>NC_056736.1:595503024-595698024 GCF_019279795.1 Protopterus annectens | reverse complement strand
ACTTATTTACATCTGCATCATGGTATTAGAGGACTTTATGGATTTACAGTAGATGGAGTTCCTGAATTAGGTCAGCAACCAAAACTCAGTGTGTGCCATGTGTTTCCACTGGTCACATCAGAGAACATAGAGGACATTCACCTAACAATGTTACTTGTTAAGGTTGGAACCTTCCCAACACAGAGTAAGATCAGAAGGTAACTGTGTTACATGCACAGGTGTAGTGGCATGGGGGGCTACCTTCCCAACACAGAGTAAGATCAGAAGGTAACTGTATTACGTGCGCAGTTGTAGTGGCATGGGGGGGCTACTCGCATGCTGTTACCTTTAGTTTCTGCATTGCTGAATTCCAAAGGATCCCATGTATGTGATGTTCTCTCTGAAGTATTGCAAAGGATCCTGTGTATGTGATGTTCTCTCTGAGGTATTCCAAAGGATCCCATGTATGTGATGTTCTCTCCGAAGTATTCCATGTATGTGATGTTCTCTCTGAAGTATTGCATTACATTGAGGCACAGCACTTGGGGCTACAGTCATATGTTGTATGTGATTTTGCGAGGGCTAGTGGGAATAGTGTCCGTAACACACTCCCTGCAACACATTACATGGGTTGCAGTTTTTACCTGGCCAAAACTCTATGATGACAAATCGAGTAGTGCCACTTCTCAGTGCAGTTAGATCAGTCCTCCATTTGCTTGTTGTTCAAAACAGTGCCTGGTGTACTGCCTGCCAGCAGAATACCCCATGCCTTTAGCTGCAGAGGAAGACTCCTGAGGATGCTAAACTGGCGCTTGATTACTTGCCAGCAACTACATGCATAGTTGGTCTTGATTCAGTGGCAGAAGGGCTAGATGGAACAACGTGCTCTCGCCCTGTTAGCCATCCACCTTATGAAGCACCTACAAGCTAGGATAGATAGAATAGGATACCCAAAAATGTAAATTACAATATAGTCAGAAGCTAGGAGGCTGCTTCCCCGAAATGTGTGTAGATCAACACTGCTGCAGACTGTACAGGAGGAACAAAACTGAGTAACCTATGCGAGGCAGTCTGGGGGGGACCCGAGAATCATAACTTGGAAATTGTTCATGATTGCAGGAGTTTTTACATCTGATCAGTACTTGCTTCCTTACACAGGCTCTCTGCTTATCCATGGACTGCAGCACAGGTCATTTCATGTGAGTCAGGTGGTACCAGGTGGTTTGCACCTGCTGCTGCTCAGTTGTAACTATTGTAAAGTGTCCTTTGCAGCATGATACAACGTGGCTCTTCTTTCACTGGCTGCTTCCATTCATTTACACACATCATTGCATACATTATGGTTGAGATGCTCCCATTCTCCAGGCATTTTTAAACTCCGTTGCAGCTGTGGAGGTCACCTATCCCTAGTTATGACTGTACTCCATGTGTCAGACTTCTGAACTAACTTTTGACAGTCTTCCAGTTACTCCCACCCTGGTGATTTAGTGTTTTGATTTCAGACTTTAATGTTAATAGCAGATAATTATTATTGTATCGGCTGTTTTATGAAGATGCCTTCCTTACTGGATGAGGGGTATCCTTCTGCAGTCTTCTTATGGGCAGCCATCCCCAGCTATTAGTTCCCTGTGAGTTGGATTGATGTGTATTAGTTTATTTCTGGTCATTAACTGATGTGTCAAATCTTGATTATTTCTTGATTGCTGGAGTGCTGGTTTGTGACTGTGGGGTGAGCTGGACGCTGCAGGAGATGAATGTTGTTCCAGTCAGCATGTTATGGCGTGCATTGTCATAGGAGATTTATCCTTCCCAAGAAGGTGGTGCCAGATTCTGATTGGTGGGAATAATGAGCCAGGCTGTAAGAAGTATCAAGAAAACTCTTTGCATAGTTACTGTTGTGTTAAGATGTTATTTTTCCATTTCCTCCATGCATCATCAGGATTTCCCAGCAGAGAAACTGTCTGTAAGGCTAACTTCTGTACTGCGACTAGTGGTGGTCATTGTGGCTCTTGACGGTGTGTCTTTCTACATAACAGAGAGAATCTTTCTGTCTTGGCATTAGTCTGTAGATATTGTTGCAATTCTTCAGTTTGAGGGTTCTGGAGACTGCATGGGTTTCTGTCACTTTGTCTGAAGGTTTCCAACTACTGCAGTTGGATTATTTGAGAACAAGGCAACTGCAGGACAGATGCAACAGCATGGAATCAACAGCCATTAAATGGGCTAACATTGAGGCTTTTGAGGATTGTATATTGGTCACTGGGCATCAGTGCTATTTCTCTTTACTTACAGAATATTTGCATCAATGCTTAATTTGATTCTGAAGTGCACTTTGGCTTTAACAGCTCCAGTGCCTTTAATCCCGTATTCCTACAATATCTAAAGAAAGCTGTCCCATCTCTCTCTCTCTCTCTCTTTGCCTGAAGGTCTGAGTAAGGTGGAGATTTATTTGTATAGTCAGTGAGATGTTATCTGCCCCACCTCTAAAGGATGTCTTGTCCTGAAGAGCTTTTATCTAATGAAAAGTCATTTTAAACAGACCACTCGGTAGCTTTCCTCACCAAAGAAATGTGAAAAGCTGCTGCAGTCCAGAGCTAAATGCATTTGCTCCTCTTCCTGTTAGCCCATCTCTTATGGGTTTATCATCTAAATTGTCTATAGATCCTCACTCTTAGCCAACTGCTTCTAAAAATCTTGCTAGATTTTATATAGTTTTGGTGCAATTTAAATTTGTTTGCAGAAACTGTGTCTGACCCTGCGTTTACAGCTAATCCCGACATCAAAATATTAATAATAATGAAAAAGAAGGTCTAAACACCCTTTTCCAACAGGTAATAGAGTAGAAATATTACTCAACTGTGCTGCTTTGACAGCAGGGCTGGTAACTACCAGACCCATATGGTGCAGTATATCCCCAAGATTCTGACTGCAGTAAATCGGACACAAGATATTGCTGATGTTTCCACAAGAGAAACGTTTTCTAAAATGGCACAAACTGCTGCTGATGTGTGAATTCTTACTATACATTGTGGCTATTGTGCACTAGATGGAGCTGCTCTCTGGTATCTGCATAGCCATGCATGACAGTGGACACAGTCCTTCACTGAAAACAAGGGACACATTTGGATACAGCTCTGGAAAAGGCTGTATCCCCTTATCCAAAGTTGCTAAATGAAATGGAGTAAAGCAAGTCAGCATCAGCTCTCAGCTATTCTACTGTCCTTGGTTCAGGTACTCCGGGTACTTTCTTACCAAATTCTAGCAGTTCTATTTAGGATGTTTGCTGATTTCTGACCCCTTTTGTAACGAAACATAAATTGTCCAACTGTTCTCCACGATTCCTGTTTTTTGTCAACAAAAGGCTAATGTATAGGATGAGATTGCAGAACAGTGGAAGTAAGGAAGTTTCTCCCTACCTCAAGGTCATGCGACCTCTGAGATAGAGAAGCAAGGTATGGGAGAATTCATGGTTGCTTGTCCCATGCAGAAGTTTTATTTTTTATGGCCAGCGAATATACAACTCCCCCCAGATAATAGTAATTTGCATTGATGTTTTCCCAGTAATTAACCATATTTCTTTCTAGCAATAGCATTAGAAAAAAATTCAGGAACAGTTTGTGCGTTTGTGTGTGTGTTTGTGTATGAATATAATGTGCTGCTTTAAGTCACACCACAGAGGAATGGTGATTATGACATGAAATGACTACAGTATGCTGGTCATATTAATCCTGTTCATTAAATTGCCAGGCTAAAAGCACTGAAAAATTTTCCAGGCTAGGGGTTGAACCCATGAAGTTGCACTAGTAGTACCAGCTTCTAAACACTAGACCACCAGGGGCTGTTCAGTAGGCCTAGAAATACAAACAGCAACCCATCGATTCAAGCAGGGCAGACTTTATAACAGTAACTATAGTGACCATCTGTCTCCCATCATAACTTTTCACAATATCTTCCCCTGTTTACTGTGTAGGAGGAGTATTTAACATTTTTTCAGCTAAGTTGCACCACATTACTTTCAGCAGAATGGTTAGAGAGAGGTAGTGTCAGTAGGTTCTACTCTAGTATTTTCTGTTCTTTCACTTGCTTGATATATTTCTCACAGTTGAAGATTAGGCTGTCCTAATCTTGACTGTATTTCAGTAGCTACTGAATTTTGAAGCAACATAATTTTCAAGAGGAAGGGGGTTTATTCAAGATTTTTCTAATGCCATAAAACAAAGGTCAGTGTACATGTAGTTCAGACCTCAAAAACATGAACATATTAATCTAAACCAGAAAAAGCAAGATGATGAAGCTTCGCAATTTAGTCAGTCTTTTGATGTAGGATACTTTGTGTTTATCTATATATTACCCATTCACCATCCTCCATGCATCTCAGTTTTTATGTACGAGTTCCCTTTCCCAGTTTACATCTTTGTTAGTTTTTCTGCTGCACCTATAGTATTTATCAAATGCCTGGCTGTACATCTGTATAATTTGACTTGTGGAGTAGTTTCAAAAGTCTGAGAATCTCTCTGGAACTTGATTACAGATCATCTTCCCTTCCAGTGCAGTAGGTTTCTGGGAACTGTCTTGGACACCAGACCTTCTGCAGTAACCTTAACTCAGAGAAGTGTAGAATATGATGTGCCTTTTTCTGCCCATGAAGCAATTAAGTTTAAGGAGAAGGGCTTTTCTCAAGGTTCTGTATCACATGTAGGTTGCTACTGCAACAGTGATCATTTTCTCAAGGTTCTGTGTCACATGTTGGTTGCTACTGCAGCAGTGATTGTTTGAATATTTACTGTTACGGTAAGTTTACTTACACAACTGTACTTTCTCCTTTCCCTCCTAGCTCCATTGTCTGAGGTTCAGTCCTGATGTCTGCTTATTGTTTAGCATTTTTTGCTATGTCTCAATAGATGTCTGTCTGTTGCAGTATTCTTCGCTGAAGGGATCTAGATGTCTGTCTGTTGCAGTATTCTTAGCTGAAGGGATCTTCTGCCAAGGAAAGACCAACAACCGGCCAGTATACCATAGCCTTTGGATTTTACAGGTGCTGTATGTCACATGTATGCTCCCTGCATAGGACATAAAGATGATGCGATTCTCAGAACTTATTTGATGCCAGTATGAACACAGTTATTGGACATATGCCTAAACACGCCATGTGCTGTGCTGCTTACCAGCCAGGCTTTAAATAAGTGTTCCACTGGGGTTTCTTATTTTTTTTCTGAATATTGTTGCTTGTTTTCATGTTATTTAAGAAGGGAAAATGTCAGTGTGGGAGGCAGAATCTCCATAAAGACCTTCACAACCAGTGTTGTTTTTATCTAGGTGCTTCCCACAACCATATGCAGTTCTCTGTTTGTCAAGCCTTTGTCCCTAAGATGCTCCACAGTCGCTTATCTTCCCTCTCCATATACCTTGAGAACCAGCACCTTAAATTGTTGGCTCAGGGTAGTATGGTGGAATCCTCCTGTCCTGGGGGAGGCTGTCTTCCAAGCAGAACTCCAAAAATCTAAGCCTGAACCAGTTGCTGCCCAGTCTTCAGCAAACATTGTTGTAGAAGCTAGCGAAAGCCCTGATGAACATCCAGTGCTTCCATTAAATTCCTCTGTTGTGACCCCATCTGAGGCTGACATGGATCAGAGTTCTCAGATGTCCTCTGAGGCTTTTAAATTTCTGCTCTGGACATTGAGGGGCTGATTATTTCCAAGGGGCCTAAGGGAATTCCTCAAACCTTAGTCCATGAAGAGATTCCTACTACTGTCATTGAATCCCTCCAAGGGACTGAGCTGCCAAAGATTGTAAGGGCAGCTGCCCCACTTAAAAAAAAAACAAGCATGTTACACCTGTTGCTATAGATCCCCCACATGAATGACAGTATTTTACTTAAGGCTTGTTTAATGCTTTGATGGCCTTGAAGCCTCCTCAAGGGATGTCTGTCCATACTTCTCCTTGGTGGTCTTCCACACTTGTTAAGAGGACAAGGGAAATGGATTCCTTGGATGAGGACCTAGATTCTGTAGAGGAATCTCTTGCTTTACCCTCTTAAATGTCTTAAGACTGTGGCTCAGAAGAGGTTTCTTTGAGCCTGGATCCCCACTAGGAAGAATTCTCCTTTGGAGATACCATTGTTCGTATGATGGAGTACTTTAAGTGGGATATCTTCCAGGTCTCTGACATCCAGTAGAGATACTGTGAGCCTCTACAGATGGGGTCTCTTAAGTAGAGTCTGCTGTCCCTTCTGTGTTGGCCGCACTTTTGGACATGTTGTTCTTCTGTAGCTCCTGACTCCTAAGAAATCTGTTTCTGCAAGGTGTCTGAGGACTGCAAATATTTGTGTCCTTTTGCTGACTCATCTGTGATTACAGTCTCAAGTGGTAAACCTTCTAAACTTTTTCCTTTTAAGCTCATTCCTTCTGATAAGGGTAGTAGATCTATGGAAAGGTTGTGTAAAAAAGTACTTTGTTATTTATAGCTATTAATTACTAAATCCACACGACCAGGCATGTCTTGGCTGTCCTTTCTCAGGGTAGCTAAGGTTGTGTCTGATCATCTTGATTCAGAAGCTTAGGTCTACTTCCCAGGTCGCTCATCACTTCATAAAATGCAGTTACAATGCTGCTGATGCTTCTTCCAGAACTGCTGCTTTCGGTTTCTGTGATGAGACGTTATTCTTGGCTTCATCTTCAGGCCTTGCCTGATATAAAAGCCAAATATTTGGATGCTCCACTGCATATAAAAATCTTTTTGGGACAGCTGCTAGTATGAAACGATGCAGGGAGACTGTTTATAGGATGTTGTAAGTTCCGATTTTGTAAAGTATTGTTCTGAATGTTTGATGTTCTCATCTCAATGTTTTCAATTTCGGTGTTATGTTAATGCCATAAACTGAAGTAGGCCCATATATATATATATATATATATATATATATATATATATATATATGTGTGTGTGTGTGTGTGTGTGTGTGTGTGTGTGTATATATATATATATATATATATATCTGTATAACATAAATGCATTTCATTGTTTACTGATAATAACACATTGTTAGTCACATGTCAGATTTCTGCCTGGTACTTCTATCTGCCATGTAGTTGACATGTATGTCTCAACTAATCACACGTGGCATATGACAAAATCTTGCCCAGTTCAGCCATTTAGAATGTTTGTCAGTATGGAAAAATGAACATTTATCGTGATTAGCGGTGTGTCAGTGTTATCATTATTGAATTATATTGCCTAAAATTATGTCTGTGTTATGTGATTCTCTGTATAAAAACTCCTTTATTGGTAGTAGGTAGGCAGAAGCATAAAATTGCCTGCATCCATCATTTGATTCAGTCATCCAAACATATTAGTCAGCTGTTTAAAGCCACTGGAAGGCATTACATGTGGTTCTGAATATGTTAAATGTAGGAAGGGTTTGACCCATCAGTGCATCTTGAAGGACCATTTGTGGCTGCATTGATTTGCTTTACAAATGAACAGACTCCTGATTAAGTAGATGAGTTTACAATGCAAGTGTTTAGACTGTCACAGTCATCTTTTGTGAAACTAAGTGTATGTTAGGCTTCCCATATCTAAAAACGTATGCTACATTGTTAAAATAATTCAACAGTAGCCAGTAAGGAAACAGTCTGTAACATAGTTTTTTATTGACTGAGCACTTTCATTCTTTTATTTGACTACAACTTCATCAGAATTAAAGTAAATAAATAAATAAATAAAAATGTACAAAAATAGATCAACTATTTGGATATCCAAGTTTCCTTAGAAGAAGGTGTCACTGAGTTTGCAAGTAAAGTTTTCAGAAAAGCAACCTTTGTGAATCAATACTTGCTTAAAAGAAGTCTACACCCCCTTCCATATGAAGAAAGGGGTAAGAGAGGGACAGTTCATTTGACTCAGTAGGCTCACCAGTAAGGAAACTGTGTACGATGAGAAGTTGAATTCTTAAAAGCACTTTTCGTGCAGAAAGGCTATGACTTAAACTGGTTAATGAAAATCATCAAGGAGGTATGCTCACTAATCGAATAATGCAAGACCTGTTCTGAGGAAACTTTAGTCAACAGCAGATTTGTAGAGGGGACAGCCAGTCACCAGTCTTAATAATTTAGTAGAGAAATGCAGCAGAGATTTCCCACTTGAAATGTTTGTGATCAGGGACATTTTCAAGGAGAACTGGAAAGTCATCGTTGCAAAATGTGGAATTATGCAAGATCTTAGGTAAAAGTCCTGCATTCACTTACAAAAGAAGTCAAAATGTGAAATCCTTACTGGAAATTGAGCATAAGGGACCAACTGACACACACATTGTCACATACAAGTGCAGCAAGGTAAACAGCGCCATTTTATATCAAACACTTCGAATGTATGCATGAGGGCATTGAAGTTTCACCTTTGTGCGGGAGCCAGGTACAGTTGTAATTCACAAGGAATGGTTTACCTGACAACCTGATGTTCATCGTGTTTCACTGTTGCAGTCATTACACTTGGGTTATCCTGCTGGTAGGCTACCCGCAGTCGGCCTGAATTCCAAAGTCCTGGTCCGAGGTTGGTTGCTGTCCCCTCTTCCCTGACGTCAGTGCGCCAGGGGTATATAAGATGCAGCCGATGCCATTTTCTCCAGTCTTTCTTCTCGTGCAGTGCCCGAAGCAAAAGCAGTTCGCAAGTGCCGGTCAGCCAACTCCTGAGATTTTCGAAATAGAATTTCAGATCCGAAGTCTTCAATAAAGCTAAGTACCCCATTGGGGAAACTTTTTCTTGCTCCAGACCGATGTCAGTAAAAGTTAACAATTGTATTTCTTGTGGAAAGCAAATACCTCATAAGGATTTTCATTCTTACTGTATTCCTTGCTCTAGGCCCTGACCATGATGTTGCTAGTTGTCGGTTTTGTGCTAGATTTAACCAATGCACTATTAAGCGTCAGTTCGATTTTGCTTTCCATTACTTTGGCCGCAGATTTAACTATATAATGCCGTCGGAACAGTCGATGAACGGAGTTCATAAAAAGTGCAAGGAAAAAGAAAAGGACAGGCATCCGAGGTCCAAAACCGAAGACAAAGCCTCTTCTAGGCCAGTCACCGGTTCTCAGTGAGGCACATTCGCAGCCCCTGACACCTGCTACCTCAGAGCCACAGGCCGCCTCCAACCCCCACATGGAGACAACTAGGCCTCTGGAAACTCAAGGTATTGGGCCTACGGAAACTATTTCCCTCAGATGGGTCCGGAGCCACTGAGCAGGCATCGGCTTCTGAGGGTGTTTTCAGACCTACGCAGCTTTCTATCAAGACCACTTCAGCAACCAAGGCAAAGTTTAAAACACCTTTAAAGACAAAGAAACAAGTACAGCATTCTCCTGGACAGTCATCCATGGCTAAGAAACAGATGCTTAAAATCACCGAGGACCTAATTACTTTGATCAGGGGTTCACATCCCCCTCCTGATAAAAGGCCTAGGCAAGACACTGACTATGATTCCTCTGACCAGGTTTCTATTTCATCTGATTCCTCTTCAGAACAGGGATATTCTCCTCCTCCCTATGAGGACTCTGATGCTGAAGAATCTATCCCTTCAGCCTCTCCTCCTGAGGACTATTCTTTTGGGGAAACCCTGCACACCATGAGGGAGCATTTCCACTGGGAGAGCCAAGATTATTCACAATCCAAAAAAATGCTCAGAGACTTTCTTTTATTGCCTCAACACAGACGTCTTGCTATTCCTCCTGTGCTAGACATTGTAGATGATGTATTTTCTGAGTCCAGTCTGTCTCCTGATTCTTTACCCCCTGCACCAGTTAAGCCAGATAGATACTACAGCGTTCCAGATTCACATAAATTTCTTTATAAAAACCCTGCTGCTGACCCAGAAACTATATCTCAGGGTCCCAAAGGGGTCAAGGCTTCCACTGCAAAAAACCCTGTTCCCTCTGATAGGGATTCTACAGCACTGGACAGATGGGGGGAAAAAAAGTTTACACCTCTGCTACTTCAGATGTAAGGGCTTTAAACTGCCAGTTTCACATGCTTAAATATCAGAAATACCCAATGCCTTTGCTAAAACAGAAAATGCTGACAAACTCTGAATGTCCTGAAAACAAGAAAATGCAGGATTTATTGCATACAGCTGAACAAGTGGGAAAGCATACTTTGCTATGTGGCTTTGAGTCGCTAGAGGCTTCTTGCAGGGCCGCAGTTACAGGCTCTGTCATTCGAAGGCATGCTTGGTTAAAGGAACAGAGTCTGCCTGATCATGTTAAAGCAAAATTATTGGATGCTCCATTACAGCATGATACTTTGGTGTTAAGGCAGAAGAGGTGTTAAAGAAAATGGAGGATAAAGCGAAATCAATGCAAACAGTAAAGGATTTCCTACAGGTTCAGCCACCCAGATTTAACAGGTGGTCCTTTCCTGTGTCAGACAGGCCACAAAGAGGCAGATACAGACGCCCTAGAGGCAGATCTCAGCCCCAAGCCTCATACAGGCCTAAACAATGGGGTGCTTCAGCCTCCAAAGCTGGAGAAGACAAATCACAACCATATAGGAAACAGGCCCAATGACTTCCCACTGCCAATGCCAAGCACTTACCTTTTGGCAGCACCCTTAGGGGGGAAACTAGCACTTTTATCAGAAAATTGGCACACGATCACCCAGGACAAATGGGTACTGAATATTGTTTCTCAGGGCTACAGGTTCCACTTTCACACCTTCCCAAGGGCAAAAGGTATGCCAGACCTGACACACAATCAATGGGTAGAGGCACAAAAGCAAATTTCATCTCTCATGGACATGAGGGCTATTCAAAGAGTACCACAGCAAGAGCAGGGGCAAGGATTTTACTCAAGACTTTTCTTGGTACCCAGAAAGGACAAAGCCTGGAGACCAACACTGGACCTGTTTACTCTAAATACTTTTCTGGACGTTCCAAAATTCAAAATGTTGACACTGCAGCAACTTCTGCCCATACTAGGCAAGAAGGCTTGGCTTGTAACTTTGGACCTCAAAGAGGCATACCTGCATGTCCCAATCAGACAGTCTTGCAGAAGATACCTCAGATTCATAGCTGGCTCAATGCACTACCAGTTCTCTGCACTGCCCTTTGGCTTATCTACTGCGCCCAAGGTCTTCACAAAATGCCTGGCACGAGTAATTGCATTTTGCAGACAAAGGGGAATTCAAATATATCCCTACTTGGACTACTGCTTATTCAAGCAGAGAGCAAGGACATTCTACTAAAGCATCTGGCATTTGTAAAAAGATTACTCATTTGCCTAGGGTACACAGTAAACGAAAATAAATCAAAACTAGTGCCCTCTCAAGAGATAATATTCCCGGGTGTAAGCTTAAATATAACTGCCCAGATGGCTTATCTCACGCCAGACAAAGACAACTGACTCATTACTTCCAAATGATGGCAACAAAAACCCAGTTACATGCAAGAAAAATTCTGCAGGCTTTGGGCTTCATAGCATCCTGCATTCTGCTAATTCCATATGCAAGACTGCATATGAGGAAGCTACAATGGTATCTAAAAAGTGTTTGGACTCAACATTGCCACAGCCTGGAAACAATAATTACTCTCATTCCCTGCCTGCAACAGGAGTTTCGATGGTGGGCACTGGCCTGTCACCACAACAAGGGACAGCCATTCACTTTACTCACAGCCAGGCAGACACTAACAACAGATGCATCGGATTATGCCTGGGGGGCACACATGGCGGGAGAATGGATTCAGGGCACATGGGCCCGCAAGCCAAATGCATCTTCATATCAATCAGAAAGAGATGCTAGCTGTACAGAATGCCCTGACAGCCTTCAAGGATCTACTCCATCCAGGACAACTGTTGCTAAAGACGGACAATACTACAGTCATGTGGTACATAAACAAGCAAGGGGGCACACATTCCTACCCCCTCTGCAGGCAAGCCATGACTTTGTGGAACACAGTATTGACCTATCAAGTGTATCTGCAAGCACAGTTCCTGCCAGGAAAGACAAATACTCTGGCAGACTAACTAAGCAGAAACCTCATGGACCCTCACGAGTGGAAACTAGATCCACAAGTCTTCAGCATGATAACAAGGAAATGGGGATGCCCAGACATAGATCTATTTGCCTCCCCTCACAACTGCCAACTACAGAGATTTTGCACAAGGACTTATCACACACAAGCATGGAAGGTGGATGCTCTATCATTCAGCTGGAAAACCCTGACAGTTTATGCCTTTCCTCCCCAAAGTACTCCTAAAGGTCAGACAAGAGAAGCCAAAAATGATTCTGATTGCCTCAGACTGGCCACGCCAACACTGGTACCCAATCCTAAAGAGCTTGTCACAAGGCCCAGCCTGGACTTTACCTCAAATTCCTCATCTGTTGACCCAACAAAACAATCAGATCCTGCACAGCCAACTCAGAACCTTAAATCTGGCTGCATGGCGAATAATATAACCACTCAGAACACACCTCTCTCTAAAGCAGTTATGGATGTCATTTTTAAGCCAGGAGGCCCAGCACCAGAAAATCTCATGCAGAAAAATGGAAGAGATTCTGTGCTTGGAATCAGGCACAAAGAATTGAACCGCTTGTTCCAAATATTCCTCAGATTTTACAATGCCTAACTGAGATGCTGGACAAAAGCCTACCCTTCTCATCAATTAAGATCCATGCCTCTGCCATTTCAGCTCATTACAATACGGAACCACCTATTTTTTTACATCCACTGCTAAGGCAGTACCTTAGAGGGGCCAAAAACATAAGACCCCCAAGGAGAGCACCGATAGCTACATAGGACCTCAATTTTGTCTTGGAAAAGCTCACACTGCTTCCTTTTGAGCCAGCCAATACAGAGGAGATAAAATTCTTATCATAGAAAACAGCTCTGCTCCTAGCAATAACTTCAGCAAGAAGAGTCTCAGAGTTACAGGCATTAATGGCAGTGGAACCTTTTATCATTTTCCATCTGGACAGGGTTTCTCTAAGGACAAACCCATCATTTATGCCAAAGGGTAGTATCTAGTGTGGCTCTTAACCAAACCATTCATTTGCGTACTTTTTATCCAAATCCCCAGAATAAAGGGGAGAGACTTCTGCATTCTTTGGACATACACAGGCAGCTACACTTCTACTTGGACAAAACTAAAGCTTTCAGAAAGACTGAGCAACTTTTAGTGGCATATGCTGCAGGATCGCAAGGAAAGGCTATCTCAAAGCAGACTATTTCAAAATGGATAGGACACTGCATTCATTTCGGCTATGCACAGCATGGCAAATCAGTGCCTAAGGGCATTAGGCCACATTCGACCAGGGCAGCAGCAACATCAGCAGCCTTTCTCAGAGGAGTACCAGCCAAGGAAATTTTGGAGGCTGCAACTTGGAGTTCAGTGCACACTTTTACCAAGCACTACCACTTACCTCCTTACTCTAAATCCAGAACAGGCTTTGCCACTGCAGTTCTGCAGGGCCTCATAGCCACTCCTAATTCTATTTAGACACAGCTGCCCAACCTCAGCTTTGGGATTCAACCCAAGTGTAATGACTGCTACAGTGAAACACTATGAACATAGTACAGTTGTGTACCTACCATAAATGTAGATGTTCGAGTGTATTCACTGTTGCAGTCCAGGTTACCCACCCACCATCTCCCTTTCTTTGCTGGGACTTATCTGTGCTTCTCTATTCCATACAACCTATGGGGTGTATTTGCTTATAGATGAAGGTATTGTTTACTTTAGTGTATGCTTTTTATAAGCAATGTTTTTAGCCTACCCTTTTGGGGACACCTGACATTTGTGGCAAGAAAAACTGAAGAAAATGGCGTCGGCTGCATCTTATATACCCCTGGCGCACTGACGTCAGGGAAGAGGCGACAGCAACCAACGCCGAACCAGGACTTTGGAATTCAGGCCGACTGCGGGTAGCCTGCCAGCAGGATAACCCAAGTGTAATGACTGCAACCGTGAATACACTCGAACATCTACATTTATGGTAGATACACAACTGTACTTTATTCATGCCCTTGTTTTTATGTAGGGAAAACTGTAAGAAAGCTGCCCAGAAGAATTTATGAACGTTGTTTGGCTATCATGAAGAAAGATACTGTTAATGTCCTAACCAAGCATTCACTTACATGTCCAAATTTCAGACCGTCCCATTTTTTTGTGCATGACTCATTACGCATGAATGACTTTGTTGACATCTGCAATGTCCACCTGCCAGCAGTGCTGTGAATCTAGTTGGCAAATAAGGCTTTTTGCTGACAACAAATCCATAAACATTAAATGTTTTTTTTTTTCACACACAGGCTGCGAGATATTAATGCTGTTATAGAAGCACTAACATTTCATATTTGAAGTTTTTTCAAGTCTATCTGAGGTGAATGATAGAAATTAAACCATCAGATTAAATTTATGTTTTCAATATACAGTGTGTCTTTTTAATGATTGCTAGATACACTGTCTCTTTAAGAAAATTAGTAAGATCCTGAGTTAGTATCATGGTTGGATTGAATTATATGGTTGTGTGACACTGTTTTTAAACTCCACTTTGTACATGTTTTTTTTTTTTAACTCTGATGAAGTTCTAGTTAAATAAAAGAGCAAAAGTGCTCAGTCAGTAAAAACCTATGTTGGAAACTGTTTCCTTACTGGCTGTTGTAGAATTATTTTAGCAGCTTCTTGTTTTTAAATTCTGCACCGCTTTGGTTATTTTTGAAGTATTCTGCATCGTAACACACACACACGAATGACCTATATTTGGTACTGCAGTATTATTAAACTATTACTCTGCATACTTCAGTATTATTTTACTATTACTCTGCAGTAAACTCTTTTTTATTCATTGATTGTTATCCTGCATTTGGCCTGAGCCCACATAAAAAAAAAAAATTACCTTGTAGTTTTAGGTACACAGTATTTTCAAATTTATGTTGGCTTCCCTTGAAATGGTTTGGAGCCTCCCTATTTGAGAAATTGTGGGATAAATTGTCTTTTGGCAGTATGCCCCTTGTGTGGAGTTAGATTTAAGATTACGGTATGTCCAGCACAGATACGTATCATTTGAAGTTCTGGAGTTCACCGTTTAACAACCCACAGAACATTTTCAAAGATATGCAGATGTTTTTGAAGCCTATTGTTATAATGTGCCTTAACTGTTTGGTATAAAAACAAAACATGGCTCCCCTGTGGCCAGGGTGATAGATGCAAATAGTTGCATCTGTCAGCTTGTGGACTTAATCATTTTCCCTCAGTACAGCCTGCCTAATTCACAAGAGTAAGGTTACTGTATTGGAGTGAGATGTTACATATAGAAGTGCATAAAAACTATTTTGCTTGAAAAATAGTTGACAGAGCGACATCAAACTGGATATAATGCCTAGGGCAGAGAGGGAAGGCGAGGCAGCTCTGAAGTATAAAGGTTATATCACATACATTACAATGTGGCTTGTGGATCTGTGTCCTGTCTGTGATTTCCTGTGTGGTGTGCCCTTGTACATCACTGTAACCTGAGAATCCTATTGATTTCTAGATTTATAATGCAGGTTTTATTTTGTATTATTTTTGCACTGCTGCATCAAAATCATGTTCTTTTATAGGTATAAATGTGTTTTTATATTTCTCACCTATCTGTATAGGTGTTATGCAAGTGGTTTGTCAAGCTTATCTAATTGCAAGTTGTTGAAAAAAGTTGCATCATCACTTTGATTTAATGATATTCTTCATTAAATTTTACCAGTTATAACTCTAATAATGAGGAAATTTTATGATTTCTTTTGATCACTGGTGTGAGATTTCTTAAAAGATTTTAAAAGTAATACTACGGTTTGCTTTATCATGGCGCGCTAGATTGTGCGAGCTGGTAGTTCATTTTGGGGTTTTGTCCCTTTCGTTCACTCTAATGCGACTGGAGTTGCTGTAACTTAAGGGGGTGGGAGGTGCAGTAGGGCTTGCCACATTGAAACTTGTTTTTTCTTTTTGAGTTCTGCTGAATTAGATGAAATGGAATTAGATTAATCATGTTAAATCAGTTTTGTTTAGATATTTTGACTTCTAGATAAAATCACTTACACCTACACATATATTTAAATGGAAAGTTTATGTTTAATGTGTAATAGCACACTGTATACTGGAGATTGAGCAGTGTAGGTGTCATACCTCAGTTTTCAGTGTTCACTGCCTTACACGGTAAAGATTTTCAATTTTTTACTTAAGCATCCTCTCTCTCGTGTTATGTAACACATCGTAATTGCTTATACTTTCTAGAATGGATTCCCTTTTGTAGTTTTAACATTTGTTCCATTTGCACATTGCTGCCTTGATTTGTAATGAAAATAGTTAAATAATCCTCAGCAAAAACCTCTAGTGATTCTTTATTTCATTACAGTAATCATAAAAGGTGACATTCACAGTTTTGCTTTTACACATTATTTTCAGCTAGTGCACTTTTGTGCCAGTAAGACAAGACATTCTTGGACCTACATTTCTGTGGCATAAGTTGCAGTGACTGAAAACATATGCCACTACTGTGAAAGCTCACAATTATAGCTAACACATTGCACAAATGTAAAAATATATTCTCTAAAGTCCACTCATCTTGATTTACATGTGGTGCATGTATTGGTTCTTCAGACTTCTTAATATGACATAAATTTACAAAAGAAAATGTGCATTTCCATGTCAGTTCTCTTCAAGTTCACCTTTTTATTTATTCTCTATTTGAAGTCTTAATCCTTTCTAGGTTCATGTTTATTCTTCTGTCCTTACAGCAGGCATGATTTTTACAGTCAGCACTGGATGACCTTGGGTAGGAAAGCATGTAGATTTTGATGAATTCATCATTGGAATAATTGAACTTGTATGAACTTATCTGTATTCAAATGTACGTTTAGTAATACTATCCTCAGAATATCAGGTGCTGTTAAAGTAAATGAGCTATTCACATTGTTCTTTAGTCAGTGGGGATGCTTTCATAAAGCAGAGTTCCTCTTCTATAATTTTCTTAGTCCTTAACAATTTTGAGACAATTAATCCCTAAGTTGGCAGTTTGTAGTTCAGTGTACAGAATTAAACCCTACCCCAAACAGTAACATCAAAAGTTAATAGCTTAGGTGCGCTATTTAGTTGTCATAATAGTTCTTGTGTGCTTGCATTTTTATTGTCACAGTGCTGGTCTGTTGTATGATCAAAATACTATCCTCAAGGGTGCATTATATCACAGGATATCATCATGCATCAGGTGTACAAGACACTGACTATAATTCATAGTGACCGCATGCTGAAGTGCAGATCACCTGCTTGAATAGGGCAAGTTGCTTTTCTCCAGTTTAATGCAGCTCAGACACAAAATGTGTGATCATGGACCACACAAGAATGAGATTTATGTGACTGAAACATTAAGCTGGGCAGTTTGGTAGCTGCTCATTGGAGTTCCCCAACATTTGATACAGGTGAGTAGCAGGAGGTACCTACAGCACACTGACACACAAGTCCAGGTGCACTCACACAGACATGCACAGGAGAACACATGTACACAAGTACCAGCATGCATGATCTTACCATCTGCACCAGCCAACACACCTCAGCATGATCTGTCCATCCATACCAGCCACATTTGGCTTCTGGCAGTGGGCATTGAACACACAAACATGTACATACAACATACCTTCACAGTGAACACTCACACATATAATGCAACAGTGTTCACTTGCGCACTGTGCCAGTATCCATTCACTTACTTATGAATCAGTTTATGATTCAAAATTCCTTGCAGAGCAGTGCTCAGGGATGCATAATGGCTTAATTTAAATAGCAGATACCCCCAGACTTCCGCATTTGCATGCATCTCAAGAAGCTCTCACTCCTAACAGTGTAAGGCTGCTCTAGTGAGTAACGAGGAGTTTGTGAATCAGAGCCCTGTTACGTACTATGCAGGACTAATTGTACAGCTTGTCTATGAATTCAAATGACTCTTCTCTCATGCTTGCCTCATACCACAAGGCATGATGACATCTTGTTACATAACTCACCATGGCTGTCAGGTTCAGAGAACCAGTACAGGAGGTAAGGTAACATAAGTACTAAAGAGTGTAGAACCCTGAACATTGATCAAACATGAACTGTAAACTGAAATGTTTTTGCATACTTTTAGATATTTTTGGTAGTTTATTTGGCTTTAGTCATCCCACAGTGGCACACATGCATACATGGATACTGCTTTTTCTAATTTTGTTTTTATTTGCACTAGTACATGAAAATGCCCCAATTATTCACCTTGCATACAAAACAATTTGCAGCTTAAAATAAAAAGATCAAGTATGAATCAAATGTCGGTCGCTTCATTGCTATATTGTACAGCATGTATTTGAAAGCTGTCAAACATTTTTGTATATATCTATGCACATTCTGTTCTTTGTTTCCCATGTTGCTGACATCTGAAGTGCATTTTTTCTGTAGTCATTTTACCTGTAAATACTATGTAAAAAGTGGAACGTTTGAAAAAATATTTTTATATCTGTAAATGTATATGTATTGTAATATTGACAGTTTAATTTGTAGATAAAAAAAGGGAATTTGTCATTGAGAGGATTTCTAGTTCATCCTCCACAGCAGTTGTGATCTTTCATTCCTCCCGGTAGTTGTACCGGAGAGATGCATGCATGCCACCCCTTTGTGGAGTTAAGTGTAGACTGAGTTAGCAAGCTGAGTAGGCATTGTGAAGTGCCCCATTTTTACCATGAGGAGATAAAGCAGGGAGGATGTGTCTTTGTTACCTTTTTAACATGTCTGGGTTCCCTTCATAGGAACATGAAGAAGAAGAAGCTGGGACTGGATAAGCTTCAAATTCTATAGTGCTTGATGCGTCTGTGTTTTATTGCCCAATAGTAGCATAAAAGTAGTTTGTAGGCAACTGGGCTAGATCAGTTAGGCTACCATTCTAAGCTGATGTCACATCCTTTCTGGTTCTTCTCCTCCTCTGTCTTGTGATATGCATCAAACTAGTGTATGTCTACTGCCCTTGTGTACCCCACAGCCACCTCTTCCACCATCCTGTTGTACCTTTTCAGTACATTAAGGCAGGTAATTATTTTGCCTCCAAGGCTTATTTTGCTGATGCCATAGTCATGCCCTGCAAAATGTAGATGGGCCCAGGATAAATGGCGCAGTGCAAAGCACTGTGTCCCTTGGAAGTATTTATATGTCACATCATTGTTTTTACTCTGCCACCTTATGTCAAACGTGTGTGCATTTGTGCAACTGCCAGTCTGAATCTTTATTTTACCCTGTATCACACACATACTTTGTGTACTCTTTCAAGCAAGGGGATTCAGTTTAGCATGTCTGGAACATTGAATTGACTGGCACAATTCGCAGAGATTTTCATAATCTTTTTTATTTGTGGTAGGGCAGAGTGTTTGGAGGACAGATGAGCTTGGCACCAGAGGCATTTCCTAGTGCACTATATATGGCTGTGGTAGGTATCTACACTGACCCTTAACTAGGAGTACACTACATTTTTTATAGCTTCTTTGAACGGAATCACACTAATTAATGCCGGAATTTTATCTTTAGGTTTGTAAATCCAGGGGTGTTATCTGAATGTTCATAAGCATGTTAAAACGAATGTTTGGGGAAGAACATTGTTGCTGTCACTGATTTTTCAAATTCTCTTGGCAGCAGTGACTTTCATTTTTATTGTTTGTCTGTAAATGTGTATTTGTAAAAATGGAACAATGTTCAATAAACAGTTCTTATATCAGTGTTTGGAATGTGTTGCTTTTTCCATTTCATTCTTTAATGTTCTCATCTGTCGATGAATGCCCTTATGATGAGATATGATTTGACAAGAAGTCTTAATTTGATGCTTAACTTCACAGAGTGTCTCGTAAGTACCCTGGGTCAGCCATGAGGCCTGGTCTTGGGAGAATTTCCTTCCTGAGCCCTGAGTTGGGGACACCTCCTATTATTGCCCACATACCCAGTTTATTAGCACCTTGTAATCTACTGAGCATGAAGAGGTCTGCATCTACCAGTATGTCACCTTATCCCTCTGTCAGAGGAAAGCAAGGAGGTGGAGCCTTGTCTTTCCTTTTTCTCCACTACCAGCTGTAGTAGGCACCAGCCATGCTAATAAAACCAAGGGTATTGCACCATAGATGGGGCTTTATCCTTGTACAGCAAGAGAACTGAGTAACCCAGGTTTTACTTTCTACACACGGGCAGCAGAGGAGTGTTTTGAAAAAAGATTCATAGAGTTTCTAGCCAGTTTAGAGTTATGACCACCTATGACTTGCCAGTAACCACCTTCTGGCCATATCCCTGTTTCTCAAGTAGGGCTATGACATTTAGTCCTGGGGTAAATTTGTTGGTATCCATCCAGTCACCAAGGTTCTGTCTGAAAGATGGTAATGTATTGCACTACTTAACTTGCAGGGGTAGTTTTTTTTTCTTCAGAGAAGGGAGAGGTGCTTTGAAGTATAACTCTCTATTGTGCTGTATTTATCTGCTGGTGAGGATTTAGGTCCTTGATTTGGGTGTTTGCTAAGTTTTTGGACTTGCGGAGGTGCAGGAGAAAAAGGACAAGAGGGTGTCCAATGGTGAGGTAAGCAAGTTACAAATCACAGTGCATGAGTCTGTAAGATAATACTGAGTAAATAGGAGGGGTTTCTTGACTCTCTTGGTAGCTCACAGTTTTTTAGCCTGAAATCTTCTCAGGTTTTTATGTGCAGGCAATATTGTTTTGCACCCGATAAAACCAGTAAAGGACATCTGTGTCAGTCTTTTCTGGATATAAAATGAATGAAGACAAAACAAAGGCTGTTGCTGTAAACCATGTACCCACAATTGAATTGGTTCAACAATACCCATATTTATGGGGATGTGATACAGTGAGTTATTTGAGTGTGGGTTAAAAAGGATTCTGTTATGGCAGCTAAGGATATGTGGGAAGAGACTAAAAAGAGAAACTGAAAGCTCTAGTTTACGGGTATAGATAAGATACAAGCAGTAAAAATGTTTTAGTCCCTTTAGATTTATATACAGGTCAGACATATTTTTATGAAATAGAAGAGACATTCTGCACAATAATTAAAGTGTTGAAAGATTTTATCTGGAAGGGGAAGAGGGCAGGGATCATGTGGAATACGTTGATCTTTCCAGCAGGGTGTTTAGTGTTAGCTGATTTGAAGGGATATTTTCAAGCTGCACAGTTAAAATGCATGTACGTAACACAAGCAGAAAGCTATAATTCAAAATGTAAAGGGATGATCATGAAGCAGGTGGAAAGTCAAGAAATAAGGAGAGTGCAGGGTTTTGGATGCAGATCCTTAAGAGGAATAACAGCCATACAAAATGTATTTATACAGTAGCAGAAAGTATTTTAAGTCACTACAAGAATGTTGAAAGGGAGATTCTGCTGATAGGGATGATTGCAACTAGGGATACAGCCATTAGGCAAGTGGGAGCTGAAATTACTGGAGAAAACTGGCAAAGGAGCCAAGGTACTGGGAGCAAAACAACTACAGAGGGAAATGCAATAGTATGGGAAGAGGCCAAGAAGACATGGACTGCAGGTTACAGACGGTTTTCCCTATCAGAGATTGATATCAGAGTATGGGCAAAAAGAAAAGGATAGGGGAACCCTGGGTTCGTAGGTGTGTACTAGGCTAATAGCCCTAGAGCCTTAACAAGCCTAGCCCATAGAAGTGCCCTGGGATTGTGCCACCCAATATTTGTTCACAGTGCCTCTATCAAGTAGAGCCACTGGAGTGAACCCCAGGGTGAACTGTCTATTTCCCATCCACTCATCAAGATTTCTCTTGAAGAGGGCCAGTGAGGTGCTCTGCTTGACATGCATGGGAAGTCTATTCCAGAGCATGGGTAGTTCCTGGGTTATGAACCTGTCCCTCCAGCATGTTCTGTTGATTGTGATAATGAGGTTGAGGTCTCTGGAGCATGTGGTGTGGAGGGATTGGGATTTCTTTAGATGTAGCATTTCTAACAGAGCTGTGTCAGACATGGCTTTGTAAGTCAAGCAGAGATTGCTTCTTAGTAGATGATATGAGACAGAGAATAGCTGGAGCTTTTTGAGTCTGTCCATGTAGGACATGTGTTTAGGCCTAGGATTCTCTTCATGAGGTACTTTTGTGGCCTTTCCAGGTGTTGCATATGTGTAGTGAGGTACATGCCAAATGGAGCATTATACTCGATGATTGGCCTAATGAGAGAAGAGTAGAGAGAGATGACCTCTTTCTTTCTGGATGCAGAACTTTTGGTAATAAGATGTGCCACATAGAAGGACTTTCTGACCACAGTGGCAATGTGGTGGTCAAAGGAGAGGTTGCTGTTCTGTGTCTCCAGATCTCTTATAATGTCTTCTGTGTTCACTGGGCACCCATCAATGTGGTAATTAGTGGGAATTGAGGTTTTCCCAAAGGGGATGACTACGCATTTTTTGGCATTAAGCTTAAAGTCATGGTTTTGACACCAGTCATTTGTCTCAGTGAGGCCTTTCTGTAGGATGTCTACATCACTTGGGGAGTTAATAATCGCTCCCAGCTTGCAGTTGTCTGTGAACTTGGTTAGTCAGAGTCCCTTCGTGTTGGCCTGGACGTCTGAGAAGTAGATACAAAACAGGAGAGGACCCAGGACCGATCCCTGTGGGACTCCCCTCGTGACTGGTCGGCAGTCTGACATGGGAGTCTGCTACTCTCACACTGTGGGTTCTATCTGTGAGCCAGTTTTCAACCCACCTAATGATATAGGGGTTGATGCATAGTTTGGTGAGTTTATCAATAATTCCTGAGTGGGGAATAGTATCAAAAGCCTTGGCCAGATTGAGGTAGGCTGTATGAACTGCCTTGCCTTCATCCACAGCTCTGGTGACTGACTCAAAGAAGTCAACCAGGTTGAGCAGGCATGATCTACCTTTCACAAAACCAAATTGAATGAGATCTAGAGTTTGGAGATTCCCTATATCTTAGGTCCATGATGCGCTCCATAGGCTTACATATCAGACTTGTCAGGCTACTGAGGTGATAATTCCGAGGGTCTGTAGTCACTCCCCTTTTATGGAGAGGGATGACTGTAGCAGTGTGCCATTCAGTAGGGACAAAGCCTGAAGTGAGGCTGTGATTGACCAGGGCACACAGGTGTGGTGCCAGTTTTTTATAGTTCATGTAGAACACATCCATGGATATTGTCTGGTCCCATGGAAGCTGTATTCTTGGCCTTGGACAATGCAGCTTTAACCTGTGCTGCAGTAATGCTCGGTGCCTGGCATTCCTCCAGTATTTTGATTGGTCCTTTGGGGGGGTGGCACTGAATCTGCCGGTCAGTATGTTGGCGATATCTGTTGGCTTAGTATAGGAGGTACCATTGTGCAGTAACTTTGAGCAAACCTGGATATTGCTGTGGAGATTCTTGATATAACTATAGAAGGCTTTGTGGCTGTTTTTAGTGTCTGCCACAATTATGCCTTCATAGCTGGCTTTAGAGGTTTTGATGAGGGATTTCAACTTTTTGTTGAGGCTAATAAGGGAGTATCTGAAGTAGTTTACTTTGGTCTTCAACCTGTGGGAATACAGATCCGTATCGGATCCGAGCCGACAAAAATTACTAGCATCAGTTCCGATCTCCAGACTCCTCTCCTTGCCCATAATACAATTCCACTGCCTTCCATCCCCAGATCTTGTTTGCTGCGATTTGTAAAACCTCATGTCTGTAGAGCTCCCGCTAGCAGGGTGATTCTGATTGTAAGTTTTTCTAAATTTTCTGTTACTTTTAGCTGTTTCAGGTTAGTATAGGTACCCTTTCTCCCCTCCTATCGCTTTGGCATCGAGTGTAGGTTTGTAGTTGTAGTTAATTTAAGAGTAGTTTGTCTGTGGTGCTCCTCCTCCCCTCTTATTTTAGTGTAATGAGTGGGTGTGTTATTAGTCTAAAGAAAGTTTTTTGTGGCCCACCTTAATGTGGGTTGCTCCATTTGTGCAGGGTTCAGTCCCCGAGCTTTGAAGGATAGAAAGGCCAAGTTGACCCTCAAAGGTCTTCTGCCTGTCACTGATCCTCCTTCCTCATCTTCAGCTTCAGTCACAGCAGCTGCCTCTCCTGCTTCTCTCCGTCTGGCTTCCCCTCCCTCCCAGGCTGGGACTCAAACTCCTGCATCTAAGCCTGTGGTAGCGGAGCAGAGGAGAGGTAGAGAGTGGGAGAGAGAGTCAAAGATGAAGGAAAAGTGGAAGAGGTCCCCGGACCTCTCATCCCTGAGTAAGTTTGCACGGACCCATGACTCCACTCGGCTCTGGTCTCCGAGGTTCTCCCTGGAGCCGGAGAAGGCACGTTCAGTATCCCGGGCCAGGTCGGAGTCTATAGCCTCATCTCAGTCGACCCGTTCTGTCTCAGACATGGATCTGGATAAGATGATGAGGCAGTTTATCCATACACAAATCCAGATGGGGGTCTTGCCAGCCCCCCCCCCTCCCTCAGGAGGGGGGAGCTCACTTCCCTTTTTTCAGCCCATTCCTCCTTCCCTGATCTGACTTTCGGCTTCGGAGTTCTCGAATCCGAGGTTGCCCTTGGTTAGGGGGTCGGCACCAAAAGTCCTTGCGTCCTTGACGCCAACAGCTGCCTAGAGCATCTCGGATCTGTCCAGTTCGTATCTGAGCCAGAGCCTGGATGTCGGATCTGAGGGAGTGGAACCTTTTCCATCGGCTTTGACATTGTCGGGCTAGGTTCCCTCCCTCGGAGCTCCGTCTACTTTGGATTCGGCTCCGATTCTCGGGTCAAATCCGGGGAGACCAACCTCCTTATTAGCTTCCCAGGAGGTCTGCTCTCCTTCGGCATTCGATGTGGTACAACGGGCCCTCTCCATCGGATCGAGACCTCTGACTGCCCCCTCGGACTCCACCCAGACCCCCTCGGCTATGTCTACGGTCCCCATCGTCTTACCAGAGGGACAGCCTGTGCCCAAACAGCCCCAGACGGTTCCCCCAGAGGAACATATGGCTTACAAATGATCCCTGGAGAGCCCCACTGGAGATGTGCCTCACAAGCATACGTGCAAGAAGAGGCACTTGGACTGCTCCGAGTCCCTAACTGAGGACACAGATTTAGATGATGGGGAGGGCTCCCCAAGATCACCTCCCAATGATGTCTCCTTTGGAGACATCATGGAGATCCTGTGCCAGCGAGAAGATTGGTCTGCCCCCAATCCCTCCTCTGATGAGTCTGTGTTTCTGGAGGCCTTCGGCACAGGCCCATCTATGCCTTGGTTATCCCCCATGGATCTTTTAGTGGATGTGATCACCTCACGGGCGTGGAAGGAACCATATACCGTGAAGCCGATCCCCAAGTGCCCCGATAAGGTTTTGAGTCCCCCTATTGACAGGCCTTCCTGGAATAAGGACTCCCTAGTGGACGCCATGGTGATAGCAGCAGCCATGAATAAGGAACTATCTCAGGAAAGATGTTCTTCGTGTTTCACTGTTGCAGTCATTACATTTGGGTAATATGCTGGCAGGTTGCCCTCAGTCGGCCTGAATGTCCTGCGTCGGTTGCTGTCTCCTCTTCCATGACGTCAGGTCATCAGGGGTATAAAACATGCAGCCGACGCCATTTTCTTCAGTCTTTCTTGCCGTGCGGTGCCTGAAACAGAAGCAGTTGGCAAGTGCCGGTCAGCAGACTCCTGAAATTTTCGCATTCGAGTTTCAGAACCGAAGTCTTCAATTAAAGGTAAGTACCCCATTGGGGAAACTTTTTCTTGCTCCTTACCGATGTCAGTAAAAGTTAATAATTGCATTACTTGAGGAAAGCAAATACCTCATAAGGATTTTCATTTGTACTGTATTCCTTGCCTAGGCCCAGATCATAACGTGCCTTGCTGTCGATTTTGTGCTAGATTTAACCAACACACTATTAAGCATCGGTATATCTTTGCTTCAAAATATTTTGGAAACAGATTTAATCACCCTGAAATAGCAATCCGACTACCGGAGTTCACAAAAAACACAAAGAAAAGGACAGAGACAGACCGTCGAGGTCCAAAACCGACGATGAAGCTTCTCCTAAGCCAGTTGCCGGTTCGCAGCTCCTGATACCTGCTACTTTCGAGTCACAGGCCTCTACCGAGACCCATGTGGAGTCCGGCATGCCGTGAGATTCTCAGAGTATTGTACCTGCGGATGTCTCTCCCTCGGATGGGTCTGGAGCCGCTGAGCAGGCACTGGCTTCTGAGGGTGTTTTCAGGTCTCAACATTTCTATATAAAACCGACGCCAGCTTCAAAAACAAAGACAAAAGCAACTTCTAAGGCTAAAAAACTGACACATGAGCCACGTGCTCAAGCCTCTATGCCTAAAAAACAGATGTTCAAAATGGCTGAAGACTTAATTACCTTGATCAGGGGTTCTCAACCCCCCCCCCCAATAAGAGGCCTAGGCAAGACACTGATTATGAATCTTCAGATCAGATTTCTATTTCTTCTGATTCCTCTTCTGATCAGGAGTTTTCTATACCACCCTGTGAGGATTCAGATGCAGAGGAATCCATTCCATCTGCATTTCCTCCTGAAGATTATTCTTTTGGAGAAACCTTGCATACTTTGAGAACATTTTCATTGGGAGAGTCAGGATTTCTCGGAATCAAAAAAGAGGCTTAGGGATTTCCTTCTTCTTTCTCAGCATAGGCCTTTGGCTATACCTCCTGTATTAGACATTGTTGAAGATGTGTTTTCGGAATCAAGCATGGCTCCAGATTCCCTACCTCCGGCTCCTAGTAAGCCAGACATATATTACAGGGCTCCTGACTCCCATAAATTTTTATTCAAAAATCCTGCTGCTGATCCTGAAAGTCTCACAGGGTCCCAAAGGTGTGAAGGCCTCAACAGCTAAGAATCCCACCCCTTCTGATAGAGATTCCAGGGCGCTGGATAGATGGGGAAAGAAGGTTTATACGTCTGCAACCTTGGCAATTAGGACCTTAAACTGCCAGTTTCATATGTTTAAATATCAACAGCATGTTATGGGATTATTGAAACAGAAAATTATGTTGATTTCTGAATGTGTGGAAAATAAAGAATTACAGGAATTATTGCATGCAGCAGAACAGGTTGGAAAGCATACTTTGCAATGTGGTTTTGATTCCTTGGAGGCCTCTTGCAGGGCTGCAGTTACTGGATCTGTGATTAGAAGGCATGCCTGGCTCAAGGAGCAAAATCTGCCTGATCTTGTTAAAGCTAAATTGTTGGATGCACCTTTACAGCATGATACTCTGTTTGGTAATATGGCAGAAGAAGTTTTAAAGAAAATGTAAGACAAAGCTAAGTCTATGCAAACTGTAAAAGATTTCTTACAAGTGCAGCCACCAAGATTCAGTAGACACTCACTTACAAAAAAATTGGTCCTTTCCTGTGTCCAACAGAGCCTCACAGGGCAAATACAGGTGCTCAAAAGGCTGTAGATACCAATCACAGGGTTCTTACAGGTCAAAGCAATGGGGTGCCTCCACCTCCAAATCTGGAGGAAACAAAGCACAACCCTAGAGTAAACAGTCTCAATGACTTGCCTCTGCCATCACCTAGCACTTATCTTTTGGCAGCCCCCTTAGGGGGAAAATTAGCACTTCATGCTCAAAATTGGCAGTTAATAACCCAGGACAAGTGGGTATTAAACATAGTATCCTAGGGGTACAGATTTCATTTCCATATCTTGCCAATTCCAAATGGTTGGCCAGATCTGCCACAAAATAAATGGGCAGAGGCACAAAAACAAGTTACGTCCCTCGTGGATATGGGGGCTATTCAGCCAGTACCAAAACAGGAAAAAGGACAAGGGTTTTCTGTTCCTGGTACCCAGAAAAGACAATGCCTGGCACCCAGTACTGAATTTATTGATTTTGAACTCATTCTTGGACATCCCAAAATTCAAAATGCTGACTTTGCAACAGCTTCTGCCCATGCTGGACAAGAACGCTTGGTTAGTGACTCTAGACTTAAAAGAGGCATACCTGCATATCCCAATAAGGGAATCGTGCAGAAGATACCTCTGCTTCAAGGCTGGTTTTATGCATTACCAATTCTCTGCACTGCCCTTTGGCTTATCTACTGCACCCAGGGTCTTTACAAAGCGCCTGGCACCAGTAATTGCATTTTGCAGACAAAGAAGCATACAAATCTATCCTTACTTAGACGACTGTCTCATTCAAGCAGAAAACAAGGACATTCTTCTTCAACATCTGGCATTTGTAAAAAGGCTTCTAACATGCCTAGGGTACACAAACGAAAATAAATCACAACTGGTACCCTCTCAAAAGATTACATTCCTGGGTGCAAGCTTGAATACAACTGCCCAGATGGCTTACCTTACGCCAGACAAGCAAAGACAACTGATTATTTACAGATGGCAACAAAACCCCAGTTATCTGCAAGACAAATTCTGCAGGCTTTGGGGTTCATGGCATCCTGCATTCTACTAATTCCATATGCAGGACTGCATATGAGGAAACTACAGTGGTATCTAAAAAGTTTATGGAGTCAACATTGTCAGTCTGGAAACAATGTTTCCTCTCATTCACTGCCTACAACAGGAGTTTCTTTGGTGGGCAGAGACATGTCACCAGAACATGGGACAGTCTTTCACTCTACCCCATGCCACCCAAACCCTAACTACAGACGCATCAGACTATGCTTGGGGGGGCCCACCTGGTGGGGAGATGCATTCAGGGCATATGGAGCCCAAAACAAATGCATCTGCATATCAACCAGAAAGAGATGTTAGGTGTTCAGAATGCCCTGACAGCCTTCAAGGACTTACTTCATCCAGGACAGCTACTGATAAAGACGGATAACACCATGGTTATGTGGTACTTAAACAAGCAGGAGGGTACACATTCCTACCCCCTTTGCAGACTAGCCATGACATTGTGGGACACAGCCTTGACTTACCAAGTACATCTTCAAGCTCAATTCCTGCCAGGAAAACAAAATACTCTGGAAAATGACCTAAGCAGAAATCTTATGGACCCTCACGAGTGGAAACTGGATCCACAAGTCTTCAGCATGATAACAGAGAAGTGGGGGAGTCCGGACATAGATCTATTTGCCTCTCCCCAAAATTATCAACTGGACAAATTCTGCACAAGGACTTATCACAGACAAGCATGGAAAGTGGATGCCCTATCCTTCAGTTGGAAAAACCTATTGCCCCGGACTGGCCTCATCAGCACTGGTACCCAATTCTAAGGAATATGTCGCAACTCCATCCTTGGTTCTTGCCTCAAATACCTCATCTACTGTCTCAGCAGAGCAGTCAGATTCTGCACAATCAGCTCCAAACTCTGAACCTGGCAGCATGGCTGATCATATAATTATTCAAACACCTCTCAGTAAATCTGTGATGGATGTCATTTTGGAAGCCAGAAGGCCTAGTACTAGAAAATCTTATGCTGATAAATGGAAGAGATTCTGTGCTTGGAATCAAGCACAAGGGACGGACACAGCAAAGCCAAATATTCCTAAGATTTTACAATACTTGACTGAGATGCTTGACAAGAGCCTATCTTCCATGCCTCTGCCATCTCGGCTCATTACAACACAGAGCCTCCCATCTTTTCTCATACTCTGCTAAAACAGTATCTTAGAGGGGCCAAAAATATAAGGCCTCCCAGAAGATCACCAACTCCTGCATGGGAACTCAATTTTGTTTTGGAAAAGCTCACCCTGCCTCCATTTGATCCAGCAGCTACTGCGGATATAAAGTTTTTATCTTGGAAAACAGCTTTCCTTCTGGCAATCACTTCAGCAAGAAGGGTTTCAGAACTACAGGCCCTCATGGCTGTGGAGCCTTTTATTACATTTTACCTGGACAGGGTGTCACTCAGGACCAATCCTTCCTTTATGCCTAAGGTGGTATCCAGTAGGGCTCTTTACCAAACTATTCACCTGCCAACTTTTTACCCAAATCTGCAGAACAAGGGGGAGTGTTTTCTGCATTCCTTGGATGTACACAGACAACTAAGATTCTACTTAAACAGGACCAAATCTCTAAGAAAGTCTGAGCAGCTACTGGTGGCATTTGCTGCAGGATCAGAGGGGGAGGGTATTTCAGAGCAGACTATTTAAAAGTGGATAAGCCACTGCATTCATTTCTGCTATTTGCATCATGGTAAACCGATGCCCAAGGGAATCAGGTCACATTCCACCAGGGCTGCATATACCTCAGCAGCTTTTCTCAGTGGGGTGCCAACCAAAGACATTCTAGAAGTTGCTACTTGGAGCTCTGTTCATACTTTTACAAAGCTTTATCATTTGCCTCTCTTCTCTAAGTCCAGGGCAGGCTTTGCCACTGCAGTTCTGAAGGGCCATATAGCTGCTCCTAATGCTATTTAGTTCCAGCCTCCCATCCATAGCTTTGGGATTCTACACAATGTAATGACAGTAACAGTGAAACACGAAGAACATAGTACAGTTGTGTACAGTTACCATAAATGTAGATGTTCGAGTGTATTCACTGTTGCAGTCTGGGTTACCCACCAGCCATCCCCCCTTTTTCTAGAACTTCTCTTTCCTTCACTATATTCTACAGCATTTGTGGTGTATTTGCTTTTAGATGAAGGTAAAGTTTATGTTGTTACAATTGCATTTATATATATATATATATATATATATATATATATTTTTTTTGCTTCCCATTTGGGGGGGCATCTGACATCAGGGGCAAGAAAAACTGAAGAAAATGGCGTCGGCTGCATGTTTTATACCCCTGACGTCATGGAAGAGGAGACAGCAACCGACGCAGGACCCAAGACTTTGATATTCAGGCTGACTGAGGGCAACCTGCCAGCAGATTACCCAAATGTAATGACTGCAACAGTGAATACACTCAAACATCTACATTTATGGTAAGTGTACACAACTGTACTTTCCTCGGTCCACCCTCCTAACCGAGAGTCACGGATGAAGCGGGTGTATGCAGCTACCTTTTTAATAAGGGCACTGAACTACTTGACCCAGGTCACGAGACTCCAACGTGACCTAGTGAAGGAGCTGGAAGAGTCTCCACCCAAGTCCATGTCGCAGGAGGACAAGGCTTCGTTCTCTGTGAAAATGGCCACTCTTGGAGCAGTATCAAATACGTCCATGTGACTCCTCTCCCATGCTATGGAAGGAGCGGCTAGGGCAGCTGGGTCCGGCGAGTGCAGGAGGCATAACGCCTGGCTCAGGTTGTGCCAATTCACCGGACCCTTTAAGGCGTCTTTTGCTAATGCTCCTTATGACGGCTCGACTCTTTTCGGTAAGACCGTCAAGGAGACACTAGTCCAGAGTGAGAAGGACGAGAAGACACTGTTTGCCATCGGGATCCAATTCTCTAACCCTCAAAGGTCTTTTTCCTGGAACCAGAGAGGGCAAAAGAAGATATGGTTCTGGAAGTCTCAGTATTCCCAGGACACTCAAAGCTCTTCTTCCCCTAGAGGCAGAGGGGGACAGAATGAACGCCGGCCCAGAGGCCGAGGGGGGTCTGTGAAACTTTGGGTCTTGCGAACCATTCTCAGACAGACCTGAGCAGCAACCCTGAGGGGTTGCCCGGCTGCTCTACTCTGGAGGCAGTTGGGGGGCGATTGTCCTTGCACCCAGCGGTATGGGAGTCCATAACAACGGACCGCTGGGTGCTTCAAATCATATCCAGAGGATATTCTATCCGCTTCGTGGGTTCCCCCATAACTCCCAAACTCCTCCCAGACATTCCACCCATGCAAAGGGAGGCAGCAGCACAGGAAATGTCCAAGCTGCTAGGAAAACGAGCCATCAAAACCATCCCCCAGATCAGTCTGGATCGGGCTTCTACTCCAAGTTGTTTTTGGTGCCAAATAAAATGGGGGACTTAAGGCCCATCCTGGATCTCTCTACCCTGAACCTGTCAATTGCCAAAGAAATGTTCCAGATGGTCACAATACAGTCCATCATGCCATACCTGCAAGAGAGAGACTGCATGTGCTTGTTAGATCTCCAGGATGCTTACTATCACATAAAAATACACAGAAGCTCCAGGAGGTTCCTCCGCTTCCGGTTAGGGGTCAGTCATTATCAATTTTGAGGCCTACCCTTTGGTCTCACCACAGCCCCCAGAGTGTTTACCAAACTGATGGTTGTAGCAGCTCACCTGAGGCTTCAGGGGATTCAGGTCTATCATACCTGGATGATTGGCTCCTCACTGCTCCCACCAGACATCTACTTTCCCGAACCAGGGATTACTTTCTGTCACTTGCCCTGAGTTTGGGTATCACAATCAACACAGTCAAGTCTCTACTAGAGTCTGTACAGGTGATAGGTTACATTGGTGCCAGCATAGGCACACTACAGTGCAAAGTGTTCCTAACCTCGGAGAGAGTTCAAAACCTTAGGATGCATGTCTCCCTAATTTACCGTTCTCATCTCCCGTCAGCGGAATTAGTGTTGAGGGTCCTAGGCTCAATGGCAGTGACCATAACTCCCCTTCCATATGCTCAGCTACACATGTGGATTCTTCAATGGACTCGAGCCATTCAGAGGTCCCTGTTGGATTTACCACTAACCTATCCTATCCACCTGAGTCAGGTGTGTTGGTCGTCCCTCATATGGTGGATGAGCTCTACAGACATTTTGGAGGGATGATCCTTTGTTCCAGCCCCAGTTCATATTACAGCGACCACAGATGCCTCCCAACTCTGATAGGGGGGCATTGTTCGGGCAGAACATTCCAAGGCCTGTGGCCCCCTTAGAGACCAGCTTGCATGTCAGTGTCCTAGAGATGAGGGCGGTCCTTCTAGCATTGCAGGCCCTTCATGCCTTTCTTCCTCTGGGGAGGTTTGCCATTCAGTCAGACAGCATGTCAGTACTCTGGTATATCAACAAACAGAGAGGGACCAGATCTTATCCCCTTTGTTGTGGGGCCATGAGAGTGTGGGAATGGGCGATCTTCACTGGTCGCTTTCTTATCACAATGCACATTCTGGGACAGTCCAACATTCTAGGGGACAGGCTAAGTCAGACCATTCTGATGCCTTACGAGTGGTCTCTGAATCTGTCAGTAGCGGAACAGATCTTCAGCATGTGGGGTAAGCCTTGCTGTGATGTCTTTTCATCTCCTTCAACGCGAAGTACAGCAGGTTTTTCACTCTGAACCCCCCGCCGGGGGAGTCCCCCAGGGGCACTCTAGTTCATGCTTGGCCTCCTGGTCTTCTGTATGCTTACCTGCCAGTTCCTCTCATCCCAAGGTTTCTGCAGAAAGCTTGTTGACTGGGGAGCAAGGTGATCCTCATTGCTCCATTCTTGCCTCGCCAGGTATGGTTTCCCTTCCTTTGGTCTCACCTTTTGGCTCCACCTCGGATCCTACATCCCATTCAGGATCTGATTTCACACCCATCGGGGGTGCCTCATCCGAGTCTGGACAGCCTGAAGTTCACAGCTTGGCTGCACCATTTCCCATGATTGCTAGGACTCCCGGACTTTCCTCCTCAGTTAAGTCTATTTTGGTAGCTGCTCATAAGTTTTCTACCAGAAAGGTTTATCGCAGCAAATGGAAGCATTTTTCTTTCTGAGCCTCTCAGAGGAGTTTAGATCCTTTTACGGCTCATATTTCCGCCATTCTTGATTTTCTAGCTGATGTTTTCCAGCATGGGGCTAGTTCTTTTACTGTCAAAGTTCAGTTGGCTGCCATTTCTCATTTTCATGTGGGTGGGAATTCTGCATCCTTGGCATCTTCTAGACTGTGTAAAGCCTTTATTAAATGCACTTTTTGCTATGCCCCCCAGTCAAAGATCCTGCCCCCCCGTGGGACCTTTCTTTGGTTCACCAAGCTCTGGGTCGCTCCACCTTTCGAGCCTGCCGCAACTGCAGATCTAAAATTTCTATTGTGGAAAACAGCTTTTCTGGTGGCGATTACCTCTGCTAGAAGGGTTTTGGAACTACAGGCCTTGTCCATAAAATTCCAGTACGTGATTTTTAATAAAGATAGAGTTTCCCTTTGAACCAACCCATCTTTTCTTCCTAAGGTGGTGTCACCAGTCGATATCAATAAGACTATAAATTTGCCTGTGTTCTTTCCCAATTTTACCAACAGGATGGAATACAAACTACACATGCTGGATGTTCATAGACAGCTACAATTCTATTTACACAGGACAAAAAATCTTTGTAAATCTGATCAATTGTCTGTTTCATTCTATAGACCCTTTTTGGGCAAACCTATTTCCAAGGTCACTATAGCTAGATTTCTTCATGCATCCTGCAGGTCTATAAGGACAAAGGCATGTCCTCCAGGTCAGGTTAAAGCTCATCCCCCTAGGTCCATGGCTACATCTGCAGCTTTCTGGTCTAGGGTGTCTTTGGATGACATTTGCTCTGCAGTTACTTGGTCCTCATCTCATACGTTTATTTCCCATTGCAAATTGGATTTGACATCTAGAAGGAGAGCATCCTTTTGCTCTGGAATATCCTTCCATGGGGGCCTCCCAGGAGTTTAGTAGCTGGGGACTCTGTCCCACAGGCTGAAGACCAAATGAAGTAAACTAATTCATATAAAGAAATTATGTACTCACCATAATGTTCCATTTGAGTAGTTGTACTTCATTTGTCTTCAGCCATCTCTCCCTCCTTCCCCTGGACCTTGGCACATGTTCAGCCTACAGGCTGTAGTATAGGTCACAAGTATGTTATCAGGTTGGGTTCCAAGTATAAATTCTGCAAACTCAATCTGGGGATGGAAGGCAGTGGAGGTGTATTATGAGTAAGGGGAGGACTCTGGAACTCGGAGCTGATGCTAGTAATTTTTGCCGGCTCGGATCCGATATGGATCCGTATTCCCACAGGTTGAAGACAAATGAAGTACAACTACTCAGAATGTTACGGTGAGTACGTAACTTCCAGTCTTGGGACTTCACCTTTTTCTGCAGCAGTTTCTTCTTTCTGTTGTAGTGTTTATTAATGGCAGGGGACCACCAGATTGGCTTCCTTTTTTTTTTGGAGGAGAGCATCTTGATTTTGTTGGGTATGGCTAGTTCCATGCATTTATGTACGTGTTCGTACAGTGCATTGGTGTATAATTCGGCAGTCATGCGTCTATTTTCAATTGACATGGGAGCTGTGAAGTTAGCCACCTCTGTTTTTAGGAGCCCAAAATCACCTTTGGAGAAGTTTTTCATGGTGGTTGCCTTTACAGGGGATGTGGGTGAGATGTGGATTTCCATGGTGATTAGTTTGTGGTCAGATCTAACCAGGGGAGAATTGATTATTGGTGTAGAGCAATGGTTGTCATGTTAGTAATAACTGGGTCAAGGATGTTGCTTCTTCTAGTGGGGGTAAGAATTAGCTGGTCCAGGGCATTGCAATTGATGAATTCCAGGAAGCATTGGGCCAGTGTACTAGTGCATGAGTAGTTTTCCCAGTTGATGGATGGGTAGTTGAAGTCACCTAGTATTAGATTAGACCCTAACAGTTTCCAGGGTGCTTAGGAATGTGGAGTGAGAGTCTTGGGACATGGTTGGGGACCTGTAGCAGGCTATGACCTGAATCACCATCTTACCCAATGTTAGTTGTACCTAAAGTATCTCAGATGCATTATGCTGGGTTACTAGTCTGAAGGTGTGCATATCCTTTATATGAATATGGAGACCTAAGTGAAACACCTGCTCTGGTCGAGTTTTTAGGTCAGTCTAGAATAGAAGCTGATGTTAAAAAGGGGTAATTAGAAGGCCATGCAAAATATTGCATGATAAGTTTAATAACCTGTGAAATGAGGATGGATCTAGGAACTGAACTTATTTAAGGCGTAAAATAAAACGTCCCAAGGCTTTACTAGAGAAGCTTCCCCATACTCTGCCACAACTTGCTGTGAGGAGAAAGGCTAGTTTGTTTTTGCTTTCTTGTATTTTGTGTTGGTTTATTTTGCAGCCTTCTGTTTTGTATATCGTGATTCATTTTCTTTACACTGTGTTTTACTTGTATTCTGCTTTTAACTGCACACTTAAACTAGGAAAGAGATGACAGCTTGTGTATCTTGAGTCACACAGAAATTAAATTATCCCCACTCTCTCTCACCCCGATGCTGTTTTTTTTTTAACTCAACTGTATTTCTAGTTGTCTGCCCCTTATGTTAAATTGACCGCATATCTCCTTCCCCTCCTGGCTATTGTGAGCAAGCAGAAAATTATCATTTTCTGAAATCACTCACCCGCCATCCCACTGTATTACATAGAACCAGAATACAAAGTGTCCACTCCTTGCAATCTGTCTTGCTCTTAAAGTTAAAGGCTGTTCACTTAGATAGCTAAAGCTCAAGTTATCCCATTTCATAGGTTCATAGGTAGGTACAAGGCTATTTGCCCCAGGGCCTATATAAGCCTAGCCAAAAAGGTACCCTGGCTTTTGCTACCCAAGAAAATTATTTTCCTGTGCCCCTGTCGAACAGAGCCACAGAAGTGATCCCCGGGTGAATTTCCTATTTCCCATCAAATCATCAAGATTTTTCTTGAAGTGTGCTAATGAGGAGCTCTGTTTAACATAGGTAGTCTATTCCAGAGTATGGGATGTCTCTGGGACAGGAATCTATCCCTCCAGCATGTTCTGTTTATTGTGGTGGCAAAGTTTAGTTCCTTATAGCGTGTAGCTTGGAGGGATTGGGATTTCTTTAAGTGGAGCATGTCCAACAGCTCTGGGTTTGACATAGCTTTGTATGTTAGGCAGAGATCGCCTCTGAGTAGGCAATATCTGACAGAGTAAAGCTAGAGTTCTTTTAGACGGTGTGTGTAGGCCATCTGTTTGAGGCCAGTAATCCTCTTTGTGAGGTATTTCTGTGGCTTCTCCAGTTGTTGTAGATGTCTTGTGAGGTACATACCAAAAGGGGCGCTGTACTCTATAATGGATCTAATGAGTGATGAGTAGAGGGGAACAATGACCTCTTTTTTTCTGAATGAGAAACCTTTTCTGATGAGGTGTGCACGTAGAAGGATTTTTCCTGACCGCCGTGGCGATGTGATTATCAAAGGAGAGACTACTGTCCACCTGTGTCCCAAGGTCTCATCACACTTTTGGTGTTAAGTAGACTACCACCTATGTGGTAGTTCATGGGTACAGAGTTTTTACCAAAGGGGATGACAATGCTCTTTTTGACATTGAGCTTCAAGCCATGGCTTTGACACCAGGCATCTGTCTCAGTGAGGCCCTTTTGTAGGATGTCCACATCATTAGGAGTTTAGATTATGGCTCCTAGTTTGCAGTCATCTGCAAACTTGGTTAACCAAAGACCTTCTGTGTTAGCCTGTATCTCAGAGAAGTAGATACCAAACAGGAGAGGACCCAGGACTGAACTCTGTTGTACTCCACTTGTCACTGTCACTGGTCTGAAGTCGGATTTGGAGTCTGCTACTTTCACAGTGTTGGTTCTGTCCATGAGCCAGTTGGCAACCCATCTTGTGACATAGAGATTTATACCTAGTTTAGTGAGTTTATTTATAATTCCAGAGTGGGGGATGGTGTTGAAAGTCTTGGAGAGATCTTGATACGCTGTGTGAGCCACCTTACCCTCAAATAAGGATTTGCTGACTGCTTCAAAGAAGTATATCAGGTTTAGGAGACATGATGAGCCAGTTGGCAACCCATCTTGTGACATAGAGATTTATACCTAGTTTAGTGAGTTTATTTATAATTCCAGAGTGGGGGATGGTGTTGAAAGTCTTGGAGAGATCTAGATAGGCTGTGTGAGCCACCTTACCCTCATCTTAAAGATTTGCTGACTGCTTCAAAGAAGTCTATCAGGTTTAGGAGACATGATCTGCCTTTTACAAACCCGAACTGGGTGGGGTCCACAGTTTGGAGATTACCAATGTCTTTCTTTGAGTTCCATGATGATACATTCCATGGCCTTGCAGACCAGGCTCGTCAGGCTAATGGGGTGGTAGTTCCCAGGGTCCATCGTGGCTCCCCCTTTGTGGAGTGGGATAACTGTCATGGCATGCCGTTCAGTGGGCAACAAGCCTGAGGTGAGGCTATGATTGAACATGGTACTTAGGTGGGGTGCCAGTTCGTTCTGTAGTTCATGTAGAATGCAGCCTGGGATATTGTCAGGTCCCATGGATGCTGTGTTCTTGGCTTTGGAGAGTGTGTTTTTTTACCTGTGCAGCCATGATTACAGTAACTTTGCATTCTTCCGATATAGAGATGGGCCCTCTAGGGGGTGAGAGGGGGTTAAAGTTAGCACTGAACCTATCTGCCAGGATGTTGGCAGTATCAGTTGGTTCTGTATATTTAGTGCCATTGTGCTGTAACTCAGAGCAGATCTGAGTGTTGCCATTGAGATTCTTGATATAGCTATAAAATGCTTTGAGGCTGTCTTTAGAGTCAGTGGCAATTTTATTTTCATAACTAGCTTTGGAGGATGTCCTTCAAGAATGTAACTGCAGTCATAACATATGGGTTGTCCTGCCTCAGGCAGCCCTCGGTCGGCGAGGGATCTCAGCTTCTTACTGAGGCTGACCAGGGAGCTCCTCCATTCATGGGATTTTCTTTCTTCTGTTGCAGAGTTTGTTTTTGGCAGAGGACTACCAGATTGGCTTCCTTTTTTGGGGGGATAGCATCTTGGTTCTGTTAGGGATAGCATGATCCCTACACTCGTGCAAGTGCTTATAAAGTGCATTTGTGTAGGATTCAGCAGTCTTATTTCTATTGTCTGTCTGCATGGGTGGCATGACGTTTACCATTTCTTGTCTTAAGAAGTGAGAAGTTGGCTTTGGAGAAGTTTTTTACGGTGGTTTCCCTAATGGGGGGTGGGGGCGGGATGTGGATGTCTAGGGTGAAGCTTGTGGTTGGATCTGACCATCAAGGAACTGACCTCTGGTGTGGAACAGCAGTCGCCCATTTTGGTAATGACCAGGTTTGTGATATTGTTGCCCCTGGTGGGGGTGTGAATAAGTTGATCCAAGGCGTTGGAATTTATGAATTCCAGAAAACATTGACCAAAAGAGATGGTACATGAGTAGTTTTCCCAATTAATGGTGGGGGCTGTTGAAATTGCCCATTATTACGGTGTTGGGTTGTACTACTGCCCCATTAGCCTAACGAGCCTGGTCTGCAAGGCTATGGAGCGTATCATCATGGAACTTATAAACAATGACATTGGTAATCTCCAAACTCAGGACCCCACCCAGTTCGGGTTTGTAAAAGGCAGATCATGTCTCCTAAACCTGATAGACTTCTTTGAAGCAGTCACCAAAGCCATAGATGAGGGTAAGGTGGTTCACACAGCCTATCTAGATCTCACCAAGGCTTTTGACACCATCCCCAACTTTGGAATTATAGATGAACTCACTAGACTAGGTAAAAATCCCTATGTCACAAGATGGGTTGCCAACTGGCTCACTGACAGAACCCACACTGTGAAAGTAGCAGACTCCAAATCCAGCTTCAGACCAGTGACAAGTGGAGTACCACAGGGTTCAGTCCTGCGTCCTCTCCTGTTTGGTATCTAGTTCTCCGAAGTACAGGCCAACACAGAAGGTCTTTGGCTAACGAAGTTCGCAGATGACTGCAAACTAGGAGCCATAATCAAAACTCCAAAAGACGTGAACATCCTACAAAGGGCCTTGCTGAGACAGATGCCTGGTGTCAAAGCCATGGCCTCAAGCTCAATGCCAAAAAGTGTATTGTCATTCCTTTTGGCAAAAACTCAGTACCCATGAACTACCACATAGGTGGTAGTCTACTTAACACCGAAAGTGTGATGAGACCTTGGGACACAGGTGGACAGTAGTCTCTCCTTTGATAATCACATCGCCACAGTAGTCAGGAAATCCTTCTATGTGGCACACCTCATCACAAAAAGTTTCTCACCCAGGAAAAAAGGGGTCATTGTTCCCCTCTACTCATCACTCATTAGACCCATTATAGAGTAGAATGCCCCTCTTGGTATGTACCTCACAAGACATCTACAACAACTGGAAAGGCTACATAAATACCTCACAAAGAGGATTACCGGCCTCAAAGAGATGCCCTATGCAGACCGTCTCAAAAAACTGCAGCTTTACTCCATTGCATATCGCCTGCTCAGGGGTGATCTCTACCTAACACACCCAGCTATGTCAAACCCAGAGCTTTTAGACATGCTCCACTTAAAGAAATACCAATCCCAATGGGCTACACACTCTAGGGACCTAAACCTCATCACCACAATAAACAGAACGTGCTGGAGGGATAGATTCCGGTCCCAGAGACTTCCCATACTCTGGAACAAACTACCTATCTATATCAAACAAAGCTCCTCATTAGCACTGTTCAAGAAAAAATCGTGATGATTGGATGGAAGATAGGAAATTCAGCCTGGGGATCACTTCTGTGGCTCTGCTTGACAGTGGCCCAGGAAAATAATTTTCTTGGGTGGAGAAAGCCAGGGTACCTTTGGCTAGGCTTATATAGGCCATAGGGCCAATAGCCTAGTACCTACCTATGAACCCTAATATTTTCCAGTGTATCAAGAAATGAGAAGTGGGAATCCTGGGGCATGGTGGGGGGTCTGTAGCAAGCTACAATTTGGATTGCGGTCTTGCCCAGAATTAGTTGCACTTGGATAATCTCGGATGCATTATGCTGTGCAACTAACCTGGAGGTGTGGATATCCTTAATGAATATGGACACTCCTCCGCCTTTAGTGCTTCATTCCAGGTTAGGTGGCCGAAAGGTGTGGTATGAATTATAGCCTGGTAATGCATGTCTCTGTCACTGCACAGATGTCGATGTTCTCCATTTTAAGGAGTGCCTCGAGTGAGTGCATTTTGAGGTTTAGACTTCTAGCATTGAGTAGCATTACCCTCAGATTTTGCTTGCTTATACCTGTTATGGTGGTGAGTTTGTCATTTAAACCTTGCCTAAAAAAGGCACTATAGGTCTGGCAAGAGCCTTAGCCAGTATCCGGAATCCCAATGGCGACAGATGAAGGCCATCTCTAGGAAGGCATCATGGACTGTCGATCATGTCATCCCAGGCAAATACTGGATCCCTTTAGAATGACACCAGAAGCTTAGCCAATTGTTGAAGTCAGTCATTTTGTCCTTGTACTGGGTATCATTCTGGGTGATGGCAGGATGCTACTCAGGGCTAGGGTCATACCTGCCTGGGCTACAAGATTGTAGAACTCCTCCATGTCTCTTTTCATGTAGTCCAGGGAGGTATGTCTCAGGTCATTCACACCAACATGGATAATGACAGAATCATATTTGTACTTGTTGTGGAGTGACTTGAGTGTGTGTGTTATGTGGCAGGTCATGGCACCCAACAGGCAGCTGACAGTAACTTTCTCCTTGTTTAGCCTGGTGAGTGGAACATCAGTGTGCCTAACTAGCACCTATGACTAGAGTGTTGGGTATGTTGTTATGCCTTATGGGCTGTGGTTGAGTGGCACACAGTTTGTGGGCTATGTGTCATTTAGGTTGTGTTGGGGGTGGAGTTTGCTTCCATTTCTGCTTTGGAGGTCCCTGTTGCTTGGGCAAGTTTTTATTGAGAGCCTCCGTGAATGTAGGTGTGTATTTTGTGTTTCTATGTATGTGTTTTGGTGGTGTAGGTTTTGAGGGACTATGTGATGAGTGTAGTGTGGTGCAAGTGTTTACCTTCTCCTCTTGAATGTCTAGTCCAGTCTTGGATGAAGTGAGCTTTGCTTCCAGTTTGGCTGTATAAGTTCATCTCTCACAGGTTGTAGTGTTGGGTGGTAGGAGGAGAGGGTTGTCTGTGTACATGAGGCAATTTCTGCATTGCCCCAAGATGCCCAGATTCATCAGGTAGACAGGAGAAAACACCGGGAGCTGACCACATGTCTAGATATGTGCTTATTAAGTACTAAAAACTACTTTCCTCTAGGTAAGTGATGAATGTTGAGTGCTGTAGTAATTTGTAGCTTATTTAGTGCTTACAAGTTTGGAACAAGTGCTGAGCTCAAAGAAACAGATTTAAGTGCTGAAACTAAAAAACTGGCTAGTTCTAAGAAACAAAATTAAGCTAGAAGGCTTCTCTCCAACACAGAAAGGTTTGGGGGCTCAGAAGCTTACAAATAGTCCTGGATACAGCAAATCTGTATGTGGACTAGAGTACTTACAGGAAAGGCAGGAAACAAGCTTAGAAAATGTTTTTTCCTTCCCATATGCTCTCTTTGTACACAGTAGGAGTGCCTGAAATCAGAATATGACCTCACTGCACTCATGAGATGGGCCCGGAAGGAGTATCCAAATAAAAATTTACAAGAGTGGCGTGCAATTTCAAAGCCACCAAGATTGACACCAAAACAAGAACGGGGGGGGGGGGGGGACTAACTGTAGAGACATAGCGCCGCAAATACATAAAATGCAGTACTATATGAAAAAAGTGCAGATAGAAGTGTACTTAAACTCGCTTATATGTCCAGTTGATTGCAGGCAGATCTTAGCCAGCCAAAGCTCAAGAATTTAGCATAAAACAAAGCAAAACATTCCACTTATATAAGGCAGGACAGCCCGCAGCTAAAACACAGAATATCAAAGTGAAACTACACCCCACTGCTATCAATGGCTACACTTCTAACAAACTCCGTGTAGAGACACAGCCACAATTTTCAGTTCAATTAATATTCAGTAAGAAACAAAAATACATAAAATGCAGTACTATATGAAAAAAAGTGCAGAGCTTATACATCCAGTTTATTGCAGGCAGATCTTAGCCGGCCAATGCTCAAGTATTTAGCTGACTGCTTCATGCACACTGCAGATCTTAGGGTATTAACCCATTTTTCCATCTTACCTTTAAACTTTGCAACATCTGCTCCAAGACCAGCAATTTCTGGAGAGCTCACATTCTGCCTCTCAATAGTAATCTTGGGCTAAGTGCTTTTGTTTTGCTTCTGGTGAAAGAAGGAACATACGAACATTATTTTCTGGGGACTACCGATTACCAGAAAGCCTAATAACTCGTTCATAGATGCCAGTTTGGAATTTGTGCTTCTACTTTGCTCTGGGTGAGAGGAGCAGCAAAGTGCATGGATTCTTGCCACTTTCTGGTTGGGAAGTGAATGTGTATGCTTGATCTTCCTGATTGGTCTGGTTGCTGTTCATGGTGTTTACCAGGAAAAGGCTACAACAAGCCTACAGACCCTTACATTATCTGGGACAAGACTGTGGATCACCAAACAGGCTGTGGCCTGCTTCTTATCTTCGGATTGGTGTTACTGTTTTGCTTCTGGTAAGAGAAGAAGTAAAGGAGCATTGTATCCCAGAAGAGTAAAGCTGTGGCGAGTCCAAAACTAGTAGTAGTCAGGCAATAGCCATTCAAGTGACTCCTCTCTTTGCATCATTCTAGTCAAGCTAATTCTTTCTTTTCAGTATGTACTGCTCAATTTGCTTCTAATGTCAGAATATCTGCCTAAATACTTTATCCATAAATCAGGCTCTACTTATTAGTTTCCACTCAGGTGTTTTGCATTGCCCTGTATAGCCACAGACACCTTGAGATGACATTTGTTCCTGTAAAAGCACCATTGAAATTTCACCAATACCTAGTTGCACATAAGACAACTAGTTTGCAGTGACAAGTACTTCCCTCAAAGTTGCAAACCGAATATACCTGACATTATTGCGGTGGTGGTGCTGCGGTAGTGTTGTCGCCTCACAGTAAGACGCTGTCCGGTTCGACTCTCAGCTAGAGCATCTTCTGTGTGAAGATATGCGCGAATGGGCGTACCTTATTTGAAGGTTATGCGTCAGGGCTGGCAACTCGGCACATAAAAATCTGCTGCCAATCATTAGTGGACCAGAGTTCCGCTGTGGTGACCCCTAACCAGGAAAAGCCAAAAGAAACAACAACTTTATATTCTTTCCCCAACTCTCTAATCAATAAATAAATGGGTCTGTTGCCATGGATATGAACTTTCCCACTATCTCCGTTACCAGCTTGGTGGATATGGGCATCTTGATAAAATGTAGAAATTGCCTCATGTTTACTGACAACCAGTTAATTCTCAAACTGATATGGTATGTGAGAAATGTATTTACACAGTGTCACTGGAGGCAAATCTCTCACATAAAAGCACTCCTAATGTCAATAAGGTTGTCAGTAGTACTCAAGCTGTACCAATCACACACAATTCAAAGCAGACAGACCCACATATGTTGAGGCAGTAAAATGTAACCTTCCTAAACCCCAAAGACCTCCTAGACAAAGTACACATAACAGACACCTTCAGAAACCCAGAATGCACTCTTTCAAAACAACACCCGAATCAACACATATAGCCACATCTTATGGAGCTTCTACTTCCAAGCCCATAAGGCAAGCCACCACAGAATCCAGTATTCTAGTAATTGGAGACTCTATTGTGAGACACACTGATGTCCCTCTCACCAGGCTAAGTAAGGAGAAAATCACGTTCAGTTGCTTATCAGGGGCCAAGATCTGCAACATTGTGAGCACAGTCAGGTGTTTGGACCACAAGAGTCAGTATGACTCAGTCATAGTCTATGTGGGAGTAAATGACCTGAGACATACTTCCCTAGATTATATGAAGGTCTCAGAATATGTCTCTCAGGATGGTATGAGCCAAGCATTAAGCAGCATTCTACCATCTCTAAGGATGATGTCACAATATGAGCAAAAGATGACTAACTTTAATAATTGACTTAATTTCTGGTTTCATTCTAAGGGGGTGCAATATTTGCCATCATGGAAGGAGATGATGAACACCATGCTGTTGGCCAGGGATGGTCTGCATTTCCCCCCTCTAGACTTTCGAATATTAGCTAAAACATCGCCCTTCCCCATAGTGCCTTTCTTAGGCAATGCTAAACTGAAAGTACTAGGACATAGCAAATAAAAACAAGAAAATCTAAAGGTGTCGCTGGTCAATGCTGGACATCTAAACAAAAAACTTCACTCCCTAGAATCTCTTCACTCTAGAGAATGGTGCAATCTATGCAGTCACTGAGGCATTGTTTAAAGCCACAAAGAGCACACCGATAGTGCATGGTTATAATGCCTTCAACACATTTAGACCAGTTATTAAGGACTAAAGGTATAGGTGTCTCGATTTACATCAAAAATAAACATACCTCAACAATTTACTTGAGCTTCTCCATGTTCAAATCATTATAGACAAAATCCAAATACCACTTCCTTGCAAGCTATAGATCCTCCTCTATGACCCAGGAAACCCATACCATGCATTTAAACTTATTGGAAACAGTCACCATCCAACCCAATACCACATTTATAGGTGATTTTAATTACCCCACTATTAACTGGGAATCATGTATGATGCCAAACGTACAGACACAGTTTCCTGGATTTTCTAAACACACTCTCTGGACAAGATTGTCAGTACACCAACAAGGGGAGCAGCCATACTGGATCTGGTCCTCACTAATATAGCAGAGTGCTACACACTGCCTAGTGTAATTTCTTCTCTGATGAGGTCAGACCAAAATGTGGTCTCCTTTGAAGTAAACTAAAACCTGAAACCTCAGCTAACCATGAAATATTCAGGAACTACTGTAAGGCTACCTTCCTACTATTAAGTGATAACCTGGCAAAAGTTCAAGCCCCCCATAAACCCTGAAACTGCTGCCTATGCGGAACTGTTCACAGAAGCCCTGTACAAGCATGTTAATAGCTGCATATTGGTAGCTGTACCCACCAGAATGAAGTACAGAACTAACTCAGACAAAAACAAGCCACCTTGGTGGAATTACAGCATCAATAGACTTTATAAAAGAAGGAACAAAATCATGGCAAAAATTAGGAGGTGCAGCACCCAGCAGGATAAAAGCACTGTCATCCAACAAAATAAATAACTCGAGTGAAAATAAAGTCTACCAAAGCCAAATGTGAGGTAAATTTGGCCTCCCAGGCCAAGGACAAGCACAAGGCAGTATTCAGCTACATTCACAACATCAAAGACAATGCACAATTATGTGCAGAGCTTATTGTAAAGGGAGCCACCTATACTAAGCCAGAGGATATAAGAAACTTACTGGCTAACAAATTCAGCTCTAACTTTACCCCTTTCTCCCCGTCAAACTTCCCTCAGGATATAACATCAGATACAACTCCCCCTGCTGTCACTAAAAAACAGATCCTTAATGTTGTACCCAAGGTCAAGAACACTGCACCAATGGGCCCAGACAATATCCCGGGATGCCTTTTAAGTAGCATGAAACAGGATCTATCAGGCCATCTGGAATTGCTGTTTAAATGCAGCTTCCAAACAGGCTTCATGCTTCATGAATGGAGAAGAGCAAAAGTCATCCCTCTGCACAAAGGTGAGCAATCTACAGACCCTACAAAGTACAGACCTATAAGTCTCACTAGTCGTACATACAAAGCCATAGAATTATGGAAATGATCGATAATGATATAGTAAACCTCCAAAGATTGTACCCAGCCCAGTTGGCAGGTCATGCCTACTCAACCTGGTGGATGTCTTTGAGAAGGTCACCAAAGTAATGGATGAGAGCAACATGGTTCACACTGCCTACCTTGATCTAGCCAAGGCATTTGACTCAATCCCCCACTTGGGCATTGTTGACAAACATAAGATGTTGGGTACAAACCCTTATGCCACCTGGTGGATAGCTAGCTGGCTCACAGACAGGACCGAGGAAATTAGAATTGGGGAGTCCACCTCTACAAAGAGGCCAGTCACAAGCAGAGTTCCTCAGGGATCAGTCCTGGGGCCACTCCTTTTTTGCATTTACTTCTCTGAAGTGAAGGCCAACATCAGTGGCTGACTAAATTTGCAGATGATTGCAAATTAGGAACTGTCATTGAATTACCCACTGAGCCAAATGTCCTTCCCACTTCATTGTTGCAGTTTTCTTTACAAAAGGGATCCCCTGCCAAGGGCGAGCCAATGCCCAGACAGTATACTAAACCTTTTAGGTTGATTTTAAAGTATGCCATATATCACATGTATGCTCCCCATGTGTAGCGTAGGGCATAAAGGTGACGTCCAGACATACCATCCTCAGAACTTATTTGCCATCAGTCTGAACGCCTGCTTCATTGCTGGTTTACTGACCCATTTCAGATAAGTGCCCCATTGGGATTTTGCTCCTATTGTTTTTTTTCCTTTTGTTTGCTGCTTGTGGGGTTTCATGTCATCCAGAAGGGGTGAATGCCAGTGCGGGAAACAGATTCCCCATAAAGACTGTCATGATGAGCAGTGTTTATTTTTGTCTCGGTGCTTCCCATGACAATACATCTTGTTTCATTTGTCAGGCTTTCATCCCAAAGACTCTCCATAGTCTGCTTTACATTTTGGCCTTGTATTTAGAAAACAACTTAAGTTTTTAGTGAGAGGACACTATGGAGGGAACTTCCCATTCTGCGGGTCAGCTATCCGTGAAGAAAAAGGCCAAGAAGTCTCAGTCTGATTCTTCCACTGTACCACGTCTGCTGGATGTCTCTCCCAAGGCTAGTGAAAGCCCAGAGGATCACCCAGCTCCTCCACTGGATTCCTCTGCTGTGACTCCTCTGGAGGCCGACATGGATCTGACCTCACGCACATCCCTGAAGGCTTCACTGACATCCACTTTGGACATCCAGCGGGAACTGTAGCTGATTATTACTGAAGGCCCTAGGGGTGTTCCTCAGAATCTGATTAGAGAGGAAGTTCTGACTTCAATTGTGGAATGTCATCCCACATCTGAACCTTCTAGGTTTTACAGGGCAAATATCCCTTTGAAAAAGAAATGAAAAACAAAGCATGCACCTTCTACTCCTAGGGACCTTCAGAATGAATGGCAGAATTTCACTCCAGGTTTGTTTAGTGCCCTTTTGGTTTTGAAACCTCCTCAAGGAGTTTCTGTTCCTGCTCCACCTTGGTCCTCAACTCCTCTTAAAAAGTCTAGGGAACAGGACTCCTCAGAGGAAGAGGTGGATTCAGATGAGGAATCCCTTGCTTATTCATCCCAGATTCCATCCCTTTTAGACTGTGGTTCTGAGGAAGAGGAGTCAACTAGTCCTGACACAATTTCCAGGATGATGGAATTTTTTTAAATAGGATTATGCTTAGGTTTCTGAGGTGTCATAGAGGTATTAAAGCTTCTTCAAATGGACTCTCCCAGACCTTCTGCTAATGTTCATCGTTTTTCACTGTTGCAGTCATTACACTTGGGTTATCCTGCTGGCAGGCTACCCGCATTCGGCCAGAGTTCCAAAGTCTAGGTCCGGCGTCGGTTGCTGTCGCCTCTTCCCTGACGTCAGTGCACCAGGGGTATAAAAGATGCAACCGACACCATTTTCTTCAGTCTTTCTTGCTGCACGGTGCCCGAAGCAAAAGCAGTTCGCAAGTGCCGGTCGGCCGACTCCTGAGATTTTCAAAATAGAGTTTCAGAACCAAAGTCTTCAATAAAGCTAAGTACCCCGTTGGGGAAACTTTTTCTTGCTCCAGACCAATGTCAGTAAAAGTTAACAATTGTATTTCTTGTGGGAAGCAAATACCTCATAAGGACTTTCACTCTTACTGTATTCCTTGCCTAGGCGCTGATCACGACATTACTAGTTGTCAGTTTTGTGCTAGATTCAACAAACACACTATTAAGCGTCGGTTTGATTTTGCTTTACATTACTTTGGCCGAAGGTTTAACTTTATAATGCCGTCAGAACAACCGATGACCGGAATTCATAAAAAATGCAAAGACAAGGAAAAGGACAGGCATCCGAGGTCCAAAACCGACGACGAAGCCTCTTCTAGGCCAGTCGCCGGTTCTCAGTGAGGCGCTTTCGCAGCCCCTGACACCCGCTACCTCAGAGCCACAGACCGTATCCGACTCCCACGTGGAGACACCTAAGCCTCTGGAAACTCAAGGTATTGGGCCTGCGGAAAACTATTCCCTCAGATGGGTCCAGAGCCGCTGAGCAGGCATCGGCTTCTGAGGGTGTTTTCAAACCTTCACAAGTTACTATTAAGTCCACTGCAGCAGCCAAGGCACAGTCAGAAACACCATTAAAGACAAGGAAACTAGTACAGCATTCTCCTGCACAGTCATCCATGCCAAAGAAATAGATGCTTAAACTGGCCGAAGACTTAATTACTTTGATCAGGGGTTCCCATCTCCCTCCTGATAAAAGGCCTAGGCAAGACACTGACTATGATTCCTCTGACCAGGTTTCTATTTCCTCAGATTCCTCTTCAGATCAGGGATATTCTCTCCCTCCTTATGAGGACTCTGATGCAGAAGAATCTATTCCTTCAGCCTCTCCACCTGAGGATTATTCTTTTGGGGAAACCCTGCACACCATGAGAGAGCATTTCCATTGGGAGAGCCAGGATTATTCAGAATCCAAGAAAAGGCTCAGAGACTTTCTTTTATTGCCTCAGCACAGGCCCCTGGCTATCCCCCCTATGCTTGATATTGTTGATGATGTTTTTTCTGAATCCAGTCTGTCTCCTGATTCTTTACCACCTGCACCAGTCAAGCCAGACATGTACTACAGGGTCCCTGACTCATAAATTTCTTTATAAAAACCCTGCTGCTGACCCAGAAACAATTTCTCAGGGTCCCAAAGGGGTTAAGGCTTCCCCTGCAAAAACCCCTGTCCCCTCTGATAGGGATTCTAGATCTCTGGATAGATGGGGAAAAAAGGTTTACACTTCTGCTACTTTAGCTGTAAGGGCTTTAAACTGCCAGTTTCACATGCTTAAATATCAACAGTACCTCATGTCTTTGTTAAAACATAAAATGCTTACAAACTCAGAAAGTCCTGACTATAAGGAAATGCAGGATTTATTGCATGCAGCTGAACAAGTGGGAAAGCATACTCAGCAATGTGGTTTTGATTCATTAGAGGCTTCTTGTAGAGCCGCAGTAACAGGCTCTGTCATTCAAAGGCATGCTTAGTTGAAAGAACAAAGTTTACCTGAACATGTTAAAGTAAAATTATTGGATGCTCCACTACAGCACGATACTTTGTTTGGTGTTAAGGCAGAAGAGGTGTCAAAGAAAATGGATGATAAAGCAAAATCAATGCAGACAGTAAAGGATTTCTTACAGGTTCAACCACCTAGGTTTAGCAGAAACTGGCCTTCAAAACATTGGTCCTTTCCCGTGTCAGACAGGCTGCAAAGAGGCAGATACAGACGCCCAAGAGGCAGATCTCAGCCCCAAGGCTCCTACAGACCTAAACAATGGGGTGATTCAGCCCCCAAAGGAGTAGAAGACAAATCACAACCTTATAGGAAACAGTCCCAATGACTTCCCTCTACAAATGCCAAGCACTTACCTTTTGGCAGCACCCTTAGGGAGAAAGCTAGCACTTTTCTCACAAAATTGGCAGATAGTCACCCAGGACAAATGGGTACTGAATATTGTTTCTCAGGGTTACAGGTTCCACTTTCACACCCTTCCAAAATCAAAAGGTATGCTGGACCTGCCACAAAACCAATGGGCAGAGGAACAAAAGCAAATTGCTGCTCTCATGGACATTGAAGCTATTCAAAAAGTACCACAGCAAGAACAGGGACAAGGATTTTACTCAAGACTTTTCCTTATACCCAGAAAGGACAAAGCCTGGAGACCAATACTGGACTTGTCAATCCTAAATACTTTCCTGGATGTTCCAAAATTCAAAATGTTAACACGCAGCAACTTTTACCCATGCTGGGCAAGAAAGCTTGGCTAGTTACTTTGGACATCAAGGAAGCATACCTGCATGTCCCAATCAGACAATCTTGCAGAAGATACCTCAGATTCATAGCTGGCTCAATGCATTACCAATTCTCTGCACTGCCCTTTGGCTTATCTACTGCGCCCAGGGTCTTCACAAAATGCCTGGCACCAGTAATTGCATTTTGCAGACAAAGAGGAATTCAAATATATCCCTACTTGGACAACTGCCTTATTCAAGCAGAGAGCAAGAGAGCAAGGACATTCTACTAAAACATCTGGCATTTGTAAAAAGATTACTAATTGGCCTAGGGTACACAGTAAACGAAAAGAATTCAAAACTAGTGCCCTCTCAAGAGATAATATTCCTGGGTGCAAGCTTAAATACAACTGCCCAGATGGCTTATCTCATGCCAGGCAAACAAAGGCAACTGACTCATTACTTTCAAATGTTGGCAACAAAGGCCCAGCTCCCTGCAAGAAAAATTCTGCAGGCCCTGGGCTTCATGGCATCCTGCATTCTACTAATTCTATATGCAAGACTGCATATGAGGAAATTACAATAGTATCTAAAAAGTGTTTGGACCCAACATTGCCACAGCCTGGAAACAATAATAACTCTAATTCCCTGCCTACAACAGGAGTTTCGATGGTGGTCCCAGGCCTGTCACCACAACAAGGGACAGCCTTTCACCTTACCCACAGTCTTGCAGACAATAACAACAGATGCATCGGATTATGCCTGGGGGGCACACATGGCAGGAAAATGTATTCAGGGCATGTGGCCCAAGGAACAAATGCATCTTCACATCAATCAAAAAGAGATGCTAGCTGTACAGAATTCCCTGACAGCCTTCAAGGATCTACTACATCCAGGACAACTATTGCTAAAGATGGAAAATACCACAGTTATGTGGTACATAAACAAGCAAGGGGGCACACATTCCTACCCCCTCTGCAGGCAAGCCATGACTTTGTGGAACACAGCATTGACCTATCAAGTACATCTGCAGGCACAATTCCTGCCAGGAATGAAAAATACACTGGCAGACGAACTAAGCAAAAATCTCATGGATCCTCATGAATGGAAACTAAATCCACAGGTCTTCAGCATGATAACAAGGAAATGGGGACGCCCAGAAATAGATCTTTTTGCCTCCCCTCACAACTGTCAACTACAGAAATTCTGCCCAAGAACCTATCACTCACAAGCATGGAAAGTGGATGCTCTATCATTCAGCTGGAAAAACCTGACAGTTTATGCCTTCCCTCCACTGCCTCTTCTTCCCAAGGTGCTCCTAAAAGTCAGACAAGAGAAGCCAAAAATGATCCTGATTGCCCTAGACTGGCCACGTCAGCACTGGTACCCAATCCTAAAGAGCTTGTCTCAAGGCCCAGCCTGGCCCTTACCTCAAATTCCTCATCTTCTGACTCAACAAAACAATCAGATTCTGCACAGTCAACTCAGAACCTTAAATCTGGCTGCATGGCAGATAATATAGCCACTCAGACCACACCTCTCTCTAAAGCTGTTATGGATGTTATTTTAGAAGGCAGGAGGCCCAACACTAGGAAATCTTTTGCAGAAAAATGGAAGAGATTCTGTGCTTGGAACCAGGCACAAGGAATCTAAACACTTGTTCCAAATATACCTCAGATTTTACAATACCTAACTGAGATGCTGGACAAAGGCCTATCCTTCTCATCTATTAAGATACATGCCTCTTCCATTTCAGCTCATTACAATATGGACCCTCCTATTTTTTCACATCCACTACTAAGACAGTACCTCAGAGGGGCAAAAAACATAAGACCCCCAAGGAGAGCACCAATACCTACTTGGGACCTCAATTTTGTTTTAGAAAAGCTCACACTGCCTCCTTTTGAGCCAGCCAGCACAGCTGATATCAAATTCTTATCATGGAAAACTGATCTGCTCCTAGCAATAACTTCAGCAAGAAGAGTCTCAGAGTTACAGGCATTAATGGCAGTGGAACCTTTCATAATTTTTCATCAGGACAGGGTCTCTCTAAGGACAAACCCAACCTTTATGCCAAAGGTGGTTTCCAGTGTGGCTCTTAACCAAACCATTCATTTGCCAACTTTCTATCCAAATCCCCAGAATAAAGGGGAGAGACTTCTGCACGCTTTGGACATACACAGACAGCTACGATTCTACTTAGACAAAACAAAAGCTTTCAGAAAAACTGAGCAACTGTTTGTAGCTTATGCTGCAGGATCACAAGGAAAGCCTATCCCAAAACAGACAATTTCAAAATGGATAGGACACTGCATTCACTTCTTCTATGCACAACATGGCAAATCAGTGCCTAAGGGCCTTAGGCCACATTCTACCAGAGCAGCAGCCACTTCAGCAGCCATTCTCAGAGGAGTACCAACCAAATACATTTTAGAAGCTGCAACCTGGAGTTCAGTGCACACTTTCACCAAGCACTACCACTTACCTCTCTACTCTAAATCTAGAGCAGGCTTTGCCACTGCAGTTCTGCAGGGCCTGGTAGCCTCTCCTAACCCTATTTAGTCCCAGCCACCCAACCTCAGCTTTGGGATTCAACCCAAGTGTAATGACTGCAACAGTGAAACACGATGAACATAGTACAGATGTTCATCGTGTTACCCTGCTGCAGTCATCACACTTGGGTTATCCTGTCATCAGGTGGTCCCGCAGCCAGCCGGAATTCCAAAGTCTTGGTCCGGCGTTGATTGCTGTCACTTCTTCCCTAACGTCAGTGCGCCAGGGGTATATATAATGCATCCAACACCATTTTCTTCAGTCTTTCTTGCCGCGCGGTGCCCGAAGCAGAAGCAGTTCGCAAGTGCCGGTCGGCCAACTCCTGAGATTTTCAAAGTCGAATTTCAGATCCGAAGTCTTCAATAAAGCTAAGTACCCCATTGGGGAAACTTTTCTTGCCTCAGACCGATGTCAGAAAAAGTTAACAATTGTATTTCTTGTGGGAAGCAAATACCTCATAAGGATTTTCATTCTTACTGCATACCTTGCCTAGGCCAAGACCACGACGTCACTGGTTGTCGTTTTTGTGCTAGGTTTAATAAGCGTACTATTAAAAGATGCTTTGACTTCGCACAATGCTACTTTGGTAGAAAATTTAACTACACTATGCCATCGGAACAATCGACTACCGGCGTGCACAAAAAACTCAAGGATAAGGACAGGCAGCCTGGACCCAAGCCAGACTCCGAGGCCTCGGGTGGTCCGGTCCCCTGTTTCACCGGTCTTCAGTGAGGCTCCAACGCAGCCCCTGACTACCGCAGATCTGGAACCCGAGACCGCTTCGGAGCTTTTGTCGGAAAGTACTAGGCCGACGCAGCCATTTTGTTTAGCCCCTACCGACGACACTGCTGATAAAGATGTTGGTACTGCAGAAACATCTTCGGTTTCTGAAGGCGTCTTCAGACCGACGACGCTCACCATAAAAACGTATCCTAAGACTAAGACTCCTATTAAACCTAAAAAGACTGCACTTCAGTCTCCAGTTCAAGGCCCCATGCCTAAGAAACAGATGCTCAAAATGGCTGAAGATTTGATCTCTTTAATCAGGGGTTCCCAACCCCCACTCGACAAAAGGTCTAGACAAGAGGAAGATTATGCCTCCTCTGAACAAGTGTCTATTTCCTCAGGCTCCTCTGAGGACCAAGATTACTCCTTCTCCCCTTATGAAGATTCTGATGCTGAGGATTCTATTCCCTCAGCTTCTCCTCCTGAAGACTACTCCTTTGGGGAAACTTTACACACTATGAGGGAACATTTTCACTGGGAAGGTCAGGATTACTCTGACTCAAAGAAAAGGCTCAGAGTTTCTTTTACTCCCCCAGCACAGACCACTTGCCACCCCCCAGTTTTAGACATTGTGGATGATGTTTACTTAGAATCCAGTTTTAACCCAGATTCTTTGCCTCCTGCTCCAGCCAAACCTGACAGATACTATAGAGTGCCTGATTCCCACAAATTCCTTTATAAATGCCCTGTTGCTGATCCAGAGACCATCTCCCAGGGTCCCAAAGGGGCTAAGGCTTCTATGGCAAAAAAATACTGTACCCTCTGAAAGGGACTCCAGAGCACTAGACAGGTGAGGGAAAAAGGTTTACACCTCAGCCACAATAGCTATGAGGGCACTAAATTGCCAATTCCACATGCTAAAATATCAGCAATTTCTAATGTCTCCGTTAAAACAAAAATGAGCACACTCACTCAACAGTCTGAATTGAAAGAAATGCAGGATCTCTTGCATGCAACTGAACAGGTGGGCAAACATACTTTACAATGTGGGTTTGATTCTTTGGAGGCTTCCTGCAGAGCAGCTGTCACTGGGTCTGTTATACATAGGCATGCTTGGTTTTAGGAACAAACTCTGCCTGATCATGTTAAAGCAAAGTTTCTAGATGCTCCCTTACAACAGGATGTTCTTTTTGGAGTTAAAGCAGAAGAAGTCTTAAAGAAAATGAAGGATAAGGCAAAATCTATGCAGACAGTCAAAGATTTTCTACAGGTACAGCCCCCTCGCTTCAGCAGAAATTGGACAACAAAAAATTGGTTCTTTCCAGCTACTGACAGACCACAGAGGGGTAAGTACAGATGTCCAAGAGGCAGAGGTCAACCACAAGCCCAATACAAACCTCGACAATGGGGCACTGCAACACAGAAGGGAGGAGAAGACAGGTCCCAGACTATCAGAAGGCAAACTCAATGACTTGCACCTCATCTGGCCAAACAACACTCTCTTGACAGCCCCCTTGGGAGGAAAACTCGCACTTTTTTCAGACAACTGGCACATTGTCACAAAGGACAAATGGGTCCTAGACTTAATTTCAGGAGGATACAGATTCCATTTTCACACCTTGCCAATGAAAAGAGGAATGCCAAACCTGCCACAAAATCAATGGGCAGAGGCACAAAAACAAATTACAGCTCTCATGGACATGAGAGCCATTCAACTGGTACCTACCCGAGAGCAAGGCCAAGGATTTTACTCAAGACTCTTTCTAGTTCCCAGAAAGGACAATGCCTGGAGACCAATTCTGGACCTTTCAGTTCTAAACACCGTCTTACAAGTACCCAAATTCAAGATGCTAACACTACAGCAGCTTCTTCCCATGTTGGGCAGGAAAGCATGGCTAGTAACGTTGGACCTCAAGGAGGCATACCTGCATGTCCCTATCAGGCAAAGTTGCAGAAGATACCTCCGCTTCATTGCAGGTTCAACCCATTACCGATTCTCTGCACTGCCCTTTGGCTTATCTACTGCACCCAGGGTCTTCACAAAATGCCTGGCACCAGTAATTGCATACTGCAGACAAAGAGGAATTCAAATATACCCATACCTGGATGACTGCCTCAGCCAAGCAGAAAGCAAGGACATCCTCTTACAACATCTGGCTTTTGTAAAACATCTTCTAAGTTGCCTGGGGTACACAGTAAACGAAAATAAATCAAAACTAATACCCTCACAAAATATGACATTCCTGGGTGCCAACTTGAATACAATGGCCCAGAAGGCTTACCTGACACCAGACAAACAATTACAACTGACTCAATATTTCAAAACAATGGCAACAAAGACCCAACTACCTGCAAGAAAAATTCTGCAGGCCTTGGGCTTCATGGCATCTTGCATACTAATAATACCATATGCAAAACTGCATATGAGGAAATTACAGTGGTACCTAAAAAGCGTATGGTCTCAACACAGCCACAGCTTGGACACAATAATATCTCTCATTCCCTGCCTACAACAGGAGTTTCTGTGGTGGTCACAGGCATGTCACCTCAACAAGGGTCAGCCTTTCACCCTACCCACAGCAAGGCAAACTGACAACAGATGCATCGGACTACGCCTGGGGGGCACACATGGCAGGACAGTTCGTTCAAGGCATATGGACTGCAGATCAAAGGAATCTGCACATCAATCAAAGAGATGCTATCTGTACAGAATGCTCTGACAGCCTTCAAGAATCTATTACATCCAGGACAACTTACAATAAGGATGTACAACACCACAGTAATGTGGTACATAAACAAACAAGGGGGTACACACTCCTACCCTCTATGCAGGCAAGCAATGACCTTGTGGAACACAGCTCTGGCTTACCAAGTTCAGTTACAAGCTCAATTCCTGCCAGGAAAAAAGAACACATTGGCAGACGACCTCAGCATCATGGATCCCCACGAGTGGAAACTGGATCCACATGTATTTGCAATGATAACTCAAAAATGGGGCCTTCCAGACATAGACCTGTTTGCCAGTCCTCAAAACTATCGACTAACAAAATTTTGTACAAGGACACTTCACCATCAAGCTTGGAAAGTGGACGCACTCTCATTCAGCTGGAAAAACCTGACCGTATATGCCTTCCCTCCATTGCCTCTCCTCACAAAGGTGCTTCTGAAAGTCAGAAAGGAGAGACCACGACTGATACTCATAGCCCCAGATTGGCCACGCCAGCACTGGTACCCACTATTGAGGAATATGGCCCAGAGCCCACCTTGGATTTTACCACAAATTGCCCATTTGCTCACACAGCAAAACAATCAGATTCTTCACAGCCAGCTCAAAACACTAAATCTGGCTGCATGGCAAATCACCTAAGCATCCAGCCAGCTCCTCTTTCCCAAGCAGTTATGGATGTTATTCTGGAAGCTAGGAGGCCCAGCACCAGGAAGGCCTATTTGGATAAATGGAAAAGGTTTTGCGCCTGGAACCAAGCTAAAGGCCAAAACGCACTTCAGCCTCACATGCCTCAGATTCTACAGTATTTAACTGAGATGTTGCACAAAGGACTTTCTTTTTCTTCCATTAAAATCCATGCATCAGCTATTTCAGCCCGCTACAACACGGATCCACCCTTATTTTCACATCCACTTCTAAGGCAGTTTCTCAGAGGGACAAAAATCATTAGCCCCCCCCCCCCAGGAGAGCACCCACACCAACATGGGACCTCAATTTTGTTCTGGAAAAACTTACGCTACCTCCCTTTGAACCAGCTTTCTCTGCAGATCTACAGTTTCTATCATGGAAGACTGCCCTGCTGCTAGCAATAACTTCAGCTAGAAGAGTCTCAGAGCTGCAGGCACTAATGGCAGTGGAACCTTTCCTCATTTTCCATCAAGACAGAGTTTCTCTATGAGCTAATCCTTCCTTCATGCCTAAGGTGGTTTCCAGTGTGGCTTTAAATCAAACCATCCACTTACTCACCTTCTTCCCAAATCCACAGAACAAAGGAGAAAGACTCCTGCATTCCTTGGACATTCACAGGCAACTTTGTTACTACTTGGATAAAACTAAGGCTTTCAGGAAATCTGACCAGCTCTTTGTATCCTATGCTACAGCTTCACAAGGGAAGGCTATATCAAAACAAACCATTTCCAAATGGATAGGACATTGCATTCGTTTTTGCTATACCCATCATGGAAAACCAGTTCTTGCTACCATTAGGCCCCACTCTACCAGGGCAACAGCTACATCTACAGCCTTCCTCAGGGGGGTTCCAACCAAGGAGATTTTGGAAGCTGCAACTTGGAGTTCAGTACACACCTTTACCAAACACTGTCACTTACCTCTTTACTCTAAGACTAGAGCTGGCTTGCCACTGCAGTCCTGCAGGGCCTTCTAGCCTCCTCTAACCCTCTATAACTCCTCCACCCATCCTTAGCTTTGGAATTCTACCCAAGTGTGATGACTGCAGCAGGGTAACACGATGAACATAGTACAGTTTTGTACCTACCATAAATGTAGATGTTAGAGTGTACACCCTCCCTCCATCCCCTCTGATCTAATTGGCTAAATTTCTACAATACCTTCCTGATGTATTTGCTTATAGCTGGAGGGATTTAGTGTTTGTGCAAAAACTACTTAATTTGGTACTAATTACTGACCACCTTTTTGGGGGCACCTGACATCTGGGGCAAGAAAAACTGAAGAAAATGGCGTCGGCTGGTTCTTTTATACCCCTGTTGCACTGACGTCAGGGAAGAAGCGACAACAACCGACGCCGGACCTAGACTTTGGAATTTGGCCGACCGAGGACCCGCCTGACTGCAGGAGAACCCCATCTGTGATTACTGCAGCTGTATTAGCACTCGAACATCTACATTTATGGTAGGTACAAAACTGTACTTTGTGTACCTACCATAAATGTAGATGTTTGAGTGTATACACTGTTGCACCCACCATCCCCCTTTTTCATTGCTGGGACTTTTCTGTACTGCTCAAGTCTATACAACCTATCTGGTGTATTTACTTGTAGATGAAGGAAATGTTTATTTTACTACATGCATGCTTTTTGGCATATTTTTTTTCTTTCAGCCTTCCTATTTGGGGGCACCTGACATCTTGGGCAAGAAAAACTGAAGAAAATGACATCGGTTGCATCTTTTATACCCCTGGCGCATTGACATCAGGGAAGAGGTGACAGCAACTGATGCTGGACCTAGACTTTGGAACTCTGGCTGACTGCGGGTAGCCTGCCAGCAGGATAACCCAAGTGTAATGACTGCAACAGTGAATACACTCGAACATCTACATTTATGGTAGGTACTCAACTGTACTTTCCTCGTGTTTTAGCATGTGGAACCCCATTCTTAGTTAAAAGGTTTTATTTTTAAATGTTAACAAACAAAGCATGACAACACACTGTGAGCTACAACTACAGAACTATATTTAAGAAAGCACTTTCGCCTGAGCTTCAACAGGTCCATCTAATAGCGTGGTTTCCACTTTGATAATTGAAAATAACAGAAAAAAAAACACCCAAAAGAGCGGAAACTCAAAACTGGTGAAATAAAAATAAAAAATGCCACCAAACCCATACAGAACGGAAACACTTGACAAACTTTATTGAAGAAAAAGCTTTCATCCTGTGACTCCCAGGGCTTCATCAGAGTACTCTAACAGAACTCCAACAGATCACCCAAGAATCATTCTCTTCTGTTGAAAGCTGGCTAATGCCCAGTTTCTCAATACAAATAAAACCAAACTCCTTATCTTCCAACCCTCCAAATCTACCCCAAACACCCCCCACTTCACTATACACAAGGACAATACCTCCATTTCACCAGCAGTCCACACAAAACTACTCCATGTACAGATAGACAATAATCTCAGATTTGACACTCGCATATCACTAACAATAAAAAAGTTCACAAAAATCTGGGTGCCATATATAGAAACCACCAATACCTCACCAAACCAGCAAGAATCTCTATTGCCAATTCCCAACTAATCTCCACCCTACTCTACGCATCACCTATACTTACAAATATTAGACAGTCAGACCTAAACAAACTCAAAGCCTGCTGCAATAAAATAGCAAAATGTGCCACTGGTGCCTCCTACTGTAGCCACCACTGTCTCCCCCTTAGAGACCTTGACTGGCTCGAGCTCCCACAACTCCAACACTTAACTGAACTTACCTTTGCTCATAAACTAATAAACCACTTTCTCAGAATCCCATGACTCCGTTCAATTCTCCAACCCTATCACTTTTACCACTATGCTCCTGCAACAAAATCCACTCCAGGTCACCAAAGCCAAAAACACAGCAGGTGAAGCACTATTTTCCTGTGCTATATCCAGGCTCTGGAACAACCTTCCCACTACCCTTCCTTCCAGTACTCTTTTCAAGACTGCACTTAAATCGCACTTAAATTTTCACTGGCTTTGTCCTTGTCTAAACCCCGACTAACCCCCCCTTCAACTCTTAGGTTCATAGGTAGGTACTAGGCTATCTGCCCTAGGGTATTTATAAGCCTAGCCAGAATGTTGGCTTTCACCTCCCTTTTCATAGGTTCATAGATTAGTACTAGGCTAACTACCCTTGTGGGCCTTTTCAAGCATAGCCAATTACCCCATGTGAGAATCAAACCCTGCATCTTTTGTTTATAAGGTAAACACCTTAACCATTATGCCATCTTCCCAGATTCCTGAGCCTCTGTCCAGCAGGGCCAAAGAAGTGATCCCAGGAGTAAATTTACTATTACCCATCCACTCATCAAGATTTCTCTTGAAGAGGGTCAGCGAGGGGCTCTCTCTAACATGGACTGGGATTCTATTCCAGAGCGAGGGAAGCCTTTGGGATATGAATCTATCCCTCCAGCATGTCCTGTTTATTGTTGTGCTAAGGTTTAAATCCCTGGAGCGTGTAGTTCTAATGGAACTGGTTTTCTTGAGGTGGAGCATGTCCAACAGTTCCGGGTTAGACATGGCCTTGAATGTCAGGCAGAGGTCCCCTCTGAGTAGGCGGTAAGCAACTGAGTAGAGTTGGAGCTTCTTTAGTCAAGCTGCAAAGGGCATCTGTTTGAGGCCCACGATCCTCTTGGTGAGGTATTTTTGAGGTCTCTCCAGTTGTTGCACGTGGCATTGTACTCAATTATGGGCCTGATGAGCGATGAGTAGAGGGGCACAATGACCTCTCTTGATCTAGATGTGAACCCTTTTGTGATTAGGTGAGCTATGTAGAAGGTTTTTCTAACCACTTTGGCAATATGATTGTCAAAGGAGAGGCTACTATCTACTTGGGCCCCAGATCCCTAATTACTTCTTCGGTACTTAGTGGATTACCTCCTATGCGGTAGTTTGTGGGCACTTTGTTTTTCCCAAAGGGGATGACTATGCACTTTTTTGCATTTAGCTTGAGGCCATGTTTCTGACACCAGGTATCCGTCTCCGTAAGGCCCTTCTGGAGGATGCTTGTGTCAGCTGGAGAGTCTATTATGGCTCCCAGTTTACAATCGTCTGTGAACTTGGTAAGCCACAGTCCTCCCGTGTTTGCCTGTACCTCAGAGAAGTAAATACTGAACAAGAGGGGTCCCAGGACTGAGCCCTGTGGGACACCACCTGTAACCGGTTTAGAGTCGAACATGGCACCCGTAACTGACCATGTGAGTTCTATCCCTGAGCCAGTTTGCAACCCATCTTGTGACATATGGGTTAATATTTAAGCTAGTAAGCTTATTTATGATGCCAGAGTGGGGTATTGTGTCAAGGGCCTTTGCGAGGTCCAGGTAGGCTGTGTGGACTAACTTTCCCTCATCTATGCCTTTGGTAACTGTTTCGAAGAAGTCAACTAGGTTTAAGAGGCAAGATTTGCCTTTAACAAAACCAAATTGGGTAGGGTCCAGTGTTTGGAGGTTCCCAATGGCTTTGTTTATGAGATCCATGTTAATGCGCTCCATAGCCTTGTAGACCAGGCTAGTCAGGCTTATAGGGCGATAGTTCCCAGGATCCATTGTGGCGCCACCTTTGGGAAGTGGGATCGCTGTTGCTGTACATTATTCTTTGGGTACATAACCTGTGATAAGGCTGAGTTGGAACAGTGAATTTATGTGAGGGTTTAGTTCATTTTGGAGCTCGTGTAAGACACAGCCCGGGATACCATCCGGTCCCACTGATGCTGTGTTTTTTACTTTGGAGAGGGCTGCTTTCACTTGTGTGTCTGTGATGTCTGTGAGATTGCATTTTTCTGAGATAGACACTGGCTCTTTTGGGGGGGGGTAAAGTTTGCACTGAACCTGTCCACCAGGATGTTGGCAATTTCACTGGGTTCAGTGTATTTTGTGCCATTTTGAACCAGCTCAGAGCATATCTGAGAGTTGCCACCCAGATTCTTGATGTAGCTAAAGAACGCCTTGTGATTATCTTTAGAGTCTTTGGCGATCTTTCTTTCAAAGCTAGCCTTTGATGATTTTATGAGGGGATCAAAGTTACATACTAGTACTGATCAGGGATGCCTTCCCTTTTTGGGATTTTGCCTTTTCATCTAATAGTTTCCTCCTTCTGTTGTATAGCTTATTTATGGCCGGGGTCCACCAGACTGGTCTCCTGTTTTTGGAGGAGTGAGTCTTGGTTTTACTTGGGATGGCACGATCCATGCATTCCTGTAGGTGCTCATAGATTGAAATTGTAAAGGATTCTGTGGTTTGGGTAGCATTTTCCATATGCCCTGGGGCTTTGAAACTTTCCACCTCGGTCTTGAGAAGTGTGATGTTTGCTTTTGAGAAATTTTTCACAGTGGTTTTCTTGGCTGAGGGTCAGGATGTGGATGTCCATTGTGATTAGTTTATGGTCTGATCTTACCAATGGGGGGTTTACCTCTGGTATGGAACATTTAGCCCCCATGTTGGTGATGACCAAGTCCAATATGTTGTCCCCTCTTGTGGGAGTGGTGACCAGTTGTTCCAAGGCATTTGAGTTTATAAACTCAAGGTACCGTTGGGCAAAATAGTTGGGGCTTGAGTAGTTTTCCCAGTCAATCTTTGGGTAGTTGAAGTCCCCCAATATCATGGTGTTTGGTGAGACCTTCATATTTTCCAATGTTCTCAGGAATGCCGAGTGGGGGTCCTCAGTCAGGGTGGGTGATCTGTAGCAGGCTACAACCTGAAAAGCAGTTTTACCTACTGTTAGTTGCACATGGATGGTCTCCACTGCCACTAACCTGGAGGTGTGGGTATCCTTGATGAAGATGGATACTCCCCCGCCTTTAGTATTTCGGTCCGAGTTCTGGGGCCAAAAAGAATGGTATGAGTTGAATCCTGGTAATGCTGGGGTGCTCTCTGGAGCCTTGAACCAGGATGTTCATCGTGCATACAGCTGCAGTAATCACATATGGGTTCTCTGCCATCAGGCGGTCCCTCGGTCGGCCGAATTCCAAAGTCTAGGTCCGGCGTCGGTTGTTGTCGCTTTCTTTCCTGACATCAGTGCGACAGGGGTATATAAGACACAGCCGACGCCATATTCTCCAGTCTTTTTTGCCGCGCGGTGTCCGAAGCAGAAGCAGTTTGCAAGTGCTGGTCGGCCAGCTCCTGAATTTACGAAAAATTGGAAACTGAAGTCTTCTTTAAAGCTAAGTACCCCGTTGGGGAAACTTTTCTTGCCTCAGACCGATGTCAGACAAAGTTAACAATTGTATTTCTTGTGGGAAGCAAATACCGCATAAGGATTTCCATTCTCTCTGCATACCTTGTTTAGGCCCAGACCACGATGTCTCGGGCTGTCACTTTTGTGCTACTTTCAATAAACGCACTGTTAAGCGTCGGGCGGAGTTTGCCCAACATTATTTTGGTAAAGCCTTTGATTATAAAATGTCGTCGGAGACTCCGACTACAGTTTTGTCCAAAAAACGCAAGGACAAGGACCGACATGCGAGGTCCGCGGTCTCCACCGACACCACGCCAAAACCGGCTGCACGTGGTCCGGTTCTCAGCTAGATGCCTTTGCAGTCCCTGACTACTGACGACACTTCTTTGGCGGTGTCTTCTGTACCCGAGACCGCAGGTGCCTCGGCCCTTACTCAGACTACAACCACCGAAGCCACTGTGAGTGTTGAGTCTCCTAATGTGGACAGGTCCACTTCCACCCAGGGTGTCTTTAGGCCCTCATCTTCCTTTTCCATTAAGGCCTTTACTAAGTCCAAATCAGCCATGCATCCTAAGAGGCCTGTTGCTCAGGGCCCATCCCCAGGCCCCATGCCTAAAAAGCAGATGCTTAAAATGGCTGAGGATTTAATTACCCTTATCAGGGGTTCCCAACCCCCTCCAGACAAGAGACCCAGAGTGGAGGAAGATTCTCCCTCTTCTGAACAGGGCTCCATTTTCTCAGAACATTCTGATGTAGAGGAGCACTTGTACTCCCCTTATGAAGATTCGGATGCAGAACAGTCCATTCCTTCTGTATCTCCCCCAGAGGATTTCTCTTTTGGGGAAACCTTGCACACCTTGAGGGAGCACTTCCATTGGGAAGGCCAAGACTTTTCTGATTCCAAGAAAAGGCTTAGGGAATTTCTTTTGTTACCTCAACACAGACCACTGGCTATACCTCCTGTCTTGGACATACTTGATGATGTTTACTCGGAGGCTTGTCTTAATCCGGATTCCCTGCCTCCTGCCCCAGTCAAACCTGATAGGTACTACAGAGTTCCTAACTCTCACCAATTTCTTTTCAAAAGCCATAATGCTGACCCTGAAACCATTTCTCAAGGCCCCAAGGGAATGAAGGCCTCTACTGCCAGAATCCACTACCTTCCAAAAGAGAATCTAGATCCTTAGAAAGGTGGGGGAAAAAGGTATACACCTCGGCCACCCTAGCCATGAGGGCCTTAAATTGTCAGTTCCATATGCTTAAATACCAGCAGTTTCTGTTATCTCAATTAAGAAATAAAATGTCTCAACCTGAACAACCAGATTTGAAGGAATTGCAGGATATGATGCATAGTGCAGAACAAGTGGGTAAACACACCTTACAATGTGGCTATGATGCCTTAGAGGCCTCAAGTAGAGCTGCTGTTACAGGATCAGTCATTCGTAGACATGCTTGGCTTAGGGAACAAAGCTTGCCTGATCATGTTAAAGCTAAACTACTAGATGCTGCTTTACAAAAGGATGTGCTATTTGGTACTAATGCTGAGGAGATACTACGGAAAATGGAAGAAAAAGCTAAATCTATGCAAACTGTCAAGGCTTTTCTACAGGTACAACCAACTAGTTTTAGCAGAAATTGGCCTTCTAAAAACTGGTCCTTTCCAGCCACGGACAAGCCCCAAAGAGGTAGATACAGGCGCACAAGGGGCAGAGGACAATGTCAAGGATCATATAGAGGCAGGCAATGGCCAACCCAAGCACCAAGAGGTGGCGAAGACCGTGCACAACAATACAGAAAACAAACCCAATGACTTCCTCCTTTTCATGCCAAGCAAGTCTCAGCTGGCAGCTCCCTTGGGAGGAAAGCTGGCATTATTTACAAGAAATTGGCATATTATCACAACAGACAAATGGATCCTGGACATTATAAACAGAGGCTACAGATTTCATTTTCACACTCTTCCAAAAATGAGAGGCATGCCAAACCTGCCACACAATCAAAGGGCAGAGGCACAAATGCAAATTTCAAAACTCATGGACATGAAAGCTATTCAAGAGGTACCTACTCACGAACAAGGTCAAGGTTTTTATTCCAGACTATTTCTGGTACCAAGGAAAGGAACCAACTGGAGACCCATTTTGGACTTATCCATCCTAAATACATTTCTACTCGTACCAAAATTCAAGATGCTCCACATTACAGCAGCTTCTTCCCATGCTGGGCAAGGGGTTTTGGCTGGTAACATTGGACCTCAAGGAGGCATACCTGCATGTCCCAATCAGACAAAGCTGCAAAAGATACCTCAGATTTCTTGCAGGTTCAATCCACTATCAATTCTCTGCATTGCCCTTTGGCTTATCTACTGTGCCCAGAGTATTCACGAAATGCCTGGCATCAGTAATTGCCTACTGCAGACTTCAAGGGATACAAATTTACTCTTATTTGGACGACTGCCTGATCCAAGCGGACAGCAAGCACAAACTTCTGGAACATCTGGCTTATGCAATACGGTTACTGAATTCTCTGGGATAACACCATCTCAGAAAATAACTTTCCTGGGTGCCAACTTGGACAGAAACACCCAGATGGCCTACCTTACGCCAGAAAAACAGGGGCAACTAACTCAGTACTTCAAAATACTAGCAAATTGTACCAGGCTTACTGCAAGGAAAATCCTGCAGGCTCTGGGCTTCATGGCATCTTGCATTCTTTTAATCCCATGTGCAAAGTTGCATATGAGAAAACTTCAATGGTACCTAAAAAACCTATGATCTCAGCACAGCCACAATTTGGAAACAATAATACCAATAATTCCATGTTTGCAAAAGGAATTTCTATGGTGGGCCCAAGCATGTCAAACAAACACAGGTCTCCCATTCTGCAAGCCTCAAGCAAATCAAGTCATCACAACAGACACCTCAGATTACGCCTGGGGCGACATGACAGACAGGTGCATTCAGGGCAAATGGTCCCAAAAGGAAAAGCACCTTCACATCAACCAAAAAGAAATGCTAGCAGTGATAAATGCAATTTCAGCATTCAAGGACCTCCTGCATCCAGGACAATTATTGATAAGAACAGACAACACCACAGTAATGTGGTACATAAACAAACAAGGAGGAACACATTCATACCCCCTGTGCAGACTAGCCATGACACTTTGGAACTTGGCTCTGGAATGGCAAATCGAACTTCAAGCACAGTACTTGCCAGGTTTGGAAAACACGCTGGCAGACAGTCTAAGCAGAAATATGACAGATCCGCACGAATGGAAGTTGCATCCTCAGGTGTTTACAAAGATAATCCAGGTGTGGGGGAAGGCCAGACATAGATCTCTTCGCCTCCCACAGGAATCATCAATTGGAAAAGTTTTGTTCAAGGACCTCCCATCCAAAGGCCTGGAGAGTGGACGCCCTTTCATTCAGTTGGACAGCATGGACAGTGTACGCTTTCCCACCTCTGCCTCTTCTGACCAAGGTGCTCTTGAAGGCAAGAGCAGACAGACCAAAGATGATACCGATTGCTCCAGACTGGCCAAGACAGCACTGGTCCCCACTCCTGAGGAACCTAACACATACTCCTCCCTGGCTTCTACCTCCAATGCCTCTTCTGCTGACTCAGCACAGCAACAAAACTCTTCACAGTCAGCTGAAAACACTCAATCTCACTGCATGGAAAATTCCTTAACACCACAACAGATCCTACTCCCCAAAGAGGTGCAGGACGTCATTCTGAAGGCCAGAAGGCCATCTACTAGAAAGGCCTACTCCGCAAAATGAAAACGGTTTTGCTCCTGGAATGAGAAAAAAGGCCAGGATTCTAGAAAACTAAATTTGCCTCAGGTATTACAGTATCTAGCTGAGCTGCTGAACAGTGGGCTTTCATTTTCCTCCATAAAAATCCATGCCTCAGCCATTTCTGCAGAATTCGACACGGATCCACCGTTATTCTCTCACCCACTTTTAAAACAGTTCCTCAGAGGGGCTAAGAATATAAGACCACCAAGGAAACAACCAGTGCCAGCCTGGGATCTTAATTACATTCTAGAAAAATTAACATTGCCTCCCTTTGAACCAGCTGCCTCAACAGATTTGCAATATTTGTCCTGGAAAACAGCTTTCCTTCTGGCCATTACCTCAGCTCGTAGGGTTTCGGAGCTACAAGCCATCATGGCTGTGCAGCCCTTTCTCATCTTCCATCAGGACAGGGTTTCCCTTCGAACCAATCCATCATTTATGCCTAAAGTGGTATCCAGGGTAGCTTTGAATCAAGCCATACACTTACCTACCTTTTACTCCAATCCTCAAAACAAAGGGGAAAGGCTGCTACATTCCTTAGACATCCATAGACAGCTACGTTATTATTTGGACAGAACAAAGCCTTTCAGGAAATCAGAACAACTCTTTGTGTCCTATGCTGTAGGAGCTCAAGGGAAGCCTGTTACCAAACAGTTTCAAAATGGATAGGCCACTGCATACAATTTTGTTACTGCTATCATGGGAAATCTGTCCCTACAGGCATCAGATCCCACTCCACCAGGGCCACAGCTACCTCTACAGCCTTCCTCAGAGGAGTTCCTACCAAAGATATTTTGGAGGCAGCCACTTGGAGTTCTGTGCATACCTTCACAAAACACTACCACCTGCCTTTATATTCCAAAACTAGAGCAGGCTTTGCCACTGCTGTGTTGCAGGGCATTCTGGCTCATTCCAGTTCCACCTAGTGCCTACCACCCTGTGCGTAGCTTTGGGATTCTACCCATATGTGATTACTGCAGCTGTATGCACGATGAACATAGTACAATTTTGTACCTACCATAATTGTAGATGTTCGAGTGCTAATACAGCTGCAGTACAGGTTTCCCTCCCTCCTTCCCCTCTTGGTAAAGGACTAGTGGCTAACACCTCCTAATACAACCTAATTTGGGTTATCCTCCTATGGTGTATTTGCTTGCAACTACTGTTTTTTGATTACATTGCATTGCTTGAATATATTTTTATATATAATTTATGTATTGCCTTCCTTCTGGGGGCACCTGACATCTGGGGCAAGAAAAGACTGAAGAATATGGCATTGGCTGTGTCTTATATACCCCTGTCGCACTGACATCAGGAAAGAAAGCGACAACAACCGACGCCAGACCTAGACTTTGGAATTCGGCCGACCGAGGGACCGCCTGACGGCAGAGAACCCATATGTGATTACTGCAGCTGTATTAGCACTCAAACATCTACATTTATGGTGGGTACAAAACTGTACTTATCTGTTACTGCACAGATATCGATTTTCTCCATACTGAGGAGTGCCTCGAGTGCGTTCATCTTGAGGTTTAGACTTCTTGTATTGAGTAGCATTACCCTTAGTTTTTTGTTTCTGGTATTGTCTATGGAGATGGGTTTGTCTTTTGAACCTTGCCTAAAAAAGGCACTATAGGGGTGGCAAGAGCCTTTGCCAGTATTCAAAAGCCTAAGGGTGACAGGTGCAAGCCATCCCTGGCGAAGCAACGTGGCTTGTCGAGCATGTCATCCCAGGCTGACAGACACTGGATCCCCTTAGAATGACACCAATAGGTTAGCCAATAGTTAAAATTGATCATTTTGTCTTTATACTGTGGCATCATTCTTGGTGAGGGTAAGATGCTACTCAGGGTCGGGGTCATACTGGCCTGGGCTACTTGATCAGAGAGCTCCTCTATGTCTCTTTTCATGTGGTCCAGGGAGGTACGTCTCAGGTCATTCACACCAACATGGACAATGACAGAGTCATATTTGTACCTGCTGTGGAGTGACCTGAGTGCTTGTGTTATGTGGCGGATCCTGGCACCCGACAGGCAGCTTACAGTGACCTTCTCCTTGTTCCATCTGGTGAGTGGGATGTCAATGTGCCTGACAATAGAGTCTCCAATTACTAGTGTATTAGGTGTGTTATTTAGCCTTGGGAGCTGCGACTGTGTGGCACACTGACTTTGTGAAGTATGTGATACGTGAAGGTTGCTGTGTGGTAGTGGTTGCTTGGATGTCTGCTTTGGAGGTCTCTGTTGTTTTGGCAGAGTTTTATTTAGAGCCTCCACGTATGTTTTTGTGAGTTTATGTGTCTTATTTGCTGATGTGATTTGTCTATGTGAGACTGGTTGTGTGGTGCGAGTGTCTTCCTTCACCTCCTGACTGACTGTGCCAGTCTTGGGTTGAGAGAGCCCGGCCTCCAGTTTGGCTGTATAGTTGCATCTCTCACATGTATTTGTGTTTGTTGGAAGGAGGAGAGGGTTGTCTGTGTACATAAGGCATTTGTAACATTGCCTCAGGATTCCCAGATTCACCAACTAGACTGGATAGTATACCTGAAACTGCGATTTGGACATGCCTGGATGGTTTAAAGAACTGATTTATTGATTGTCTGGAATGGACGAATAGGGAGCCTTGTACTTCTGTATAATATGGGGGGGGGGTGTAGTGCTAAACTTAGTTAGTGCTTACTGAGAAATTTGAGCAAGTGCTGGGCTGTAGAATGAAGGTTGAGTGCTTATTTTTGCAAGTTTGACAAATTGAAGCAGACTTTGTGGAGCCGGGAATAGTTAAAAACTGCTTAAACGGCATTGCGAGATGTGCTAAAGCGGGTTTTAAGGCAGGGAGTTTCAAAGAGATAGGAAATGGCCCAAAATGGCCAAAAAGCTACAAGTTACTGGGCTGAGACCACCCCTCCATGGACAGATAGGCTACTCAAAGCTCCCCACTCTCACTGGTGAACAGAGAAGCTTCCTCCTATCCAAGTAAGGATATGGGCAACACAGGAACTATAACACAGCCTAGAATTCAGCAAAACCTGAAAACTGGACTATTTTAATTCAGAAAAGGTGGGAAACAAGGATATTTTTTAGTTTTTTTTTTTTTTTCTAAACAGAAACTAGGCACAAGGACACAGTAAATGCTTTAAATCGGCTAGCGCACTTGAGTGTGTAGCCTACAACACTTAAACAAGGCAAAAATACAACTTTTAAAAGTGCAAACACAAAAATGCAGAAAAAGAATACTTTGCAGATCTCAGATAGTCAGAAAACTCACTTTTCGGTGAGAATATGCAGTCGCAGTTAGGAAGGTAGAAAAACAATACTTAAATCTTTCTAAAGTCTCTCTTTTCACTCTCCGCTGCTTGTAGAACCCTGCAGGACACCACGAGGAGCTGCGCTGAGTCTGTTCTCTTCTCTCTTTTCCCTGCTTTAGATAGAGCATCCCCTCTAGCACTATAAAACTGAACCGAGTATTACTCACTGCTAGTTAATCCTTCCAGGATTTAGTAATCGTTTAGTCTATTGTTAACTTGTTACTGTTCGATAATTGTGGTACTGTGTTTTACTTCTATTTCTTGGTGTTTTGTAATTAGAGCTTACTACTTAATTGTACCAAATATGCCCCTGTATTTTTCATGTCACCATCACCACTACTGTATACATACCTTTGATTCATGTTGTATACCGTTTATCATGTCACTCTGTGGAGCTTTTCTCCCCGGGTCTCCACTGAAAAAGGACCTGTGTCCAGTCGGAATTTACCAGTAAACAAATGTAAATAAGTAAATCACTGCATCAACGTTAGCATGGTTTATCTGGTAAACTAGTGACATGGAAAATAAAGCCACATTATATATATACCTATAGACGCACACACATTTTATATATATATATATATATATATATATATATATATATATATATTTTTTTTTTTTTGGTGTGTGTGTGATCTTTAGATGTGTGCAAATCTGTAAGTATCTGTAAGTAACTGGCATGGGTTTGAAAGTGTTTTTTTTACCTCATGATATGCAGAAACTTAAACAGCAACTTTCAGTTATTTGAAATATGTTTTTTTTTCTACTACTGATTTGGGACTTTGGTGCTAAAAGTGAGAAAAGGCGACCAAACTCTAGTCTGCCAGTTTGATTGACAAGCCAACTCCCATACTGATTACATTAGTTTCTTTCATCACCTAACCCACACAGGCCCTATGAAACCACCCCCTCTTTCAGGAAATTGGTTAACTTCCCTTCCTCCTAATCCCTTCCCATTTCTAGCCCGGCACAGAGTTATCTAGCCCTCTTTTGCACTAACTTTACCACTTGAAATCTGGAGTGAGGAAGAATCTGAACAGAAGAGCCCTCAGTAACTCCTAGACTCAGGAAGAAGCTTGACAGTGAAGACCCTAGACTGGAGTGCCTGAAAACCATGCTCTGGGACCAAGAGTATTCCACCTCTGACTGCACCTATCACACAACAACCATGTATAGATCCTGTAGCCATTGTGCCTGCATTTAATAACATTTCTGTAATGTGCAATACAATGAAAATTGTTGTTCCAGGGTACCAATCCACACTACTATATTCTTTACACCATACGCACAATTTGACTATGCTCAAAGATGATCTGAGATTCTTATGTTTATTAAAAGGTTTTGTATACTCTGCAGTTCACCACTTGGTGAATTTTTATACCATGGATAGTAAACCCACACAAAAGGTTCTGAGGTCTCAAACTTTACTCACTTATTACCTTTTTACTGCTATTTGTGCACATCCATGAGCTCTGTAAAAATGATAACCGTGACTTGTTCTCCACTGTATGGTATTTCTCTGGATGCATGTACCATTCAAAAGTGGGAATCACCTAGTGTAGCTTTAAGTGACTCCCTCCCCTGCATATAGATTCATAGGTTCATAGATTAGTACTAAGCTAACTGCCCTTGCGAGCCATTTTAAGCCTAGCCAATTATCCCTTGTGAGACTCAAACCCTGCACTTTGTGTTTGTAAGGCAAACACCTTAACCATTAGTCCACCCACCCAACTCTCATATAAAAGGACTGTCTTCAAGAGGTAGAAGAATGGTGACATTAATCATGTATATGAGCCTTTTGTAAGGAGACATTACAAACCTTTTTTTGTTATACAAGAGAAAATTATCCTTTCGTATTACATCAGGAGATAATGAGCCTGTAAAAGGGGGCACAGCCTCTCATTTTACATGTGATAGACTGGAATAAATTCTGTAATAAAACTTTCAGACTTGGCTCCAAGAAATATGAGCCCCACTGATGCAGACACAACCTCTCATTTTACATGTGTTACAAAACAGATTAATAAAGCCTGGTGATAGCATCATAAAAGCAGGCATTTTTGATTATTAGAGTAAAAAACACTCTATTAGATAGAACTGATGAAGCTCAGGTAAAAATGTTTTCTTAAATATAGTTGTATAGTTGTAGCTCATAGTGTGTTGTCATGCTTTGTTTGTTACTAGTTAAAACAATAAAAATAAAACCTTTTAACTAAGAATGAGGTTCTATAGGCTACTAAGCTGGTAAACCCTCACAGGTCTTTCAGGAATATTCAAACAAGGGACTAACCTCTAAGCTTTGGGATTGGCTCCTTGTGTTTCCATCTCCCAGACTTTCCTCCATTTAGCTCCCTTGGACCTCCCACCATTGTAACTGCCTTTAAATAGCTAATCTGGTCTATGTAATATATTCGAACAAGAACACTCATCCATCTACCTGCCTAACTGATTAAACTGCTGGAAACTTCAACAAGGTGTCTTTAACCCTCCCACAGGGAGGGTATCAGAGAGAGTGTCCTAGATCTACTAGCTGAAGTGTTTTTATCTGGACTAATCCATTATACTCTGTTTCTGATTATGACCGCAGGAGTATGGAGAAGCTATGGAAGAAGTTTATACCTCTGCTATCTTGGCTTTTAGGGCTGTCAATTACCAGACCCATATGTCCAGATATATTTTCGCTCTTTTTTTCTCAGGCCTGTCAGGTTATTTCTGACCCTCTTGATTCTGAAGGGAAGACTTCTGCTCTCTCCTTGTTTAGGACTTCTCAGGTGGCTCTCCATTCTTTTAAGTGCAGTTAAGGTGCAACAGATGCTTCTTCCAGAGCTGCTGCTTATGGTTCTTTAATTAGAAGACATTCCTAGCTTTGGCTTCAACCATTGCCTGATGATATTAAGGCTAAGTTAATGGATGCTCCTTTGGGTAACACACTTATTTGTTGCAGCTGCTGCTGATTTGTTTAAGGCTCTTCTGGATAAGGGTGAGGCACTGCAGGAACTTAAACATGTTTTTGCTTGTCCTGAGCCTAAGTTCCAAACAAATTACCCTAATGAGCCAGCCTTTGTTCTTAGGCAGTCAAGGGTAAGAAGGGGGTAAAAGGGCTCCTTCTGCTAAAGCTACACAGACTCCTGTAACCCAGAAATCTCCTTTTCCTGACAAACCAGGTGCTGTCTGGTTATCTTATTCTTCTCAGCCGCATTCTTCTTTCTCTTCATCTATCTGTTCCAGTTTGGTTAAAGATTACCCAGGATTCCTGTTTTTTTCCATTATTCACCTAGGGTATTACATGGTCTAGAAATCTCTTCCCCCTTTTAGGGGCATTCCTCACCCCCCTCATGAACAGTTGGCTTCCTTTCCAGGGGTGCTTCAGGATCTTTGACTCGGGGGAACTATTCAGGAATTCCATTTTCTCATAGGGAAAGGGGTTTTACTCCAGAATATTTTTTGGTTCACAGGAAAGAGGGCACTTGGAGACCCATTCTAGACTTCTCTCATGTAAACACCTTTCTGTAGGTCCCTTCCTTTTGCATGTGTCCCTTCAGACTGTTTTCTCTGCTGCTTCCTCAGGGTTTTCTAGTGTCTCTGGACCTCAAGAATGCTTATTTTCACATTCCTAGTCATCCCCTTTTCAGAAAGTTTTAATGTTTCTCTCTCATTTCCTGGAATTTTCATTTCTCTGCTTTGCTCTTTGCCCTTTCTACTGTCCCAAGGGTATTCACCAAACGTCTGACTCATGTGATTGCTTTTTGCAGGGTTAGGGGGGATGCAGGTCTTTCCCTACTTAGGTGATCTCCTTCTTCAAACATCCACTCCAGAGGTTCTACTGCAGCATCTTCACTTTGCCATTTCCTTCCTGCAGAGTCTGGGGTTCATTGTAAGTTTCCAAAAGTCCTTTCTGACTCCTTCACAGGATCATGTGTTTCTGGGATGCAGGATACAGACTATTCCAACGCTGGCATCCCTGCCTCTTCCCAAAGCCTTGACTCTCATTTCTTTCTTTCAATCCCTTCTTCCTCTGATCTTAATCACATCAAGGGAGTTTCTGAGAGCTTTAGGTTTTATGACCTCCACCATTCCTATGCCCCCTTTTGCCAAACTCTACATGAGAAACCTTCAGTGATTTCTAAACTCAGTTTGGCTTCAGCATTCTCATCCCTGGACTTCTTAGTTCTCCTTCTTCCGTGCCACAAGCTGGAATTTCAGTGGTAGATTCAGCAATTGACAATCAATGGTTCCCTTTCCAACCCCCTCTTCACTCTCAGGAGCTGTTTGTAGATGCTTCAGATGTGGAATACGGGGTGTCCTTTGCCTGTCTAAAGATGCAGGGTCTTTGGTCTCCTCAACAAAGGAAAGACCACATCAGTGTCAAGGAGATTAGAGCTCTTCTGCTGTGTCTTCAAGCATTTCATCCTCTATTCTCCCCAAGGCCTCTTGTGTTTACATACAAAACCACAGTGATGTGGTATGTCAATAAGCGGGGGGGTTGAGATCTTACCTCTTTTGCCAGATGGCTCTTCTAGTGGGAACTAGCTATCCAGTACCTTGTCACTCTTCAGGCAGTTTATATTCCCTCAGGTCAGAATGTTGCGGCAGACTCTCTGAGCAGGACGGTAACACAATCCCTTGAGTGGCTGCTTCACAGGGATGTGTTTCTGCACATTGTCCACCAGTGGGGTACTCCTGAAGTAGATCTATTTGCCTCCTCTCTGAACAGACAGCTTCCACTATATATATATATATATATATATATATATATATATATATATATATATATATATTTTTTGGCAGAGACCCAGGTCCTGTGGTCTTGGAGGTGGACACCCCCTCTTTTTCTTGGAAGGGGATATTTCACTATGCCTTTCCTCCCTTTCCCCTCATTCCAAAAGTACTGTTTAAAATACAACAGGATGCTTCCAAAGTCTTGCTGGTGACTCACTTTTGTCCCAGACAGCAGCATTGGTTCCCTCTTCTTCTGCATTTAGCCAAGGGCAATCATCACAAGTTACCTCACAGCATGGACCTATTCACACAAGACAAGTGATCTCTCATCCATCCTCAAGTGTCCAGTCTCCAACTGACACTGTGGGTGATAGGATTTTGATTCCATGCAGACACCTTTTTTTTCTGAGGACATACATAGGGTCCTGCAGGAGGCCAGGAAGCCAACAACTAGCAAGTCCTACTTATTGAAATGGAAGAGGCTTTGGTGTCTTTCTCATAACCTGGATCCACATTCTGTGGATGTTCCTTTGATTCTAAATAAAAAAAAAAAAAAAACTAAACTACATAACACACTGAAGGAAGAGAAAGAACTTCAAAGCCAAGTACCGCTCTTGATTAATTTTATTAATGTAAAACAAATTAAAAAAATTGAGCATTTTCATCCTCAAGTTTACAGGACATCTTCAGAACAAATAATACTACAACCCAAAGTCTTTATATGCATACATCAAGGCCAGTCCACAATAAGTTAATTAATGCAACCAAATTATGTAATTGGTTAATTAATCACATACGTAAAAAAGACAGCACACCCTAAACAACATGCCCACTATACATATGTATAAGTAAATACATATCTAACTAATCATAACAACTTTTTGAACTCTAGCTGGTGAATAAATACCACACCAAAAAGCAACAATAAATATCCCCCCTTGAAAAAATATTTTTAAAAATATATAATACTAAAAGCAAAGTTACACTCTCACCTTACACTGGAATAAAAAGCCTAAAGAATACATTTATATCCCCCCAAAATCAGAATATAAAATGACAGACACTCCATTGGAAAACCACCATCAATAAATTATTTTCCACTTGTATAGGTAAAGAAAAAGGGAGCTTTCATCACAAAAAAAAATAACAGGCTCAACTTTAGAATACTACTTATGGGCACATTTTCATTAAGACTGGGGACTTGAGTGGCATTAGTTTTAACTGCCATTTCAACTCAAGGAACTCTAAATATTCTTCACTGGGGCCCCCTCAATCCCCCAAATTAACTTGATTAATTACAGAAAACTTGAAATGGTGTGTGGGGTTCAGCTTAATGTGTCTAGACAAGCCGTTCTTATCATCAACTTTCTTTATATCATAGTTATGCTGATACATTATTTGCCTAATCATCCATTTAGTTTTCCCAGTATAAAATGCTGGGCAAAGACCACATAAAGTCAAATAACCCCCCCCCCTTGCTGTTGCAAGAAAATGTTCGATTTAGGTGAATTTTCCTATAACCATTTGCATAAAATGAGGCCCCTTCCAACTCATGTTGGCACTGATTACAGTTCCCACACCTCGACATCCTACCTTCTTGTCTAAGTGACCCCAGTCTTTCAAGGATCATCTTAAAACTAAGATCCTTTTTGTACACCATTACTGATTTGGGCCCCACAACATCCACATGCTCTCTATTAACTTCAAAAATAGTCCAATTCTTTTCCATAACCCCCTTCAACCCCTCAAATTGATCGGTATATGTCAATACCACATTTGACCCCCTTACTTTTCCTTGTCCCATTATCTCCTGCAGTAACTGGTTTAAGCCTATTTGGCTGTCCCAGTAAGGGGATAAAATGACCAGTCCTCCTTTTAAGATAAACCACTAAAAATATTAGATAAAACCCTGTCAGGATAACCTCTCCTTAGGAACATCTCCTTCAATTTCCCCATTTCTTCATAGAAATCACTGTCCTCTGAAATCATCCAGACCAGTCTTACACATTGCCCCTTGACTATAGATTTCTTCTGGTGTAGGGGGTGCATACTTTCAAAATGGAGAAATGAACTGGAATAATTGGGTTTGGGATAAATAGAAGACTCTAACCTTTTCTTCTCAAAGTTTTTCTAAGGGAAATATCTAAGAAATGTCCAGAATCACCCTGAATATCCATAGTAAACACCAGAAAATCCATAGTAGTGTACAAGTAGTCAAAAAATGAATGCAATCTTGCCTCATTCCAGAAAAATATCATATCATCTAAAAACCATCTGTAGAAAAGTCAACTATCTTTAAAGTCAGAGTTAATAAGAAAAGACCGTGTTAGCAAACATGGGGGCACACACTGCCCCCATGGCTACTCCGGTTCTCTGCCTAAAGAATTGGCCTTCAAATATTAGGAAATTATTTTGTAATACAATTTCCACAAATTCTCTTAAAATTTCCAGTTTAGCAGGTCTTACCATCTAGTTGTGCCTCAGGTATTCATAAAATCATTCAACTCCTATTTTATGTGGAATGACTGAATATAAATCCTGTATATCAATGGTAACAAAGATTATCCCTTCTCTGAAAAAATCATCTGAAACCCTATTTAAATATCCTGAGAGTCTCTGAGGAGGACTGGATTAGCACCCAAAACTATCTTAGTAAAAAAAAAAAAAAAAATCAATATATTTAACAATGCAAGAGATTTTGGATGCTTTAGCATCCACGATTGGGTGCATAGGAGGATTAGAGGTACACTTATGAACCTTAGGGGTACCAAACATCATAGGAATTTGTGGACTCCCTACATGCACAAATTATATTCGTCAATGGAAATCTGGTCATTAAGTAACATATCCTCAAAAATTAAATGTATTTTACGGTATGAAATACTAACATCGTTAATAGAGGCCTCCACATATGTATCAGAATATAATAGATTGAACATTTTATTGGTGTAATCATTTTATCCATTACTGTCAAGCCTCCCCTTTATCGAGTTTCATAACCATAACCTGCTTGTTGCCTGAAATCTCTCTCAGCAAGGACTTTTGTTCACTAAGGTTGTAATCTGCCAATGAATCATGGGAACTCTTTAAAAAAATTCCTAAAATCAAATTTACATAGCTTCTCAAATAATAACACAGTAGGGTAAGGCGGCAGGTTGAATACACTAGGCCTTTTTATACAATTATTAATTCTCTACCCGAAATCTCTCTCAACAAGGACTTTTGTTCACTAAGGTTGTAATCTGCCAGTGAATAATGGGAACTCTCTAAAAAATTCCTAAATCAAATTTGCATAGCTTCTCAAATAATAACACAGTAGGGTGAAGCGGCTGGTTGAATACACTAGGCCTTTTTATAGAATTATTAATTCTCTCCTCAGTACGATTACCTTCCTTAAAGTAAAGTGAAAAATTAATTTATCTAGTAAATAACTTCAATTGCATTAAAATCTTTTCAGTTTTACTTTTTGCAGTTAGCACAAAAGTAAGACCCCTTTCAAAAACATTGGCCCATGTGGAATCAACATTAAGACTACTGTATTTAAAAATCTTAAAATCATCATAACCATTATGTACTATCTGACAAAAACTCAATTCCATCTCCTGCTGGGCTTCCCTCTCCCCCTCCCATTCATTACCATTTCCCCTCTCACCCTCCCCCCCACAGGGGACTATTTTGCTGCCAGTTATTAATTTCTGTCAAATACAAAATACATTGGGGCCCCCATTCCTTCAATCTCTGGGATCTCCTCAAAGGGGATATTCTAAAGGGACATTCTGCTCATTCGTATTCTGATTAGCTCCAGTTTGAACTAAGCTAGTCCTTAGGGGGAGTGGGAGGCCCATCAGGAATTGAGCTGTATTTGAAGTCATGAATGTTATAACAGAGATAAAAGAACTAAAAGTGGGATCTTTAGAAAAGGGTAGGAACAAATTACATAGAAAATATGGAAATGTGGGAATAATGCATGTAGAATAATGTTTTGGAGGAGGAGTGAGGTTTAAGTGAAGGCAAGAATTGAACAATTTATGTAATGGATTGATAGCTGTATAAAGGAATGTATGTGATGTACAATGTTTGTAACTGTTAACATTGTTTTCTTTTATATAATTGTATGCTTGTCTATGTCTTAAGTGATAATTCAATAAAGATGTTAAATCTTAGGAATCTCTGGGGCTTTAATGCTTGTTTGATATATTGAGTGAGGTACATCTCAATGGGGGGGCATTGTACTCTACAATTCGTATAATCAGTGCTGAATATATGAGAATAATTACATCTTAAGATCTGGATGATATACCCCTGACAGATCTGCAAAGAGGATTTCCTGACTACACTTGCCACTTGGTGATCAAAGGACAGGGCACTAAAAATCCAAGCACCTGGGTCTCTGACTACATTTTCATTCAGCTTTGGAGAATTGTCTAGTCTACATTTTTTAAAAAGCTATACTAAATTCACATATATTGAGTAACAATATGGGTGCACATACACTAATAGAAAAGAAAACAAGCCATATGTTCATAGGTGAAGGCAGGTCTATGTTTGGCTATCGAAAAAACATCATCAAATGGGTAAAGATCATACATAAAACATCTAAACAGTAAATTACCGAACATGTCTTACTTCAAAATTAAATCAGCAAATTGCCATAGGTTCATAGGTGTGTACTTAGGCTAATGGCCCTAGAGCCTTTACAAGCCTAGCCCATAGAAGTGCCCTGGCATTGTGCTGCCCGACGTTAGTACTCAGTGCCCCTGTCGACTAGAGCCACTGGAGTGATCCCTGTGGTGACTTTTTTATTTCCCATCCACACATCAAGATTTCTCTTGAAGATGGCCAGTGAGGTGCTCTATTTGACATGTACGGGCAGTCTCTGGGTTATGAACCTATCCCTCCACCATGTTCTGTTGATTGTGGTAATAAGGTTGAGGTCTCAAGTGTGTGGTGCAGAGAGATTGAGATTTATTTAGATGTAGCATTCCTAACAGAGCTGGGTCAGACATAGCTTTGTAAGTCAAGCAGAGATCACCTCTTAGTAGACAATATGAGAGAGAATAGCTGGAGTTGTTTGAGTTTGACAATGTAGGACATGTGTTTAAGACCTAGGATCCTCTTTGTGAGGTACTTTTGTGGCCTTTCCAGCTGTTGCATGTGTCTAGTGAGGCACATGCCAAATGGGACATTATACTTGGTGATTGGCCTAATGAGAAAAGAGCAGAGAGAGATAACCTCTTTCTTTCTGGATGGAAGACCCTTGGTAGTGTGATGTGCCACATAGAAGGACTTTCTGACCACAGTGGCAATATGGTGGTCGAAGGAGAGGTTACTGTGAACCTGTGTCCCCAGATCTCTTATAACACCTTCAGTGGGCTCCCAATGATGTGGTAATTAGTGGGAATTGAGTTTTTCCCAAAGGGAATGACAATGCATAGTTTGATAACAACCATTAAGTACCGCAATGCATAAGGTAAGTGAGGGAAACCTTTTTAATTTGCCCTATTCCCCACTGTAGTGTGATCTACGAGTTGGTATATAGTTGGAGGGGTATGGGATGTTAAGCTCCCCACTTTGGTTGGTTGCATTTGCGATGTTGACCAACTATGGCCATTCAAGGAATTTAGTTTCAAAGTAAGACATGTTCGTTATTTTACTCTTTAGATGTTTTGCATACGATATTTAGCCATTCAATATGCTTTTTTGATAGCCGAACATAGACCCGGTGAATGCTATGCTAACTGCCTTTACTGACCCTTTTAAGTGTAGCTGATGCATTACAGACATTTCATTTTTATGCATTATACATGTACGGTTTCTTTTTTGTAACAATTCACTCCCAACATAATTGTTCAACTCCTGCGTCATTAAAATTTCAGTCCTATTGAATGCTATTCGGTATGTATTTTTCCCAAAAATTCCATTTATTTCTCTGTAGTTTGCCCATTCCCTTTTCTAAAAATCCCATCTCCTTTACAACTTTCAATACTTCAGTTGCAGTTGATTTAGATTTTAATTTCCATTTTCTAGAAATTGCCTGTTTGGCATCCAGTAACATTAAACATAGTAATGTCTTACTATGCATACACAATTAATTTGCTAGGCAAACCTCAAAAGAATTTCCATAGTTAAAATAATTTGCTCCCTCAACAATTCTGGCAAAATGCTTTATAGGAATTTTTAAAAATCTGCCAACTTATTACATTCCCTCCCCTCAAAAAATGTTCCCAGTTATCTCCTTTTTTTCTCATTACTTCTCTAACATTTGATATCTATGTGATGGAAACAAATGTGAAGTCTGTGGGAATATATAAAAGTATCTTTGCAAGATTTTCCATGCAAAAATCCTAAACCCTGTACACTTTGTTGTACAAATGGAAGCCGTACATATCTATTACTGCTCTTTTGTATGTTGCTTTTCCATTCCCACTTTCCATTTTTTGGTAACCTCTTCTGATTGATTCTTACTTATCATACATCATTTTATATGCCCTACTAATTATATTTTTTCACAGCAGCTTCTGTTTTAGATTCACCTAAAAACTCAACCAGAGCTGGTCTCACTTAACACACACCTATCCCTTTCTTTCTGACTTTATCTGTTAATCCATGGTAGGGTAAGCAGTCTCCGGCCTTTTCCCACTCTATTACCTTTCCCTCCATAGTTATTTGCTCCCAATACCTTGGCTCCTTTGCTAGTTTTATCTCATAAATTCTAGCCCCTCAGACTTTCAAGATGGCTGTATGCTGATCAACAGCTTAATTTCAGCTCTTCAAAAAAAAAAAAAAAAAAAAAAGGAAACTGAGAAATAAGAACTAGCAATTCTGCCGGCTTGACTAAAATTCAGTTACTGACTAGTAAGTACACTATCTGGATGCCAATAAAGAAGGAATGTAGACAACTTGAAAGAAAATAAACTAGAAAAGGTAGAGAGAAAACACTGGAAAGAATTCTGCAGTTGTCCAACAAAAAGCAGTTCAAGCTATAGTGTTGATAGAAGAGATGGCTTCCAGTAATTTAGAGGAAATGTTTCAAATGTACACAGAGGTGATTAAAATAAATGAAACTCAAATATCAAAATGCTGGAAAAAGTAGAATAAGTTTTGTGTATCTATTCAGATGAATGGATAAAAGTGCAGGAATCAGAGGTTGAAATGAAGAAAAGACTGCATTTAGCATGAGACTTCTCAAGAAGAGCTGTTTTTAAAAAAATTGTAGAGCCCACAGGGTAAACCTGAGGTTTGTTGCTGTCCTGGAGAAACTGGAAGGAACAGGCTGTATTAATAATAACAAATAAGCAACTGGACTGGTATTTCACAACAGGATTTGTTAATTGAAAGAGTGTGCATGCTCCAGGTCTGGCCTTGAGAAAGCACCAAGACCTGTATTAGTAAAGATACAGTCATACCAGCTGAAAGAGCTGATCCTAACAAAACTGTGGCAGAATGGAAAAGTATTAAAATTGTAGACAGCAGAATGTGTAAATGATTATTCACTTTACTGTAGGCAGAAGAGAAGCAGATTTATCCCAGTAATCAGGGAATGTTGAAATGCAGGTGTGAGATTCAAGCTGCTGTATACAGCTGTCTTCAGAATATTGTTTCCTGCAGTATCAAGGACATTTTTTTATGCAGAACTGGCTAAGGAGGAAATACAAAAGTTTATCCAGCAAAAAGTGATTCAGCAAACAGAATGATATTCTGCTTTCATTCTTCTGAAAATAAAACTCAAGAGAGACTTTGTCAGTGAAACATTTTTCAGTGTTCCAAAGGAAACACTTGAGAGATGGAAAAAAGCACAGGAGCTGACTAGAAGAATCAGGAATACCTTGGACTTTAACCAGAGTCTAGTGTTTGGAGATGGAGATGAACAGGAAGGAGACCAGGCCAGCAACACTGAAATTAGTGAATAAATGTAAGATTGTAAAACAGGCACATTTCTAAAATATGTTTTGTGAGAAAGACTGGACTTTTTTTACTTTGTTAAACTTGAGTGCACTGTAAAGCATGCACCAAAAGTAACTGTAAGTAAAACAATTTTTTGTTAAAATGTATTTGTATAAAACATCTGTTTTTTTCCTTATCTCTGTAATAAAACAAAAAAATCTCTTGTTTTCCCACTTTACTGAACTAGAGTAGTCCAGTTTCAGAGTTGCTGATCCCTGGGCTTTGTTTTTAGTTCCTGTTACTGATCCATTGCCTTATTAGGAAGGAGGGAAGTTTCTTTGCTTACCAGTGGGAGTGGGAAGCACTGAGCGGCCTTTTTGTCCGATTTGGTGAAGTTTCAGCCAGAAACTAGTAGTCCATTGGTCGTTTTGGGCCAATTCCTAGCTCCCTTCAGCCCCTGCTATAAAACACGCTAAACTGTACTGCTGATCTAACCAGCATATCCTATAACTGAAAAGTTCATCTCTACTTGATTCCCAAGTAGACTATTCTCTATCTGTAAAGCCTAGCACTTACTCCTACAGTACTTGCACCTTGATAAAGCACTCTTATTATAGATAGTACCCCACCAGCCCAAAACCCACTTCCCCGGAGTCCTTTGAAAGTTCTTTATCTACTACTTCTAGTATGTCGAGGGATCAGTTGCTAGTGTCCTCTCCAGCTCAACTGGTGAACCTAATATTGAGGCAATGTTACAATTGCCTCATGTACACAGACAATCCTCTCCTTCTCCCACAAAACACAAATACATGCGAGATGCAACTATACGGCCAAACTGGAGGCTGAGCTCTCTCAACATAGGACTGGCAAGACCAGACAGGAGGAGAAGGCAACCACACACAATACATACCCAGTCACACATGGTACCATCACAACTTCAAATCATACACATACTCACACAAAGACATACTGAGGCTCTGGTCAAAAATTTACCAAAACAGCAGAGGCCACCAAAGCAGACACCCAAACAACTACCACCTCACGACCCAACACATGCAACACATAGACCACACAGTCAGAGTGTCAAACAGTCACAGCCCTTAAGGCCAAACAAAATGCCAGACACACTTGTCATTGGTGATTCCATAGTCAGACACACTGACGTCCGCCACCAGACTGAGTAAGGAGAAGGTCACAGTAAGCTGCCTGTCGGGCTAGAATCCACATAACGCAAGCACTCAGGTCTCTCAACAGCAGGTACCTCAGTCATTGTCCACACTGGTGTCAACGACCTGAGATGTACCTCCTTGGACTACATGAAAAGGGACGGCGAGGAGCTCTCTGATTATGTAGCCCAGGCAGGTATGACCCTGACCTTGAGCAGTATCCTACCTTCACCTAGAATGATGCCACAATACAGTGATAAGATGATCAGCTTTAATAATTGGCTTAAATTCTGGTGTCATTCAAAGGGGATCCACGTCTGTCTGCCTGGGATGACATGCTGGACAAGCCACGCTGCTTCAAGGGACGGCTTGCACCTGTCACCCTGGGCTTCCGGATATTGGCAAAGGCTCTTGCCACCCCATAGTGCCTTTTTAGGCAAGGCTCAAATTCTAAACCTACCACCCTAGAACACCAAAAGGAAAAAACTAAGGGTAATGCTGCTCAATGCCAGAAGTCTCAATCTCAAGATGCACGCACTGAGGCCCTTCTCAATATGGAGAACATCGATGTCTGTGCTGTGACAGAAACCTGGTTCAAGGCTCCTGAGAGCACCCCAGCACTAACAGGTTTCACCTCATATCATAAAACGGACAACACCAAGAAAGGAGGGGGTGTCCATATTCATAAAGGACACCCACACCTCAAGGTTGGTGGCAACGACGATGCATCGGAGACCATCCAGGTGCAATTAACCATAGGCAAGACTGCTCTGCAATTTGTAGCATGTTACAGGCCACCCTCTCAAACTCAGGAACCTCACATGGCCTTCCTGAAAACATTGGGGGATAAATGTATCTCCAAACACCATCATACTAGGTGACTTCAACTACCCTAATATAGACTGGGAACACTACTCAAGCCCGAACACTCTAACCCAAAGATTCCTGGAGTTCATAAACTCAAATGCCATGGAACAACTAGTCACCATCCCCACAAGAGGTGAAAACATACTTGATCTCATCATCACGAACATGGGATCAAAATGTTCAACACCGGAAGTATACCCCTCACTGGTGAGATCAGATCATAAACTAATCTCGCTGGAGGTCCTCATGGGGCCCCCACCTGAAACAAAAAAGACCACAGTGAAAAACTTCTCAAAAGCCGATTTCACACTTCTAAAAACTAGTGTGGTCTCCTTTAAGGCCCCTGAGCCAGTGGTAAACATTACTCAAACCGCTGAATCACTTACAAATGCCTTCTACCAGCACCTACAGGACTGCATGGATCAGGCAATCCCAAACAAAACTAAGACTCTCTGTACCAAAGGCCAGTCTGGTGGACCCCAGCCATAAACAAGCTCTACAACAAAAGGAGGAAGCTACTACAAGATAGAGCAAAATCCTTGAAAGGTAAGACACCTTTGATCATTATAAGTAAAAACTAAGAGCTCTCATAAAATCATCCAAGGCAAATTTTGAGAGAAAAATCGCCAAGGACTCTAAAGACAATCATAAGGCCTTCTTTAGCTATGTTAGAAACCTAGGAGGAAACTCCCAGATATGCTCAGAATTAGTTCAAAATGATGTGAAAATTACTGAACCTACTCACATTGCTAACATACTGGCTGACAGGTTCAGTGCAAACTTCTCCCCTCCCCAAAGGAGAGATATCTATTCCAGAGGATTGTAGCCCCCAAACATCTCCAACGTGAGAACTGCCCTCACTAAGCAAAACACAGCATCCATGGGACCGGATGGTGTGAATTAAACCCACAGTTAGGACAGCTGTTTAATCTTAGCCTCACCTCAGGATTGGTCCCACTTCATAAGGTGCCTCCACAGACCCTGGAAATTACCGCCATTAGCTTGACATATCTGCAAAGCCATGGAGAGGATCATAATGGAACTCATAAATAAAGACATAGGGAACTTGCAGACTTTGGATCCAATCCAGTTTGGCTTTGTCAAAGGCAGATCCGAGACAGTCACCAAGGCCATTGATGAGGGAAAGGCAGTCCATACAGCCTACCTCGACCTGCCCCACTCAGGTATCATCAAAACTCATCAGCTTGAATGTAAACCCATACATCACAAGATGGGTTGCAAACTGGCTAAGCTGCAGAACCCACAGGGTCAGAGTTGCTGGAGCCATGTCAGACTCAAAGCCTGTCACAAGTGGTGTCCCACAGGGCTCAGTCCTGGGTCCACTCTTGTTCGGCATCTACTTTTCTGAAGTACAAGCAAACACAGGAGGGTTATGCTGACAAAGTTTGCAGATGACTGCAAACTCATAGTCGAAAACACATCTGACACAGATATCCTCCAGAAGGGCCTCACAGAAACAGATAACTGGTGCCAGAGCCATGGCCTGAAGTTAAACGCCAAAAATGCATAGTCATACCCTTCGAAAAACAAGGTTACCCCTAGCTACCATATAGGTGACAATCCACTGAGCACAGAAAAGTCATCAGGGATCTGGGGACCCAAGTTGACAGTAGTCTCTCTTCGCTTGACACTCATGTTGCTAAAGTAGTTAGAAAACCTTCTATATGGATTCACATCTAGATCAAGGGAGGTCATCGCCCTGTACTCATCACTCATTAGACCTATGATTGAGTACAATGCCCGAATGTATCTGACCAGACACCTGATGCACCTTGAAAGGCCCCAAACGTTCCTCACCAAAAGGATAAAGGGTCTCAAAAATATGTCTTATGCTGCCCGACTGAAAGACCTCCAGCTTTATTCAGTCTCATACCGCTTGCTCAGAGGTGACCTGTGCCTGACATATAAGGCCATGTCAAACCCAGATTTGATGAATATGCTTCACCTCAAAAATCTAGATCCCTCAGAACCACAAGGCGGAGACTTAAACCTTGACACGGTTATAAATAGAACGTGCTGGAGGGACAGATTCATCACCCAGAGACTCCCTATGCTGTGGAACAAAATCCCGGTACATGTGAGGCAGAGCACCTCGCTGGCCTTGTTCAAGAGGAATCTTGACCAATGGATGGGAGATCATATACCCAGGGATTACTTCAGTGTCACTGCTTGACAGAGGCACAGAAAAATGATAGGCATAGTTTTTATTCAAACTAAAGGGGTACATAACTATGGGCTAGGCTTATAAATGCCCTTGGGCAGATAGCCTAGTATGAACCTATGAACCTATGAACCTATGTTATATAATAAAGCAGCATTGTATAGCAAGTATTCAGTGGTATATTATGTGGGGGTGTAGGAGTCTTGTCAGGGCTTGTGTGTGATAAAGATATTAATGTAAACAAGTACTTTTTTAGTTGTAAGAAACATAGGGTTTACCATTTAATAAAGGAAAGGCTGACCAAAGGAAGTTTCAGTTAATATACTATGATCTTGGGCTGCTTGGCTGGGGTGAAAAAGTACACTGATATATTATATTATATTATATTACATGTAGAGTTGAAATGTTTTCTCTTATTTTTGCAAAGGTGAATGTCTGGATTAATGCCCTTGACTTAATCTGTAAACACGTGTTTTGTAAGCAAGTTTGAAAAATAACACAAAATCATGAAAGCAATGTAAAGTGCTATGTTTCTTGCAGATGCAGTAATGTTGGCTTCTTTTATTCTATTATGTTCAATTGGAGTCAAGAAGTCTACAGCTGAAAGCAGTTGCACATTCTGTTGTTTTCTTCATGCATCTGCATAGTTGTTAGCTATTTTTCATCATTGATGTTTTCATGGAGACAAGCTTTGTGCAGGTGCAGCAATTAATTTTAGAGTTCTAAGCATTTTTTTGCTGAGGAAAATGCAGCATTTAAATGTACAAGGCAATTAGTTTGGTAAAATCTTAAGTTAAAAATTATTGGAAATGATTAAGAGGTAGCAGCTTCCTTACTAGCCTTGATACTTTAATACATTTAACAGAATAGTGCATAATTTAGTTTTATTTACAGATAGCTAGTGCACGTTTTCTCAGGGCTAAAGGTTACTGTTTTCTGAACGCACACAAGCTGTTTTTTATACAACTGGCATGGGAATATTGATAAGAAAAGAACAGACAACAATCAGTGTAACTGGGAGCAGAGACTTAACATGCTCTTTAGCATAAGTAAACTAATTTTAGTTTAGGTAATGCCTGTGAGTACCGCTGTCAATCTGGGCAATTGTTCCTATCTGGAGGGTTAAACTTAATTTTTTGAATATGTACATAGTTTTGTGTGTTTGTCATAAGTTAATAGGCTATGGGGTTGTTCTGAAAATGTATTTAGTTTTTGTTTAAGGATTTTCACTAAAACAAAAAGTCTTGAAAAGTGTGACATAAGTTCAAATGGAGATAAAGAGAAATAACTATATAAAAGTTCAGCCTGCTAAATATTTGTGTGTGCATGTAACACAAAATTTGGAAATATACATTCAAAAACTGTCGTGTAATAGATGGGAACAATAACGTATCATCATAATGGCTGCAATATCAGTATTATCTTGGAATATAAATGGTCTTACAGGTGTAGACAAAAAGGAAAGCACATTGAATTATATTAAATGCAGAGTGAAATAATGCTGCAGGAGACACATTTAGAAAGAAATGAGCATGTGAATTTGATAAAGAAAGGATTTCAGGATGTATATTCAGCAGAATATCAGGGACCAAGGAAAAGAGTAGTAATTATACCAATTGCTAGATGAGCTCCAATAGTTGATAGAAGAGGATAAAAGATGATGATGGCAGATTTTTGATAGTAAGGGGCCGTTAGCAAGGGAGAAGAATTACACTTGCTTGTATTTATATTCTGCCAAAAACTTCTTTTGAAGAGTTTAAAAATGTTGGTAGGAATAATCTGCATTCAGCGAAGATTATTACATACAGGTGGGGATTGAAACTTAATTTGCAACAGTGAGGATTTACCTGCTGGACCTAGAAGGGAAATGTAACAAAAGAGGATATATTACTAAAGAAATGTATTTAAAAAAATATGTTTGTGTGTGTGTGTATATATATATATATATATATATATATATATATATATATATATATATATATATATATATATATATATATATTCAGGTCTACTTCATATGATAGAAAGTTCATCTGATAGAAATTCATTTGACTGTGACCATAACACCAAAAGTTCAAAACACTGAAAACCCATTTGACTGAAACTCATAACACTGAAACATTACAGTAAAAGGTATATGCCCTTTCCCCCACTGTAGTGCGATCCTGGGAGTGTAGCCCCCCCCCAAATATTTAGGCAAATATTGTTTTCTGCAAAGAGTTATTCATTGCAATTATAAGTATCCATGTGTATGGTTTAAAATGTATGAAGTATGTGGGGGGCTACACCCCCCACTGTGCCCCACCCCCCAACTATATATACTAACTCCAGGCACTACAGTGGGGAAAAGGGTATAATCCTTTTAATTTCATGTTTCAGTGTTATGAGTTTCAGTCAAATTTGTTTTCAGTGTTTTGAACTTTCGGTGTTATGGTCTTATGGTCTCGGTCAAATGAATTTCTATCAAATGAACTTTCTATCATATGACGTAGACATATATATATATATATATATATATATATATATATATATATATATATATATATATTTTTTTTTTTCCAGTAGGAGGAACTCTGATAGAAGTTACATATTATTCTCCAAGGTATAATAACTGGTCCTGACTAGATATAAAATGGATTTCACAGGAACAGGTGCATTTAATTGAAAGCTTGGACATATCCAGTAACTATTTCATATCATGCACCAATAAAAGGTAAGATAAAATGCAGGGTAATTAAGTAAAAAGCTAACACTGGTGCTTTTCCATCTACCGGTTAAAAAGAGGAATTTAAGGAATGGGCAGTGGAAAGTATTCAAGGGTTACTAAAGAAGATAGATATTTCTTCAGAAGTTGTAGCTAGTGAGTGGGATAAAATGAAAATGGAGTTAAAAATATGATAGAAATAAAAGAGAAAGCAATATTATTAAGAAGTATGTGGAGTGGCAGTCAAATGTTACAGTATTGCAGAGTAACGGAAATCCCACAGAACAAGCCGAGGCACAGCAGCAGAGCCCTCAAGAGAAAATAAGGGAGTATCTGGATAATATGCATGAGATTAGAAAGATTGCTGTTAAGCAGTTATTTTTTTATAATAACTCCAAAGCACAAAAGTTTTTAACACAGTTGTCTTGGGCAACAGAAAGTGGAAAATAACCAGAGATCATGTAGAGGCATTAGAGATATTTCTGAAATGTTTTGAAAATTTGTATAAAACAGAGAAATATAGAAATCAGTAAAGAACACACATATTAATATGTATGGGAGACTTAATTATGCCAAGGTTAGATGTAATCAGGCTCAACAATTAAAGAGTTACAATAGGAGGAGATGAGATAAACCACTGATGTATAATCAGTCTGCAATGAGCTCCTACAAGCCAATACTTCTCATCCCATCCCTCCTATATGGTGCATCTGACCTCACCAACCTGCAATCCTCCCTCAAAACAAAACTCTCCTCTTGCTATAACAAGATAACAAAATTTGCGGCAGGTCACAGAGCCATTTCTCACCATTGTAATTCGCTTCACCAACTAAACTGGCTTGAGCTACCTAACCTTCTCACGGGTTCATATTAAAACACCGAATGCTGAAAACAGCGGTGTTTCATCGACACATATTGAGTGAAAGCTGAAAATGTCTAAAACACAGAACAGCGATTTCTTTCCTAGGGAAATAAATCGCTGTTCCAATCCCCTCCCAAAAAAATTAAACACTTCCAAACACATACACACATACACACATACCCTAACCCTAATTATACCCCCCAAAAACAAGTAAACAACTAAATACACATATGCACATAACCCAACCATACATCTAACGAAAAAAGCAGTAAACACTTTCATACATATGCACTTACCTTAACCTGTGCCCTAACCCTAAAGTCAGTAACTGTTGCACAATCATGCTTGTGAGCTATACCGGACAAGGGACCACACTACACTTCAGAACAGGCAAAGCAACGAAGTGGTCAAGCGACTTCTTTCCCAAGGGAAAGAATTAGCTGAACAGCCGCTTCGCTGTTTTGCGTGTTCGCCCTACATGTGTCGATGAAAACACATTTGACAAAATGTGTTTTTGTCATTCTAATAGGAACCCCCTCCTCACTTATACCCAACTCATCCAAGCACACAAATGCATTTACAATCCCTCTCTTTGTCCCCCATAGCCACTACCTTTAAAATGCATGAACCAGAATAAATTCTACGATCTAATTCCCAAAAACTAATTAAATTGCACAAGCCCACATGTCTGGCTGGGAATCGCCTGATGTCCTTCTCTCTTGCACGCCTCTGGAATTCTCTACCATCTCCTATCCGCATCACCAGCAGTCTCTCCTGATTTAAAACCTTGTTGCACTAACACCTAGCTTCACAGTGGAAGTGCTCCTGTTTCCATCCTACCTAATCCTTCTAATACCACTTCCTACTCTCCTAGAACTAAATATGCCATCACTGTCTCCTGTAGTTCCACGGCTCTATTGAACTATTTGACCAACTACTTAACAGTTACCCTACGCTGCTACTTTAAAGTGTTTTTATTGTTGTTTAATGAACTATGCTGATGTAGTCTGTCATTGTTAACCTTTTTCTTATCATACTTTGTATTCCTATGAGATAATCTGTAATGTATATGTGCAATGTGTACTATGTATTTGTATTTTTCTGGAGCTTTTCTCCCCAGGACTCCATTGAAAATGGGCTGCTTGTGGCCCAATGGACTATCCTGGCAAACAGACTGTAAATAAAATAAATAAATAAAAAATGAAGTCTCTGGGAACAGATGGTACTCCTGCGGAAGTTCGAAAGTTAAGAGGGAAGAAAGTGATAAAGATCCGGAAGGTTCTGTGTAATGATATTTTAAAAGGAGGGGAAGCACCAACATGTTGGAAGAAAGCTGTGGTGGCTCTAATACAAGACGCAGCTTCATACAGACCCATTTCAGTTTTAAGCAATGAACCACACTTATGCCCTCCCATTGTTCTCTTGTAAATTGCCATTCCAGTCTCTCCTCCCAGTCTTTTCTATTCTTGTTTGATTGGTGTAGTTATCATGTGGTATTTTATATGGCTTGCTAATTATCCCTTTTGTAGCAGCAACTTCTGTTCTAGATTCAGCTAAAAACTCCACCAGAGCAGGTCTTTCAGTTAGGATTACCCTCCCCCATTTTCTTTGCATATAGTCTAATATCAATCACTGGTAAGGAAGGCAGAAGACCGTCTCTAGCCTGCAGGCTAAGTGTCTTCTTGGCTTCATCCCGCTGTGTTACCGTTCCCTCACTAGTGATTTGCTCCCAATGCTTTGGTTCCCTTACCAGTTTTCTCCAGTAAATTCCAGAACCCCGTTGCTTATTTTCTATACCCCTACTCAGTCATCCCTATTGGCAAAATCTCCTTTCTCCAGTCTAATGCTGACTTAGTTCTTAGAATATTTGCTACTACTTTATGAATATATCTATTTGGTTGTTGTTGTTCTCCTTAAGGATCTGCATCCAAAATCCTTCTATTTCTTGAACTTCCCCTTGCTTCATCATCATCATCATCACTTTCCATTTTGAATTATGACTTGCTGCTTGCATTATGTATGAGCCTTAACTCTGTAAATCTAAAAATTACCTTCAAATCAGGTAATCCCAAATGACCTTATTTTATTGGAAGGATCATCTTATCCCACTTAACTTTTGCCCTCTTCCTCTCACAGATAAATTTGTTCAACTCTTTGTTAATTGTTGTCCATGCCTTCTCCTCTGGTTGATAAAATATGCCTGACCTGAGTAATATATTAAATGGACTAAAAACATTTTCACTGCTTGTATCTTACTCTCCAGATCCATAAGCAAGAATTTCCAGTTGCTCAGTTTTTGTATTATCTTTTGTTTAGTCTCCTCTCACATATCCTTCGTTGCCACAACAAAAGCCATTTTTAATCCATACCCATAAATACTTCATCTTATTGTGTCCCCATAAGTATGGGTGTTGCTGAATGAGTTCATATGTGGGTACATAACTTACAGCTGTAGCCTTTATCTTCATTAACTGTATATCCTGATAAGACTTGAAACGGTCTCAAAATATTCCACAACACTGATGTCCTTTTCTGGATATATCAGGTGCAAAATAATATCATCTGCAAGTGAAGTCAACTTTTCTTTCACCATACCAGTTACAGCCTTGCATTTCTGAGTTACTTATTTTTTTGCTAATGGCTCCAAATGTAAAGCAAATAACAAAGGGGAAGAGGACACCCAGCCATCAGTCTGATTTTTCCCTTTTGTCTATCCATCATGCCTTCTCTCGCCCTGTCCCTCATGCAGAACTTCCAGTCGTATTCTGCTTCTCTTCCATATCTCTTCAAGTTTTGTTATCACTATGTCCAAAAATCCCTCTTGCCCATCCGGGCTCCCAAAATGTGTTTCAGCCCTGCTGTTTATTCTCTACATCTCTAGCAGTCATATTTCTGCCCTCCATGTGCAACGTGAGAGTTGTCTGTAAAATAATGCGGTATTCTCAGATTTTGATCCCCTGTCATATGTAGGTTTTGGGTCTCCTTTGTGACTGTCTTGATCTTTTGCAATGTTTTCTCATCTAGGCTCCTCCCTTGCCCAATTTCTTTTCATATTTTCCATCACTACTACTGCAGTTCTTTCCTCAGGTCTTTGCATATCCTCTTAAGCATCCCCTTCTCTTTTCTCTCTGCTTCCCCATTTTGCCTTTCATAAACCCTTCTTTTTTCTTTTCTCTTTCTCTTTGAGTCTGTCCCATTCTCCTTCATATTCAGGTATTACTGAGCCTGAAGTAAACTAACCAATCCTCCTGTGATATCCCATACTGCTGTATGGTTCCCTATTACGCGATCGAAGACACTGTTCTTTGAACGCGTAATAGTCAAACCGAAAACATCGAAAACACATAACCCCGAATGGCCAAGTACGTGGATTTTTTCCTTGGGAAAAATTCAATTGGCTGTTCTCATGGTTTGCCCTGTTCCTCAATGTTGAGCGATCTTGGAGTTGGTATATTTAGTTGGGGGGGGGTGCGAAGGCCCCCACTTGATTAGCATTGGGAAGTGTGTTTCGTTGGTTTACAGCCTCACAAATCTTTTCCCTAGGAAAGAATTTGCGGATGTGGCCGTTCACAGTTATGTGTTTTCGATGGTTTAGGTTCGACTATTACACGTTAAAAGAACAGTGCCTTCGATCGCATAATATAGACCCACTGCTGTGCCTATTCCTGCAGGGTTTTGAATATTTTCTCACCTCATACTCCTTTTATTAACTGTTTTTCATTTATTATACCCTTTGTTTGCCACATTGTTGTCTTCTTTCCCACATTTCATTCTCTTTCCCATCGCTCGAATTCATGCCTTTCTTTAGCGTCCTTCTACCCTCTTCCTTCCCCTCTTTTCATGTCCCTGTTTTGCTGCCGTATAATCCATCCACCTGGTAAAATTAAATGCCAGTGCTTGTGTAGGTGTGTGTGTGAGTCCTTATCTTGCCTTTGTCTACCTAGAGTGATAACCTTTCCTTTGCCCTTTATTACCCACTTTTCTATCTCCTGCTGCAGTTTTCCAAGAAGCCTTTCACTTGGTCTACTGCAGATTACTGTCCGTATTACTACTGGGTTTGTCAACATCCTAATTACATTGGTTCTCTTCAGTTGTGTGAAGGTCTGATTGCTTCCACCATTCAATGTTTCTGTGAACCTCTTGCTTACCTCTTCTAGGTTTTTTTAGATGGTACTGTGCAGAGTATGTCCCATTTCAGTCCCAAATACCTCAGATATTCCATTCTTTCACCCCTACTTTATCTCTACTCTCTTCCCCTCCCTTCTCCTAGACATAACTTCCCAATTTTGTGTTGTACTTCAGGTCCCAGGCCTCCCTGAACTTCTCCAGTATCAAAATTACCTTATCTCTGTTATATTTCCTGACAGATGCATTCAGTCATCTGCATATAGCAGGACACTCATGCCTTTTACTTCTTACAGTTCCTGTAACTGTCTTCTGTCCTACTATTCCAGTTCTTCTGTCACCAGCATGAATGTCAAGGATAATAAACATCCACGTCTTGTGCAGTTTTGCTTTCTGGTGGATAGTGTGACCCTATCATTTACCATTGCGTCTGTCTCCACTCCATTGAGCACAGTGTGTACCAATACTTTGAAGTGGTCTCCCATCCTTCTCTTCTCCGGTACTTGCCATAGGAATTCCCATCTCACCCCATCAAACGTTTTCTGCAGGTTGAACAGCACCATGTCTGCCTGCATTTCTCTTCTGCGTTCCACCCAGAGCATGAAGTCTATTCGGACCCACCAATTCCTTTCTGTACTCCTTTCCCTTCCAAATCAGTTTTTCCCTTCCCTACCTGTTAGGGAACAGTGCACCTAGCCTGCTTCTCAGTACCTTTGCTATAATTGTTATATCAGTGTTCATCACTCAGGTTGCCCTATAATTTCAAAGCTCTAATCTTTCTCCCCCCTCCTTTTGTTGTTATTCTGTCCAGCATTTCCCCTGCCTCCCTTATCCTGTCATATTCTTTCGCCAGCACTTCCCAGACCTTGTCTCTCCAGGTAGCCAACTTGGTCCCTGTAGCCTTATCTTTCATTATCCTAGTTGCCTGCTGTATCTCCTTGGTTGTGATTATCATCTGTATGGATTCAGCTTGGTCGTCCCTTCACTACTTACTCCCCATCTCATTCAATATTTTTCCTCCTGTTTGTGGTCAGGATATATGTTCTGGTAAAATGCCCCGAAGATAGCTCTTAATCCCTGTCCTTGTGCACTCACCCCACCTTCTCTGTTTGTGAAATCTTATGTCTGTCTATTTTGGCCATGTGTTTCCTTGTCACGTATTTCACCTGTTGCTCTCCTGTTGCCCACCAGAAGTGTTCCCAACACTGACCTTTCATAGCTGCAATTGTTTTCTTTTGTAGCTCCATCTTCAACATGCCTTTTTAGAGAAGCCTCTCTTTGGCCCTCCCAGTCCGTTACATTTCTCTCTCTGTCTCTCTCGCTCAGTCTCTTTCTTTCTCTCTCTCTCTCTCTCTCTCTCTTTCTCTCTCTCTCTCTCTCTCTCCCTCTCTCTCTCTCTCTCTGTCTCTCTCGCTCTGTCTTTGTCTCTGTCTCAGTCTCTCTCTCTCTCTCTGTATTTTCCTATTTTCTCCTGTAGTTTATGTAGCTTCTCATCTTTCCTCCTCCTCCACATTTCCATGCCTTTATTTTTCCCTCTGATTGCTGCTTTTAACCCAGCCCACCAGTGATTTCCCACTTCTACACTCCTTACTGCCTTTTAGAGTCTCCTTTACAGTCTGTCTCATTTGTTTCTTCTCATCATCTTCTTTCCACTTAAAGCTAGCCCATCTGCATCCCGGCTTCCTATACTGTTGTTTCTGTCCTTGTACTGTCATTACAACTGCCACATGGTCTAATAAGTACCATTCTTGTATGGTGATATTCCTTTGCTACATTGAAATTGCTTCTCTTTTTAACATTCTGTCTAGTCTAGTTGCCTGAACAAAGCTGTTTCTTTTAAAAGTGTACTCTGTTGAATTCCATTCACTGCATATTTACTACTAGTTACCTTTTGCTAGGTTTCTCTTCATTTTTATAGTTGTACTCCAGCTTCCCATATTGTCTGTCCATCTGTGGGTCCAGTGTCACATTGTAATCCCTCCGGATTATTTTACTATTTTTCCCTCTTCATTTGTTCCCAGCCTTTGAAACACCTTCCATAGAATTCCTCTGTATCTTTATTTAGTGCATAGATATTTTCTGTCATCCACTAGTCATCTTGTATTCTGCCCTGCCTTATTATCCATCCTTCATCATCGTGCCTTCTTTACCTTTTCTACCACTAACTGTATTCTTGTCTTGAAGATTATCATTGCTACCCCTCTCCCCCCACTTGGCTGTCCATCTGTCATTTGGAAGGTCCCTGTTTAATATCTGTGCTCATTCCATTACCTTCACTTTCATTTTTTGTAATAATGTTACACCCCTTGTACATTCTGTCCTGCATTTGTTCCTCTTTATAGGGTGCAGTGCCCCACTTCTATTTCATGTCACTGTCCTTATCTACTAAGTCTTGGTCTTCCCCTCCCCCTTCAGCCTTTGTTGAAGCTCCATCCCTTGGGTCCCCCCCCCCGGGCTGTATTTGTTGTCCCTTGCCTCCCTGTCAAGCTGTGAGTTGTGTCACCCATTGGCATCCTGTGTGTAAGGTGCAGTTCATTTTCCTTCCCTGCTCCATTCACTGTTACTTTTCTTGAGCTAAATAACTTTCTGTTTTTAACTACTACTGCTCTATCCACTTTCATTATTACACCACAACCATTGTTCGTCTTATTCCCATTCATAACATTTTAACAACATTTTTTTGTTGACCGGGAATGACCGACTAGGTTCCACAGAGCCTTTTTTCAGCGGAGGCCCAGGGAGAAATCCTCCAGATGCATGTCTTTGAGGAACTGGAGAGGACGAGAGTACCCAGAGGAAACCACAAACAACACACACAGGAGCTACCAGGCCACACAGAAGGCACCCCATGAACCAGTCTTCCTCAACTTATTTTGCAAACTCTGTTTTTTTTATCTCTCCAGCTTTCCCAAGACATCATCCTCTCTGTTTTCTCTTGAAGTCACTACAATATTATTCATGCACTCTAAACTTCCTCTAATTCATGTCAGATAGAACTTTGTGTTTGGAGATAAACGTCAATTTGTCACAACAAAATCCTACAGCACTGCTGGTGATTCACTGTAGTTTAGAAACGAATCTAAAATCATAACTCCATTCTGTTTTGTATGAAATGCGTAGGCAAGTTAAAATAGTAAGTGATGGACTCGTGGCTGTGCTTATGTTCAACTCCAGGATAACCTTCTGTATTTATAACTTTATGCACAAGTCATTGTCTATCCAGATACTTCTGCCAAACCATTTAGATTAAGTTTTTATAAATACCGACTTTCTCAGGTTTGCTGACTATTTTCTCTTCTTATTCCCACTAACTCGATCACCTACTGATTTATACGTCCTCGCCTGTCTCTTCCCACAGATGGATTTCTCCATTCATGCACACTTGAATAACTTCTATCTACTCAAATTTCCTTTGTTGTACTTTTCTTTCTTTAACCAACTATGTAAGGAGACCATCCAGATCTCAGCAGCCGGGAAGATGACTGGATGATAGTGGAGCCCTCGTGTGCTGAAACTGTCCATTGCACACGATCGACCTTGACCCGACTCCTTCCGGTCCTAGTGAGGAGTCGCGCGAACCGACGGTCTTTGCCTTTTCGGTTTCGGATGCGTGGCCGACACCTGCGCCTCGACTCTCCCTCTCTCCTCTCTCGGCACAGACTGGTTTAGCTCTCCATCCTCCCACAGCACCTGCCACTGGACCTCTCCGGGGGGCTTTTCCGTGTTCTTTGGGAGCCGGGAGCCCCCTTAGAAGGGGGGGGGGCCTTTTGAACCACATCATCAGGTGACAGGGTTTCCATCCCTGGGAAACTTTTCAGCACTCCTGAGGAGGCCCGGCTGTCCTGCTCTGGAGGCGGTCGGGGGGGACTGCTTTATACCCACTGGCCTGGCTAGACGACATTACTTCTCCAGATGGGTAAAAATATAATAACCCGGAAGGATACAAAATCCATTCATTTTCCACACCACAAAGAAAATTTCCAGATGTTCCACCCGTGTCGTCGAAAACTAGCAGCTGTAGAAAGAAAAGCTGCTCGAAAGCAAACAAGTCATCCAACCAGTCGGCAGACCAAGAGAACCGGGAACTACTAGGAACTTCAGTTTAGAAAAAGAAAGACAGGGAGGGCTGAGGGATCTTAGATCTCAGCCATCTCAACAACCTCAACAACCAAAAAAGAAGAAATGTCCGCAATGGTCGCGATCCTTCCATTCTTACAGAAGGATGATTGGATGTGACTCTGTAGATCTCAACCATAGACTACCACATCAAAATGGCCAGACCGTCATGGCCAGACCGCTTCTGGCTGGGGGCCAGTCTTTCAGTTTCAGTCACTTTCAGTTTTGAGGCTCTGCTCACTTCACTCCACCCACCAAATGCATGGTATTCACCATCTGCATGGGCGACTTTGATTTTCACTGTCTGGGTATCTGGGATTCTGGAGTGTTGGCCCACCACCGGCTGACTGGCTCCTCAAGCGCATACCACGACAATCAACTATTGCAAGCCAGAGACTGCCCGACTACAATCGGCCTTCTTTGCACTCACAGTGTATTTCCTTTGTTCCTGCCTTCATTCTCCTTTCTCCCTTTATTCTTCCTTTTCTTAATAGCTGGAAAAAAGTAAGATTACATGGAAATTCACTTGTCTTCAGTACATTTATTATAAAAGGATTTTTCTCTCCATTACATTGCAGATGTTCTTCGTGTTTCACTGTTGCAGTCATTACATTTGGGTTATCTGCTTGTAGTAGCCCTCATTCTGCCTGATTAACAAAGTCTTGGGTCCTACTTCAGTTGCTGTCTCTTCTTCCGCGACGTCAGGTCGTCAGGGGTATAAAACATGCAGCCGACGCCATTACATTAGTCTTTCTTGCCGTGCAGTGCCCGAAGCAGAATCAGTTTGCAAGTGTCGGTCGGCCGACTCCTGAAATCTTCGTTTTCGAGTTTCAGAACCTAAGTCTTCAACTAAAAGCTAAGTACCCCATTGGGGAAACTTTTTCTTGCTCTAAACCGATGTCAGTAAAAGTAAATAATTGCATTTCTTGTGGAAAGCAAATACCTCATAAAGATTTTCATTTGTACATTATTCGTTGCCTAGGCCTTGACCCGACATACCACTCTGTCAGTTTTGTGCCTTATTTAAAAACCATGAACTATCCATCGTCGATATATTTGCGCTTCTAAATATTTTAGTGCTCAGTTCAATTATCCTGATATGTCTTCAGTAAGCCACCCGACTACCGACATTCTGAAAAAATGCAAAAATAAAGACAGAGACAGGCCGCCCAGTTCACCGGTACTCAGTGAGTCGCTTTCACAGCCCCTGATACCCGCTACTTCAGATTTGCAGGCCTCTACTGAGACCCATTCGGAGTCCGGTATGCCACGAGATGCTTCAACTGTGGAACCTGCGGATGTCTCTACCTTGGATGGGTCCGGAGTCGCTGTGCAGGCACCGGCTTCTGAGGGTGTATTCAGGCCTACTGACTTGCATATTAAACCGACGCCATCTTCTTCTTCAAGGCCTAAAACTCGTACCATGCCTAGAAAACTGATGCCCAGACTGCGTGGTCAGGCCTCTATGCCTGAAAAACAATTGATAAGAATGGCTGAAGATCTTATTGCTTTAATCAAGGGAAGCCAACCTTCCCCCTCTAAGAGACCTAGGACTGAGTTCGCTTATGATACTTTTGACCATGATTCTGAAATTTATGTTTCCTCTGATGACCAGGATTTACCCTTATCTACCTATGAGGATTCTGATGCTGAGAACCCTATTCCCTCTGCCCCCCCCCCCCCGAGGATTTCTCTTTTGGTGAAACCTTGCATACTCTGAGGGAGCATTTTCGTTGGGAAAGTCAGGATTTCTCTGATTCTAAAAAGAGGCTTAGGGATTTCTTACTCCTGCTCCAGCACAGGCTTTTAGCTATACCTCCTGTACTGGACATTGTTGATGATGCCTTTTCAGAATATAGCTTGGCCCCTGACACTTTACCTCCTGCTTCCAGAAAACTTGATAGATATTACAAGGTTCTTGACCCTCACAAGTTCCTTTTCAAAAATCCTACTGCGGATCCTGAAACTGTTTCACAGGGACCCAAGGGCATTAAAGCTACTACTGCCAAAAATCCTACCCCCTCTGATAGAGACTCCAGGGGCACTGGATAGATGGGGTAAGAAGGTATACACTTCTGCAACTTTGGCAGTTAGGGCCTTAAATTGCCAGTTTCATATGTTACAGTATCAGCAGCATATTATTGGATTGCTTAAACAGAAAATGATGTTGATTCCTGATTGTGCTGAAAATAAGGATTTACAGGATTTAATGCATTCTGCTGAACAAGTTGGTAAACATACATTGCATTGTGGTTTTAATTCACTAGAGGCTTCTTGGAGGGCTGACGTAACTGGGTCTGTACTAAGAAGGCATGCTTGGCTTAAGGAGCAAACCTTGCCAGTTCATGTTAAAGCTAAATTACTGGATGCTCCCTTAAATCAGGACCGCCTGTTTGGCAACAAGGCAGAAGAAGTTCTTAAAAAGATGGAGGAAAAGCTAAATCTATGCAAACTGTTAAAGATTTTTTACAAGTACAACCTCCAAGGTTTAGCAAGCACTGGCCCTCTAAGAATTGGTCCTTTCTTGCCTCTTCCAGACCTTCTCATTCCAAACCCAGACCCAGCAGAACACCCAGGCTTCAGGCCCAGGGGACGCACAGGACTAAGCAGTGGGGGCTCCCACTTCCAAATCTGGGAGTAATAAAACTCCCCCTTATGGTAAACTGTCTCAATTACTTCTTTTTAAAACTTCCAAGCACTTCTCAACTGATTGCCCCTTTGGGGGGAAAGATTGCACTTCATGCAAAGAACTGGGGACTCATTACCCAGGACAAATGGGTTTTAAATATAGTGCCCCAAGGATACAGATTTCACTTCCGCATGTTACCAACTCCAAGCGGTTGGCCGGATCTACCTCCAAATCAGTGGGCAGAGGCCCAAAAGCAATTACTCTCTCTGTTAAGCATAGGGGCTATTCAGTTGGTACCAGAAGAGGAAAAGGGACAAGGTTTCTACTCGAGATTTTTCCCAGTAGCCAGAAAAGACAATTCATGACGTCCTATCCTGGACTTGCCTACTCTAAACACCTTTTTGGTGATTCCAAAATTCAAGATGCTGACTCTTCACCAGTTGCTTCCTTTGATAAGCAAAAATGCCTGGTTGGCAACACTAAATTTAAAGGAAGCCTACCTGCACATCCCACTCAGGGAATCTTGCAGAAGATACCTACACTTCAAAGCAGGCTACACGCACTATCAGTTCTCTGCACTGCCCTTTAGCTTATCTACTGCGCCCAGGGTATTCACAAAGTGCCTAGCTCCAGTCATTGCATTTTGCAGGCAAAGAAATATTCAAATATACCAATACCTGGATGATTGTCTAATTCAGGCAGAAAGCCAGGACATACTTTTGAATCAACTGGCTTTTGTACAAAGGGTGCTAACTTGTCTGGGGTACAGCATAAATGAAAATAAATCACACCTGGTACCCTGTCAACAAATTATATTCCTGGGAGCAAGCTTGAATACAACTTCCCAGATGGCTTTCCTCATGCCAGAGAAACAAATTCACTTGACAACCTACTTCAAACAGGTTGCCACAAAAACCCTGCTATCTGCAAGGCAAATACTACAAGCCTTGGGGTTCATGGCCTCCTGCATTCTTCTAATTCCATATGTAAGACTGCATATGAGGAAACTACAATGGTATCTAAAAAGCCTATGGTGTCAACATTGTCAGGATCTAGAAGCAATGATTCCTATCATTCCTTGTCTATGCCAGAGTTCCTTTGGTGGGCAGAGGGCTGCCAGAGTTCCTTTGGTGGGCAGATGCCTGCCACCAAACAAGGAACTACCATTCACACTACCCCCTGCCGCCCAAACTCTAATAACAGACATATCAGACTATGTATGGGGGGGGCGCACCTGGCAGAGAAGTACATTCAGGGCAAATGGAACCCAATTCAAATGCACCTTCACATCAAATATAAAGAAATGTTAGCTGTACAGAATGCTCTGACAGCCTTCAAGGACCACATTCTTCTAGGACAATTAATGGTAAAGATGGACAACATCCTTGTTATGTGGTACATAAACAAGCAGGGGGGTACACATTCTTTCCCCCTCTGCAGAATAGCCATGGCATTGTGGAACACAGCCTTGAGCTACCAAGTGCATCTACAAGCTCAGTTCCTGCCAGGAAAACTAAATACACTAGCAGACAGACTAGGCAGAAACCTCATGGACCCACACCAGTGGAAACTGGAACCAAGGATTTTCAACATGTGGACAAGCAAATGAGGAGCCCAGATATAGACCTGTTTGCCTCCCCCCAGAACTATCAATTGGAAAAATTTTGTGCAAGGACTCCCCACAAACAAGCTTAGAAAGTGGGTGCTCTGTCCTTCAGCTAGAAACACCTATCAGTTTATGCCTTTCCTCCTCTGCCTCTGCTCTCCAAAGTACTGCTAAAGATCAAACAAGACAATCCAAGGATGATTTTGATTGCACCAGCCTGGCCACGCCAACACTGCTACCCCTTCCTGCGCAGTGTGTCACTGTTGGCCCCATGGCACCTGCCTCAGACTCCTACCCTGCTGTCTCAGCAGGAGAACCAGATTCCGCACTGTCAGCTTCAAACACTGAACCTAGCAGCCTGCCTAATTACCTAAGCTCTCCTTTACCATCCCTCAGTAAACCAGTGATGGATGTCATTTTAGAGGCAAGGGGGCCTAGTTCTAGAAAATCTTATGCTGAAAAATGGAAAAGATTCTGTGCCTGGAACCAATCTCAAGGGATGAGCACAGCAGTGCCCAATTTACCTCAGATTTTACAATACTTAACTGAGATGCTTCACAAGGGCCTGTCTTTTTCCTCAATACAAATTCACGCCTCCGCCATTTCAGCTCATTATAACATAGAACCTCCCCTCTTCTCTCATCCACTGCTCAAGCAGTTCCTCAGAAGGGCCAAAAATTTAAGACCACCCAGGAGAGCTCCAACTCCAGCCCGGACCTTAACTTTGTATTGGAGAAACTCACCCTTCCTCCTTTCAAGCCAGCTGCTACTGCAGATTTAAAATTCCTTTCTTGGAAAACAGCTTCCCTTTTAGCCATCACTTTGGCAAGAAGGGTATCTGAATTACAGGCCCTTATGGCAGTGGAGCCTTTCATCATCTTTCATGCGGACAGGGTGTCCCTCAGGAACAATCCCTATTCATGCCAAAGGTGGTATCCAGTGTGGCCTTTAATCAGTCCATTGATTTGCCAACCTTTCCTAATCTACAGAACAAAAGGGAACGGATACTGCACTCCTTTGATGTGCACAGACAACTTAGATTCTACTTGGACAGGACTAAACCTCAAAGGAAATCTGAACAACTGCTGGTGGCAATTGCTGCAGGGACAGAGGGGAAGGCTATTTCAAAGCAAACCATTTCCAAATGGATAGGCCCATTGCATTCATTTTTGCTATAAGTACCCTAAAAAACCTATCCCACAGGGGATCAGACCCCCACTCAACCAGGGCTGCATCTACCACTACAGCCTTTCTCAGAGGCGTACCTACCAGGGACATCCTAGAAGCTGCTACCTGGAGTTATGTACATACTTTCACCAAGCATTACCATTTGCCAATTTTCTCTAAATCCAGAACTGGCTTTGCCACTGCAGTTTTGCAGGGCCTTATAGCTGGTCCTAATGCTATCTAAATTCCTCCTCCCATCCTTAGCTTTGGGAATCTACCCAAATGTAATGACTGCAACAGTGAAACATGAAGAACATAGTACAGTTGTGTACACTTACCATAAATGTAGATGTTTGAGTGTATTCACTGTTACAGTCTTGGTTACCCTCCCTTCAGCCCCCTGACTTCTTTTGGCTATACCTCTTCTCTCCTTTTCAATGCTTAAAAGCTTTTTGGTGTATTTGCTTTTTTGTTTGAGGTATAACCTTGTATATTTATAGATTTAATTGCTTCCCATTTGGGTGGCACCTGACATCTGGGGCATGAAAAACTGATGTAATGATATCGGCTGCATGTTTTATACCCCTGACGACCTGACGTCACAGAAGAAGAGACAACAACCGACGTAGGACCCAAGACTTTGTTAATCAGGGTGAATGTGGGCTACTGCAAGCAGATAACCCAAATGTAATGACTGCAACAGTGAATACACTCGAACATCTATATTTATGGTAAGTGTACACAACTGTACTTTTATTGTGATATTGCTACTGTTAAACATTTGGCATATTGTTTTAAAATTTAATTTATTATGTATTTCTTTGAGTTTTACAATTTATTTTTCTGTGGGGATTGTCTCTGGGCCTCTGCTGAAAATGGTCATTCTGCCCAGTTGGGCTTTCCTAGTAAATGAATGCAACTAAATAAATAAATAATATATTCTAAACGTTGTGTGTTCTGAGTTAGGATATGCCACAATATTTCAGTGCACTACAGAAATGTAAGTCGTAAATTAATCCTAGAACATCTAACAAAATCTCAATGTGCTATAGGTAAGTGAACTTATAGACTGATCATCAAGATACATCAGTTGATGTAGCTGTGGAAATTACAAGCCTATAATTTTCACTAGCATTGTTTGCATGGTTATGGAATATATTATAGCTGAACTAATCAGCAATGATATAGTGAACTCATTCCCCTGGATACAGTCCAAACTAATCAACAATGATATAGTGAACTCATTCCCCTGGATACAGTCCAAACTAATCAACAATGATATAGTGAACTCATTCCCCTGGATACAGTCCAGTTCAGCTTTGTAAAAGGCAGATCATATCACTCCACCTGGTTATTTGAAAGGGTTACTGAGGTCACGGATAAGAGGTATAGAGTCCTCACTACTTATCTAGACCTTGTCAAGGTGTTTGACACTCTTCCCTCATACTGAGATTGTTGACAAACTCTCCTAACTCAACATTAACTCATAGGTCACTGGATCGGTAATTGGATGTCTGAGAGAACTCATGCCATTAAAGTTAGGGATATTTGCTTGAAACAGAAAAAAGTCACTAGTATTGTTCTACAAGGCTATGTCCTAGTTCACTTCTCTTCGGTATATATTTGAATGGCATAAAAGCCAATATCAAGGGACTTTGGCTAACTAAATTATCTTAGCTACTTTGATAGACTAAAAGTCCCATCTCTCCACTAAATGTCATATAAACTCCTGAAGGGTGACCTCTGCTTCGTCTTCCATGCTATCAGTGACCCACCACTCTTGGATCTCCTTGACCTACATATATATAACTAGTGTAAAGCAAACACCCTTTCTAGAGACCTAAACCTGTAACAGCAGTAGCAGCAAATGGTGTGACAGTTACCTAACCCAACATATACCTGAATTTTGGAATAACCTGCCCTTACCTATCTAGCAGAGGGCTTCCCTAGTGCACTTTGAAGCTTGTCTGATAACTGGCTGGATGATCACAAATGTTCACCAGGGATACATGGAGAAAGTCTATTTAGTGGGGGACATTGTTAGTCAACAGTAAAAGAATGTGGCAACAACAGGAACAAAGAGAGAATCTGGCAAAAGGCTAAAATTCACCACACACACTATTAAAAAATACAAAATAATAAAACGATAAAATATAAGTGCTTTTATGCTATCTCAGCACTTCATCAGACCTTATATGTTTGTTCCTGACATTGTTAGTCACTCACAGTATTGGGTGAGATGGTTGGACTTTTCAGTGGTCTCCTTTGCCCATATACGCTTCGCAAAAACCTATGAATGTGTGTACTACATGAAGAGCACATTAGCCTTGAAACTGAATACTTTCAGTATCAGTTTTATTTTCAATGAATATAAAGTAAATTACTGTGTATAATGTATATTTTATAAACACATGGACCTTTAGATGCACACAAATGACATGCTCCTTGTCTTCATTGCAGCCCCCCAAACCCTGATATTTCATATACATTGTAAATAATTGTGTAATGGAAACTCTGTTTCACAGTAATGCAAATGCATGTCCACCCATCATCATTAATGTATACTGTCTAACCACATAAGCAAGTCATAAGTGCCCTCCCATTGGTGACCCAGGAACACTGCCTTAAGTGATGTTAATGTATATTGTCTTAACCACATAAGCAAGTCATAAGTGCCCTCCCATTGGTGACCCAGGAACACTGCCTTAAGTGATGTTAATGTATATTGTCTTAACCACATAAGCAAGTCATAAGTGCCCTCTCCATTGGTGACCCAGGAACACTGCCTTAAGTGATGTTAATGTATATTGTCTAACCACATAAGCAAGTCATAAGTACCCTCCCATTGGTGACCCAGGAACACTGCCTTAAGTGATGTTAATGTATATTGTCTTAACCACGTAAGCAAGTCATAAGTGCCCTCCCATTGATGACCCAGGAACACTGCCTTAAGTGATGTTAATGTATATTGTCTTAACCACATAAGCAAGTCATAAGTGCCCTCCCACTGGTGACCCAGGAACACTGCCTTAAGTGATGTTAATGTATATTGTCTTAACCACATAAGCAAGTCATAAGTGCCCTCTCCATTGGTGACCCAGGAACACTGCCTTAAGTGATGTTAATGTATATTGTCTTAACCGCATAAGCAAGTCATAAGTGCCCTCCCATTGGTGACCCAGGAACACTGCCTTAAGTGATGTTAATGTATATTGTCGTAACCACTTAAGCAAGTCATAAGAGCCCTCTCCATTGGTGACCCAGGAACACTGCCTTAAGTGATGTTAATGTATATTGTCATAACCACATAAGCAAGTCATAAATGCCCTCTTCATTGGTGACCCAGGAACACTGCCTTAAGTAATGTTAATGTATATTGTCTTAACCACATAAGCAATTCATAAATGCCCTCTTCATTGGTGACCCAGGAACACTGCCTTAAGTGATGTTAATGTATATTGTCTTAACCACATAAGCAAGTCATAAGTGCCCTCCCATTGGCGACACAGGAACACTGCCTTAAGTGATGTTAATGTATATTATCTTAACCACTTAAGCAAGTCATAAGTGCCCTCCCATTGGTGACCCAGGAACACTGCCTTAAGTGATGTTAATGTATATTGTCTTAACCACATAAGCAAGTCATAAGTGCCCTCCCATTGGTGACCCAGGAACACTGCCTTAAGTGATGTTAATGTATATTGTCTTAAATACATAAGCAAGTCATAAGTGCCCTCTTCATTGGTGACCCAGGAACACTGCCTTAAGTGATGTTAATGTATATTGTCTTAACCACATAAGGAAGTCATAAGTGCCCTCCAATTGGTGACCCAGGAACACTGCCTTAAGTGATGTTAATGTATATTATCTTAACCACATAAGCAAGTCATAAGTGCCCTCTCCATTGGTGACCCAGGAACACTGCCTTAAGTGATGTTAATGTATATTGTCTTAACCACATAAGCAAGTCATAAGTGCCCTCCCATTGGTGACCCAGGAACAGTGCCTTAAAGTGATGTTAATGTATATTGTCTTAACCACATAAGCAAGTCATAAGTGCCCTCCCATTGGTGACCCAGGAACACTGCCTTAAGTGATGTTAATGTATATTGTCTTAACCACATAAGCAAGTCATAAGTGCCCTCCCATTGGTGACCCAGGAACACTGCCTTAAGTGATGTTAATGTATATTATCTTAACCACATAAGCAAGTCATAAGTGCCCTCCCATTGGTGACCCAGGAACACTGCCTTAAGTGATGTTAATGTATATTGTCTTAACCACATAAGCAAGTCATAAGTGCCCTCACATTGGTGACCCAGGAACACTGCCTTAAGTGATGTCAATGTATATTGTCTTAACCACATAAGGAAGTCATAAGTGCCCTCCCGTTGGTGACCCAGGAACACTGCCTTAAGTGATGTTAATGTATATTATCTTAACCACATAAGCAAGTCATAAATGCCCTCCCATTGGTGACCCAGGAACACTGCCTTAAGTGATGTTAATGTATATTGTCTTAACCACATAAGCAAGTCATAAGTGCCCTCCCATTGGTGACCCAGGAACACTGCCTTAAGTGATGTTAATGTATATTGTCTTAACCACATAAGCAAGTCATAAGTGCCCTCCCATTGGTGACCCAGGAACACTGCCTTAAGTGATGCTAATGTATATTGTCTTAACCACATAAGCAAGTCATAAGTGCCCTCCCATTGGTGACCCAGGAACACTGCCTTAAGTGATGTTAATGTATATTATCTTAACCACATAAGCAAGTCATAAGTGCCCTCCATTGGTGACCCAGGAACACTGCCTTAAGTGATGTTAATGTATATTGTCTTAACCACATAAGCAAGTCATAAGTGCCCTCCCATTGGTGACCCAGGAACACTGCCTTAAGTGATGTTAATGTATATTGTCTTAACCACATAAGGAAGTCATAAGTGCCCTCCCATTGGTGACCCAGGAACACTGCCTTAAGTGATGTTAATGTATATTGTCTTAACCACATAAGCAAGTCATAAGTGCCCTCCCATTGGTGACCCAGGAACACTGCCTTAAGTGATATTAATGTATATTGTCTTAACCACATAAGGAAGTCATAAGTGCCCTCTTCATTGGTGACCCAGGAACACTGCCTTAAGTGATGTTAATGTATATTGTCTTAACCACATAAGCAAGTCATAAGTGCCCACTTCATTGGTGACCCAGGAACACTGCCTTAAGTGATGTTAATGTATATTGTCTTAACCACATAAGCAAGTCATAAGTGCCCTCCCATTGGTGACCCAGGAACACTGCCTTAAGTGATGTTAATGTATATTGTCTTAACCACATAAGCAAGTCATAAGTGCCCTCCCATTGGTGACCCAGGAACACTGCCTTAAGTGATGTTAATGTATATTGTCTTAACCGCATAAGCAAGTCATAAGTGCCCTCCCATTGGTGACCCAGGAACACTGCCTTAAGTGATGTTAATGTATATTGTCTTAACCACATAAGGAAGTCATAAGTGCCCTCCCATTGGTGACCCAGGAACACTGCCTTAAGTGATGTTAATGTATATTGTCTTAACCACATAAGCAAGTCATAAGTGCCCTCCCATTGGTGACCCAGGAACACTGCCTTAAGTGATGTTAATGTATATTGTCTTAACCACATAAGGAAGTCATAAGTGCCCTCTTCATTGGTGACCCAGGAACACTGCCTTAAGTGATGTTAATGTATATTGTCTTAACCACATAAGCAAGTCATAAGTGCCCTCCCATTGGTGACCCAGGAACACTGCCTTAAGTGATGTGCTCAGAATCGCATAGTAGGAAAATTTACATTTATGTATGCATTTAGCATTTGTTTACTTTGATGGTGTGGTTGGCCATGTTAAATGCCCCTGTTCAGTGGAGGCCCAGGGACAAAAGATCCAAGTGCAGACATACAAAAAATACAAATGATGATGCACACAGAAAGAGGGGGAAAATGAATGTAGTTGTACAAAAACAAATACAAAAAGGTATATATATATATATATATATATATATATATATATATATATATATATAGTATAAGAACTAAAAAACATTGTGGAGATAAATCAAAGCCGGCATTGGCATATTTTGTACATGGGGCCAGGGTGTTACATCTAGTGACCATCCCCTACAGCCAAAGTTCACAACACAGGATGGGTAGTAAAATTTAAAATTTAATAATTTGATTAAAAATATGTTTTTCACACTGTAGAAGTAAATTAGTCATACTCAAAAATGTTTGCTTTGGGAGAATAAAGTATATGCAGTATGTTTAAAAGCATCCCTGCAGATAAGGTTGATTGAAGATGTTTTCACAGTGTAATAATACAAATGGTATGCAGTATGTTTAAAAGCATCCCTGCAGGTAAGGTTGATTGAGGATGTTTTCACAGTGTAATAATACAAATGGTATGCAGTATGTTTAAAAGCATCCCTGCAGGTAAGGTTGATTGAGGATGTTTTCACAGTGTAATAATACAAATGGTATGCAGTATGTTTAAAAGCATCCCTGCAGGTAAGGTTGATTGAGGATGTTTTCACAGTGTAATAATACAAATGGTATGCAGTATGTTTAAAAGCATCCCTGCAGGTAAGGTTGATTGAGGATGTTTTCACAGTGTAATAATACAAATGGAGGTGGATGTTTAAAAGCATCCCTGCAGGTAAGGTTGATTGAGGATGTTTTCACAGTGTAATAATACAAATGGAGGTGGATGTTTAAAAGCATCCCTGCAGGTAAGGTTGATTGAGGATGTTTCACAGTGTAATAATACAAATGGTATGCAGTATGTTTAAAAGCATCCCTGCAGGTAAGGTTGATTGAGGATGTTTTCACAGTGTAATAATACAAATGGTATGCAGTATGTTTAAAAGCATCCCTGCAGGTAAGGTTGACTGAAGATGTTTTCACAGTGTAATAATACAAATGGTATGCAGTATGTTTAAAAGCATCCCTGCAGGTAAGGTTGATTGAGGATGTTTTCACAGTGTAATAATACAAATGGTATGCAGTATGTTTAAAAGCATCCCTGCAGGTAAGGTTGATTGAGGATGTTTTCACAGTGTAATAATACAAATGGTATGCAGTATGTTTAAAAGCATCCCTGCAGGTAAGGTTGATTGAGGATGTTTTCACAGTGTAATAATACAAATGGAGGTGGATGTTTAAAAGCATCCCTGCAGGTAAGGTTGATTGAGGATGTTTTCACAGTGTAATAATACAAATGGAGGTGGATGTTTAAAAGCATCCCTGCAGGTAAGGTTGATTGAGGATGTTTTCACAGTGTAATAATACAAATGGTATGCAGTATGTTTAAAAGCATCCCTGCAGGTAAGGTTGATTGAGGATGTTTTCACAGTGTAATAATACAAATGGTATGCAGTATGTTTAAAAGCATCCCTGCAGGTAAGGTTGACTGAAGATGTTTTCACAATGTAATAATACAAATGGAAGTGGAAGCAGGCAAACCTTGAACCCTGGGAAACAAGAAGCAACTAGTTAATAGCTTAAAGCCTTCTGCCTCCATGCTAACTGCTAGTAAAATATTTCCCCCTTTAAAACTTAAAATGTTAACATGACCTATCATGTCAGTAAGCTGAATAAAGCATGTTATGCAAAATGCTTAAGCCTGTCTTACCTTGTATCCCTGGGTTCAAAACCCGTGAACAGTCAGAAGACTAAGTGTAGGTTACTTGTGTAATCATAATCTGAAATCATATCACAAACTACACTAGTGCTGACACACATTGACTTTGCTGTGCCAAAGATGTATTAATCAAAGCAGGGAAATAAGCTGTAACTATCACTTTAACTCATGTTACCCCTCACAAAGTATAACATATATGCTTTGAGTTTTTGTTACAATGAGTGTCTGTGTAAAAGGGGATGGGACCATGACCCATGTCATGAGATATCTCAGACTAAGAACGTATACTGTGTTGTATTCTAAAATAGTACAGCAGCGTACTCGTGTTTTTTCAGATACCATAAAATATACCTCTTCTTATGTCTCCTTAAATTAGAATTGACAAAACAGATTTGTGTACACCAAAATATCATTTTTTAATGTTTTTTCTTAAATAAATCTGCATGCATGTAGTTCAGTTAAATCTTAATCTTGCAAGTTTCTTAGTTTATGCAGAAGTTATTACATTTGTCACAAAATGCGTTAATTAAAATGTATTACCCATTGGCAAATAGCCAACACATTGCAATTATTTGAAAACAGTTAAGTTTCATTTGCGCATATTTCTTGCATACATATACTTCAGTGCAAATATAATACCTCATATTTAAAATCATTATTGGTTGAACACGTACTTAACAGATACTTCTGTAAAATGGCGTTAAGCATTGTTCAGGTATCGATTTAAACCTTTTGTACGCGTCACACACCTCTTCTCCACTGCATTTCTTTTTTATTAAAGAAAACTAAGAAATAACACATATGAAAGAAGTGTAACTCAAACGATTAGTGTCATTTTTATCTGGACCAGTCCCTCTATGACACCATGATGTCTTTGGCGGACTATAGGTCTGAAGGTCATACATTATGAAGCTTGTTTCAAGGAGAAGGCTTCTCATTTATCACATGGAATATCTCTTCAGCACTAACCTTCCTTTTATTGCAATCTCTGGAAACAGCATTAAGATTTCTTTTTATTCTCTAGTGGTCAGAAGCTGAAAACATACGTTGCTTGCTAATGGCAATGTCTAGGATTTAATGTTTTGCACTAACGGTTGCATTAAGGCAATGGGAAAACGTTCGCACTGATTTCAGTATTGGGAAGCAGGATATACACTCAGAAGTTGCTATACATATATTTATTTTTATTTATTTTATTGTATTTATTTTATATACAATAGAAGAAGATGAGAACATGCCATTTCAATTCTTGTAAGAGACAAAACACTTGCTAGGAAAATGTGATTGTATCGTCTGTTTTGGAAAGCAGTTTTGGCTTTTTCAATACTCTTTTTGAGAAACGTATAAAATCTTGTGGACCACAGTTCATACTTTGCAATTTCATATTAGTTTTTCAAGAAGCTGTTGTCCTTAGGTGTTACAGACACGTTACCTTAACTCATTCCTTAGGCTTCCTAAATCAGAATGTAGGTTATCTTAATTTATGGCATATTTACCAGAGTACAAAAGATTAGTCCTTATAAAATCACTTTAGCTGATCTGGCAGACTCTCTCTCTCTCTCTGATACCCTTCCCTCCCTGCAGGAGGAATAAAGACACCTTCTTGAACTTTCAAGTAGTTTATTCAGTTTTGTAGATGGGTCTACCTACTTAACTGAATAAACCACTTGAAACTTCAACAAGTATGAGTGATCGAAGTTCTAAACAAAAAGTCATTGAGTTGCTTATGAAACACTGAGATACTTGGAATGTATTTTTTTGGATCTGTAATGTTTGCATTAAGTTGCAACTGTTCCTTTATTCCGTTTACATTTTTATTTGTATGACATTTATTTATTTGTTATTTATTTGCAGTTGTTTTACCAGGATAGTCCATTGGCCAAGGAACCTGTTTTCAATGGAGTCCTGGGGAGAAAAGCTCCAAGACAAATCAAATTACAGTAAGTTTTACATAGAAAAAATAATTCAAAAATACATTTTTTTGTTTAGAAAGTACAGAAGTATAAGGAGAAACAGTGAAATTAAGTGTACAAGTTCTAAAATAAGAATGAATCCGCTTGAAATTAATTATATAATTACTAAAATTAGAATGAGTCTACAGTGCAATTTAAGATAAAGTAGCAGGAGGACCTTAGATTTAGAAACATTCATTATCTGAAATGGTGAAGTACAGTTTCTACAGTAAGGTTGACACGCAAAAGTACAGACTCAGAAAATAAGAGTGACACTTTAAAGGTATGGACGTGAAAAAGCAGGAGTATAGCATTTCATCGAGACAAAGACAATGGCATTGTGGGTGAGGTGAAGTTATATTTGTGTTGATATATTGTCATACTTTTACGGTTATATTAGTAATGTATTCCAAGTTAATTACAATACAGGACTTACAGTTTCCATTTATTATTTTTGTGTGACAATATTCTTCTACGTGTACTTAATACATTTTCTATATGACAACCTTTTAATTTCTGTTTATGTGAAGCTTAGGTAGGATGGAAGCAGGAGCATATCCATTGTGAGGCAAGAGGTGAGTGCAATGAGGCTTTGAATGAGGAGCGGCAGGAGATAGTGTGGATGGAAGAAGGAAGAGAGTTCCAGAGGCGTGCTAGGGAGAAGGATAGCAGGTGGTTCCCAGCTGGACGTGAGGGTTTATGGAGATAGTGCGGATGGAAGAAGGAAGAGAGTTCCAGAGGCGTGCTAGGGAGAAGGATAGCAGGTGGTTCCCAGCTGGACGTGAGGGTTTATGGAGATAGTGCGGATGGAAGAAGGAAGAGAGTTCCAGAGGCGTGCTAGAGAGAAGGATAGCAGGTGGGTCCCAGCTGGACGTGAGGGTTGCAGGAGACAGTGCGGATGGAGGAAGGAAGAGAGTTCCAGAGGCGTGCTAGGGAGAAGAATAGCAGGTGGTTCCCAGCTGAACGTGAGGGTTGCAGGAGACAGTGCAGATGGAGGAAGGAAGAGAGTTCCAGAGGCGTGCTAGGGAGAAGGATAGCAGGTGGGTCCCAGCTGGATGTGAGGGTTTATGAAGTTTAATTAAGTTTTGGGAATTGGATCTTAAGTGTCGATTTGGTATATAGATTTCAAAGGTATTTCCTAGGGAGGGGCAGATATATGGTTTATGGATGGGCTTGGATAAGTTGGGTGTAAGTGAGGAAATTGGGTAGCTGTAGCCAGTTTAGTTGGTGAAGGCAATTACAATGGTGGGAAGAGGATTTGTGACCAGCAGCAAACTTGGATATTTTGTTATAGCAAGTTGCAAGTTTTATTTTTGAGGGAGGATTGGTAAAGATAGTTGCCCCATATAACAGGGATGGGATAAGGTATGTATTAGCTAGTGTGATTATAGTAGAGGGAGAGATGAAACGGCTATGGCGGTAAAGCATACCTAGTTTTTTATGTTTTTTTATGTTGATTAGTAGATGCTTATCGAATTTTAACTTGTCGTCAATGACTATTCCTAATAACTTTGAGTCGGAGACAATTTTAAGGGGAGTGTTGCTTTCGCTGATGACAGTTTGTCAAGAGGAGAGTTTTGGGTGGGGCTAAAAAGCAAAAGTTTAGTTTTGGAAGCATTTATGCGGCTTGAGTGAGATGAGTGAGATTTGTGAGGCTTTTGAGATTACTGAGGAGTCTCTTAGGGTCACCGAGGTTATGGACTGCTGCTGTTGTGTGCATTTTTAAGCTCTTTCGCCATTTTCCTCTCACACACTATGTGAACTCTTCTCATCACCACCAGCTTAATTGCAGCCATGATTTCCCCTCCAGACATGAATCACCTGGAGGGATTAATCAATCTGTGGTGTGTAAATACACTGACAATATGAGTTTTCTTTAGTACATTTCTCAAATGTTTACTAGTAAAACCTTAAGCAATTAACCATGCAAGCCGTTCATGACAGACGAGGCATTTCTGACTCTGTAACCAAACTGTTACTAAGCAAGAAATATAAAAACTTTATAAGTGTATATTAAAGTTAGCCTACTGTGATGTACCTAAACTATTTACAAATTAAATAATTAGTGTTTGACAAAAAGGAGTGTCCCAAGAGGTTTTGTCATGTGCTCTTTCTATTACCAGGTAGATGAAATTGTGATGTGTCACCTCCATTCTCATTTTTTTGTCACGTCTGCAAGCAGATGGAACCCTTCTAGCGTGAATCTCATGTCAGCTTGAAGTGCATTCTTGTCATGTTCCTCGGCGTATCCAGACCTATTCAGTTACATTCAGTTGCACTGTCACAGATGTCTGGTATATAGAATTAATGTCTCAATCTAACTCTTAAAAGCAGTTAGAAAAGTACATATAAAAATTTGTTCAGACGCGAGAGTCACATAATCTGTTTACTAATATCCATCACTTTTCCCTTCTCAGTTTTATGACAGTAAAGCATTTTTGTCTAGGAAAAGAAAACATTTGAAATAGTCCATGTCTGTTAGGTTACCTTAAAACCTGAGAAACATTAGGTTCCTGCTGTTACCATGAACAACCCCAGTTGTTCTCGGTGTCATTTTCCCTGCAGCATGCTTTGAATACCACAAATGCAAGAGCTATCATAGGGAAGAATAAAGAGTGAGAATTTCATGTGTTAAATGTAATTTATTCTCTGCAATTAGAAACGCTTTTTAAAATTATTTTTATTGCATCATTTTGTCCCATTCTTGCCAACTATCAAGTCTCTCAGGTGTGATCATCCAGGCAGCTATGAGGGTACTTTATGTTCTCACCAGCATCCTTATAATGAGATTATTTTTCTTTTTACGAACTTAACTCTGTGCATGTTGGGTAATGCAGCATTTGCATCTCTGCAAACACCACCTGCACACCCTCGGTGAGAGTGCTTGGACATCCATGTAGTATCCTCCTGACCCTGTCCTCTAATACATGATAAGCTCCTCAGTGGGGCCATAGCACAAGCTGAGCAAGAACCACTGACCCATTCAGTATGACCATAGCCATTTTCTTTGCCTGGACCAAAAATATTTTTTTAATTAGTTCCCATCAGAAAACAACAGCTCTGAATTGATGGTACATCCTAGGTTCAAAAAAAACTGCAGCACCATACAGGACATAAGGGAACAAAAGTACCCAAGACCTAGGGGTGGGAAGATGGCATAATGGTTAAGGTGTTTACCTTACAGACACAAGGTGCAGGGTTTGATTCTCACATGGGGTAATTGGCTAAGCTTGAAATAGCTCACAAGGGTAGTTAGCCTAGTACTAATCTCTGAACTATCTATTGAGGTGACAAGGCATTTTTACTGTTTGAGAAGGGCTTTTTTTTTGGCACTGTACGTATGAATGGCTAGTACTTCAAGACAATTTAAAATATTAGAAGGAAATAGATATAAAGCATTAAACATGCCTTTAAGGACTGCAAGCATAATGAGGGATGAAGGGTAATGGATAGGATAAAAAGAAGGACTGTCAGTAGAAAACATGACCTCTGATGAGAAATATAAAAACTAAAGTTAAGGTTTAGAAAAGAAATCACAGAAGTAGATATTGGATAAAATTTTGCCAAATACCACACTTACGTTAGATCATAAAACTTTGGGAATCTATGTAATACAGATGACAGGAGTAATTTATGACATTTTGAAAGAATTATACTTTCATAAACATGAATCTCTAGCATATGAATAAATGAAAAATGAAGGTAGATCTGTGTAATGTGTTGCTGATTCCAAGGACAAAGACATAACCTTTCAGTGGAATCTGTTTTTTAATTGTTTTTGGAGTTCCAATTCCCTACTTTTCTGGCTTCCTGACTCTTATCATCTATCAGTTGATTATTATGTACCCTATAATCCTAAATGCAGTCTTTTCCTGGGGGAAATGTCTTTTTCTCTGCAGAGATGGTGGGGCAATATTTTTATATTTTAATATGCTATAGTTGTTTCCTACAGTTGGTGCATAATGCCCTCTTTCTTCTAACAATGGATAGCTGGGTGTACAATAACAGAGTTGTGCCTGCTTTGTTCCCTATTAACCATCAGAGGCTGAATAAACAAAGGCTGAATCTATTCCGAAACCCAAAATGGGGTAGAATACCTGCTCTCATTATTGCACCTTATCTACCCGGCTAGTAATTCTTGGCCCTGGACTCATTTACCAAAAGTTCATCACTAACACTGTTACTAAGGCAATAATGTTTAAACAGACTGATTCAGTAAGATGAAATATACTGTGGCCTTAATGTAAAAGTTAATACATTCTCTTCTGATTTGTCGAAATATATTTTTAGTTCATCTTACTGACTTTGTAAAGGAATATTTAATATATTTGTGTGAGTTGTATTATTTTAGGTACTTCTGTCTCTTTTTTGACATGTAGCATTAACTGTTTGGATTGATCTGACAGCACCTCAGGAGGGCCATACAGCAGACACCCTTATGCCACACTGCAACACTTGCATACAACAAAAGCAACTACCCCCATTGTAGCATCACTGAGCCTACTTACCCTCCTACCCCCATTGTATCATCACTGAGCCTACTCACCCTCCTACCCCCATTGTAGCATCACTGAGCCTACTCACCTTCCTACCCCCATTGTAGCAACACTGAGCCTACTCACCCTCCTACCCCCATTGTAGCATCTTTTTGCCTACTCACCCTCCTACCCCCATTATAGCATCACTGAGTGTACTCACCCTCCTACCCCCATTGTAGCTTCATTTTGCCTACTCAACCTCCTACCCCCATTATTGCATCAGTGAGCCTACTCACCCTCCTACCCCCATTGTATCATCTTTTTGCCTTCGTAACTCCTACCCCTATTGTAGCATAATGTTGCCTACTTAACTCCTACCCCCATTGTAGCATCACTGAGCCTACTCACCCTCCTACCCCCATTGTAGCATCACTGAGCCTACTCACCCTCCTACCCCCATTGTAGCTTCATTTTGCCTACTCAACCTCCTACCCCCATTGTAGCATCACTGAGCCTACTCACCCTCCTACCCCCATTGTAGCATCACTGAGCCTACTCACCCTCCTACCCCCATTGTAGCATCACTGAGCCTACTCACCCTCCTACCCCCATTGTAGCATCACTGAGCCTACTCATCTTCCTATCCCCCATTGCAGCATTACTGAACCTACTCACCCTCCTACCCCCATTGTAGCATCATTTTGCCTACTCACCCTCCTACCCCCATTGTAGCATCATTTTGCCTACTCACCCTCCTACCCCCATTGTAGCATCATTGAACCTACTCACCCTCTCTCTCTCTCTCTGTTCATGTACCGTGCTGTCTCTCTTTCCAGTTCATTTTGCTTTAACTGTATGTCAGTCTTGCTTCTGTTGTACTTTTTTCTTTCTTGTTTTTTTTTTTTTCCTTGGTCTGAACCTGACGTTGGTGTATTGTGATCAGTGTTGTGTCTGGGTTAACAAATCCAAACAAATGTGTGCCTGGTGTGGGGCTAAAACTCAATGTCTGCTGATCCTGGAAACAAATGAAAATGTGCACTAAGTGCATTTGTGTTGATACCTAGACGATGGTGGTCTTTTATCACTCCATATTAGAAATTTGGTGTTTTAACAGAAATTTCAATAAAAGTTGATAACTTCCTGCACAGTTGTAAATAGTGTTTGAAGACTGTGTGAATTATACAGTGTTAGTTACCTGAATAGAGTTGAAGTTGTTGCATGATACAACAGAAAGTGAAACTGGTCATGTGTCAGAATCTCAGTCTGATGATGACAATAGAGGTAAAGCAGTGATTAAAAGGTTTGCCTTTTGATGTTGTTGCAGTGCTTGAAGAAATCATTGAGTTGAGATTTTTGGCTGGTTGTTTACATAGCTGCATGTAGTGGTTGGAGCCCTAGTGAGGTTAATAATGTAAGTCTAGCAAAGGAGCAACATGATGCCTGTTGACGTTGAAACAATGCACTGGTGAAGTGCGAGACAAAGCAATTGAAATGTTTGGCCATATGCTGTGTACTGGAAAGCAGTTGGTGTCCACTGAGGACAATGCAAGAAACAGAAATCTAAGAACTGAGTGGTAATTTGGAGACAGAAGAAGAAGCTCATGGTCTTCATTCTGTTAAAACATAAATGGCATTGTAGACTTCATTCACAAAAGGACAAATACGGAGAAGGCATACAGGCCTCCATTAACCATGGCTGAAAGAAAACTGAGGGTTGTGTTGATGCAGTTTGTTTCATAATGTGGGAGGAAACTAGGGCAGCTATGGCAACCAGGAAGAAGGCATCCTGTTGAAGGTCATCCTTCTGTTGTCGACCATTATTTTTCAGTGACTATGCTGAAGGAAATATTCCAGATTTTGGATGCAGTAATGGATTGTGTATGCAAATACTTGTGTATGAGCTAACGTTTTGGCCGTGTGAAGCTGTTTGTGTCTGGATGTCATGCAGTTGTTCACTGTTGTGACTCAGCAATGGCAACCTTACTGCAAATTTTGTGGTTACATGGTTTGGAAGTGGAACAGACTAAGCAGGGATGGTGAGTATTGTAAACTCAGTTGAAGATGAGGGTGAGTGGGAAGAAGCAGATGATCCAGAGGGAAAAGAAAAACTGATCACATGGCTTGCACCCAACTTTCATTGGCTAGAGAGAATGTGCTCATAGGTTTCATAGGTGTGTACTAGGCTGTGATGATGTGAGATATTGCTAGCTATGCCAGGAGAAGTAGGGCAGTGGATGTGTAACATATGCCAGCACAGCTAGCTGAAATTTCGTAAAGAATTATATGTTATTTGAATATCTAGTTGTTTTGTACACATGCTTGTTTTGAAAATGTATTTGTAACATTGTGTTAAAAATGTATCAACAGAGTGTCCTTCTGCACAGAGTTACATTTAACGGTCACTATTACTCAGAATAAACATAAATAAAAATCTGACAGTATAATTTTTGACTGCACACTTTAACACTTCCCCAAACTTTACATCAAATGAAATCCTTCAAAGCAGTCTTCAATATGATCAGCTTGTTAAATTTTAAGGTCACTGGAAACACAGACATCCATCATCAGTAGAATAAACTGACAGAATGCCTAATTTTACAGTTGAAGTCTGGCGTAATCATTAGAGTGGGAGTCCATATGTAGCAATCTTGAATACTACTGAATTTTTTAAATATCTTTTGGGTGTTAACTGATACTAAATAGCGCAGTCATAGTATCCCAAACCTACCAAAAGTCATTTTTTTGCAATGCCCAACAACTAATAGGTTCATAGAAGGTTACTAGGCTAATGGCCCTAGAGCTCTTATAAGCCTAGCCATATTTAATGCCGATTGGTGGTGGTTAGGTGAGTGAAGGTCACAGAGGTAAGGGTCTATGATAGTTAATACTGACTTCCTCTGTCCAGGAGGGACGTGGACACCACCCCAGGAGTGAATCTGCAGTCACCCATGCATTGATCTAAGTTGAATTTGAAGAGGGTCAGGGAGGCAATCTGTTTCACATGAATTGGAAGCTTGCTCCAGAGAAGTGGCAGTCTCAGGGAGATGTATGTATCTCTTTAGCATGACCTGTTCATGCTAGAGGCTAGATTACTCACACAACCAAACATTAATGGAGGCCCCCTTCTCTGGAACAGGCTCCCCATCCATGTAAAGCAGAGTTCCTCCTTAACTCAATTCAAGTGTAACTTGGATAACTGGATAGAAAACAACAGAAATCCATCCCTGGTTTGGCACCTATGTCTGTAGTGGATATAGGCATACTTCCCAGGTTCCTGCTTGTGAACATTTCACCTCCCAAGCCCATGCTTACACTTCTCAAGGGTACTAGAACTTGTCAGAGATTTGGGATGCATGGCTAAGCTTAAAAAGGTCATTGTGGTTGTTAGCATATGTGACGTCCCCACTCTGGGCTAGTAATCAAGGAGCCTGAATCCTCACCACTGACACCCTAGAGGGATGTTCACTTGGAACAAAAATGGATACACCGAGTATTTTCAGATGCAGCTTTCTGCATCAAGCACAATTTCCCTTAATAGCACACAGGGAACATACTGAGTCCGGGTCTGAATTTCTCTCTCTCTTTGTTTCCCTCCAGGTCCCCAATAAGGCTCCAAACTGGCATAGATATAGAGCTGAGTCCTCAGCTGAGTGTCCAAGCCAAGTCCTCCAGCACCCTCTCTGTGAAACCAGTGCTTCGTGTCCCTGCTCCAAGCAGCTGGCATACATGCACAATGAGATTTGATTTTCAAACACACACACACACCTGGGAAAGGTCGGCACAGATTTACTAGCTATACCCCCTTCTGCCAGACCATAAGGTAGTTACTACAGCCAGACACTCCAAAGCCAACTATTCTAAGGCTCTTACAAGGGCACCCAATTATACTGAGTGAAATTAATATTAGTAGAAATGGTAGTGTTGACCAAACAGCAAGACTTTCAGAAGCATCTACAGTGTGTCACCAAATACATATAAGTACTCTTAAATGTTAAAATATTCTCCAAAAGACCAACCGTAATGACAAGTTTAAATATGTTTAATGCTGTTGTTTGTCTTTTCGGCTTTTCCCGGTAAGGGGTCGCCACAGTGGAACTCTGGTCCGCTAATGATTGACAGTAGATTTTTATGGTGCCGAGTTGCCAGCTCAATGCCCAACCTTCAGTGAAAGCATACCCATTCATACATGTCTTTCAGACGCCACTGAACCGCGGGGAGGACATGCAGACTCCACACAGAAGGCACTCCAGACGAGAATCGAACAGGTGAACCTCTTGCTGTGAGGCAACAATGCTACCACTGTACCACCGCGGCTTAATATATTTAGTAACAAATAATAAAAGAGTATGAAAGTACTAAATATCTATTTACAGTAAACACCAGTTTCGATCACAGGCAATATTAAAATAACACAGATGAATAGCTTCACACAGACTAACTTAACTAATCACACTTTATTTTCCTGTCTGACCTAAAGAATTACTATTCCCTGGTTCACTTACTAGAGCAAGGCAAGATGAAGTAGGTGAGGGATCCTTCTTTGTCAGGTTTCCAAAACAGAGTGCTCTGAGTCTGAGACTTCAGTCTCACCTAATACTAAAAGATTATTTTTAGTGATGTCATATTCTTTCAACTTACATTACATATGCTTACTCTACTCTAACAACAGATATAACAATCATATTACAATGCTCATCCCTTAAAAGTTACTTAATGTAAGTAAATGTAAGTTGAAAGAATATGACTTCATTTCCTAAATGATAAACACATAGGTGTGTAAACATGTTTACTGGGTATATAGTACCAGATGAAGGGTACTGTATAGTATTATAAAATGATGATGCAAGTAGCAAAAGAGCAAATTGGTTCAAGACCAATTGTGGAGACTTGGTGGATGGCAAGAAACAATGATTTGACCATATATTTTATAATCAGAATGTATGCCCTTTTCCGATGTCTCGTGAAACTGCATTTACTTACATTAAAGCTGAAGTCACTACTACTGCAACAGCTATGTGTGTGTGTATATATATATATATATATATATGTGTGTGTGTGTGTGTGTGTGTGTGTATATGTATGTATATATATATATATATATATATATATATGTATATATATATATATATATATATATATATATATATATATATGTATATATATATATATATGTACTCAACATGTTTGGTTGTCCATAGCCCATTTAAAACTTTTAATAGCTAAGAAGTACAGTACAAAAAGAATATCCTCAGGAGAGAGCTCTGTGTATCATCAGTGGTCACTCTTATCAGGATAAAGAGGTAATCTTACGCTAACTTGTGTCCTTTTTGTATAGTCAATGTTACTCATGGAATTGCATATGAATTGACATTTAATGCTTTTAATTTATCAGTTGCTCCTATTAGTGGAACAGTGGCAAATGCCTTAACAAAGTCAAGCTAAACAACGTCAGCCCTTTATCAAGGGTTGTTATTACCTGTTCAAAGAATGTCACAGGAATCAGAAGATAAGCAGTTCCTTAAACAAGCCTATAGTGCTCTGTATGGGTCTGTGTTTAATGATCGAACGGAACGTTCATCCAATGGCAGTTCATCTTACATAGACCACTGAAAGTTCCTTCCCTCAAAAGGCTAACTGATGGAAAATAACTTCAATGAATGATCATAGTTGGCCAACATCAAGGAAATGGAACTAGTACCTACTTTCCGGTAATTTGGAGTTGGTATATATATATATATATATATATATATATATGTATATATATATATATATATATATATATATAGGTTCACTTCAGAAGCTCGAAATACTGAAATCTCGAATTCAGTATCTCGAGCCCAAGAAGCCGAATCCACATAACAGCAAAAGTTTAGAAGAGCAAAATTCAAAACCTCGAATACCGGAGGTTTTGAATTTCGCGCTTCTAAACTTCTGCTATGGTCATGTATTCAGGTAAGTGTGTGTGTTAAGGGGTTTGGGTAGGGGCTGTGGTGTGTGTCAATGTGTTTTGTTGCTGTGATGTATGTGTGTGTGCGAAGAGAAAGTAGCTTGTGTGGTGGTGTTTTGTGTGTTTTTGTATGTAGTGCGACCTCAGAGTGAGAATATTTAAGTAGCGTGGGGGGTGCAGGGGGGCTTGGCCCCCTTGCTTTCATGTAGTAGAGTGATTGTGTGTTTGTGTGGTGGATGGTGTGTGTGTGTGTGTGTGTGTGTGTGTGTGTGTGTGTGTGTGTGTGTGTGTGTGTGTGTGTGTGTGTGTGTGCATGTAGTAAAACCACAAAATTCAAAACCTACAGTATTCGAGGTTTTGAATTTCACGGTTTTCAGTTTTCGTTGTTTTGTGGATTCAACTTCTTGGGCTCGAGCTACTGAAATTCGAGATTTCAGTATTTTGAGCTTCTGAAGTGAATCCATATATATATATATATATATATATGGATCTACCTGACTACGTCAAAACTTCAGAAGAGCGAAAACGACTTCACCGACGCCAGAAGATCGACAAGGTAGAAGACCGACGGAGGAAGACACCGACGCTGAGAACACTGAGATGGGGGAAAGGATGTGTAAGTATGCGGCAGTGACAGACGTTAGGGTGCGATGCTGACGGTGTGTAGGGATAGGGGTGGGATAAGTGAGTTAGGGTTAGGGCGCGGGTTAGGTAAGGGTGCGAGTAAGGTAAGTGTGCGATGTTGGCGGTCTGTGGGGATAGGGGTGGGATAAGTGAGTTAGGGTTAGGGCGCGGGTTAGGTAAGGGTGCAGTAGTGATAGTTTTTGGGTTAGGGGTGGGTTAAGTGAGTTAGGGTTAGGGCACGGGTTAGGTGAGTGTGCGATAGTGACGGACCTTAGGGTAAGGGTTTGGGTTAGGGTTGTAGATAGTTGTGTATGTATGGGTTAGTGTTGGTTTGTAAGGATTTTGGTGTGCTTGTGTTGTGTGTGTGGGTTTTGGATAGGGGATTTGTTTTGTTTGTTGTTATGATGTGTCGAGTGTATGAGGTGTCGTGTTTGTGAACTGTCAATTATGTGGTGTCGGTGAAGTCGTTTTCGCTCTTTTGATGTTTCGATGTAGTCAGGTAGATCCATAAGTGGGGGGTGTGGGGGGGGCAGCCCCCCACAAAAGGAGGATTCGGTGAACACCTTTGTTGGTATCCCAGTTCCAATGCTTATATCAGAATATAATCCTTTAGACCTGCTATTTCTGGAGTTTTGCACTCCTGGAAGAGTCACCCAATTTCATAACAAACTCTTCCATGGATTGTGACCTCATTGTGGTGGGAGGGGTTTATGTTCCCTGTGATCCTTAGACCTGTTTTGTCTGGAGCTTTGACTCAGCCTTGGCAGACTTACCTATGAGTGACCTGAACAATGTAACCTCCATGATGTCTCATTCAAAAGGAATGGAGAATCTTGCCCAGAACAGAGATACTGCTGTGCACTCATGCAGTCAGGCCTGGAGGCAGTGTTTACACATAAGCACCTATAGGCCAAATAACCTATGTGACTTGGTGGAACCCAGCCTGAAAAAGTTACATGGTGCCCCATGTGGGTTCGCCTCCCCCAAGGTGAAAGGTGGTGGTGGACTGTTATGGTGGTCTGCTTCTGCTGGCTCTGTCTGGTTTTCTAATTCAGTATATTTATGAAAAAGAACAGCGGTAAAAATGCCAAGGCTAACATTCATTTTATTTTAGTATTAAGCCTTCATATCATGCTTTAGCTTGTTTTATGGTCACCCTGAGACAACAGATTGGTCTTGGTTATGCAAAAACAAAACAGTGTCATTTTCACATATTAACTTAATGCAAAGTTGTGTGAAGGCATTTAAGATGATTTGTGGCAGAAAAGGACAAAAATATATTTTGAGAGTATGTATGTTGGTATGAAAACTGTAGGTTTGGATATGGCAGAAAACCATTGGCAGCAAAATGGCTGAACATAGATACTGTCTTAAAATGGCTGAATATGTTGGATGTATTAATTTTTAACACTATCATGCAAAATTGGATAACTTTTACTAAGAAAATGGAGCTATATTGTATAATAAATGATTCTCCAGTTGATAAAATATTACTAGTCCTGTTAAACTCGGAGGGTGCCAAAACTTATGGATTTAGAGTGCAGTTTGGGAGCACCAAATGAAATAAATCATCTGGAAAATTATTTCAATGAATTGTAGAGGTTTTGTGAAAATATCTTAATCCAAAGATTTGATATATACAGGTCATTTTACATTTTATAAGATAAATCAAACAAAGCTTATAATAATTTGGAATGTATTACAAAACTGGAAATTACAGGTTTGAAGATGAGTAATTTTGCAGTTGGCACAGAGGGTTATCCCTGTGAGTTGTAACTCTTATGGTGCAGGGTTTGATTCCCTCAGCCTTGCTTTGCCTACTGTGTAACCTTGAACAACTCACTTTACCAGACAACTTGGGGATATCTGGGAATTTGGGCTAGGTTCCTCAGTGGTCCATGGACTGCATTCTAACAAGTACACATGAACCTATAAAATGATGGTTGTAGTGAGGGAACAATATGTATGTAGCATACACTGTGAAATATACAAAAAATGCTGCTGTCTAGAGTAAAAATGACACGAGCCTGCATTAAACACAACAGCATCAGTTGGCTTCATGATAGAGGGGAATGAAACACTGAAATGTCCCAACTGACTACAGGGTTCAGATAGCAAGCATGGGTACTAGAGGAGCTGACCAGGGAAGAGTTGGAGTGGGCAGTGTCATCTCAGTCATTCCAAGGAGAATGTTTTCAGAAGGCATTTAGTTGCAAGTATCAGTTACTGGCTGACAGGGTGCGCTTAGAAGCAGTCTGCTCGAAGGATAGCATGTTGATCCTGTCAAGTATTATGAAGCACTTTCAAGTGGGCATGCTGTTTGGAAGCATGCACCCTGGATCCAGTACTGTAGATTCTGCTTTATCAGCAAGTATGATGTTTTGTTGCAAGGGGGGTGGGGTTACAGCGCATGAAACTTTGAGCCTGCCAGGATCATGGCCTCTCTGTCAGCTGGCTATCTGTCCCCATCACCAAACTATTTCCGTTACAGAGCTGGAAATGCCCAGACGGTGTTGTGACATGCTGTGGTCTATGGGACACAGAAGGATTTTGTTACTGCGTAAGGAGGCTGGTGGCAGGTCATAATCTGAGGAGAAAAAAGATACAGAAAATAGCATTAATGGAAATTGCTGGAAAGAACACACAAGAATTACTGCAAAATGTTTTGGATTTTACTTTTATTAGAATTTCCATTAACCCTTCTAAGAAACAAGCATGCATTAAGGATGGTACACAGTCACACAAACTTGATGTGTCTAATTAAAAAGAATGCAGAAAATACCATCAAAACTCTACTGAACAAATGTGCAAGAAGAAGAATAACACATGAAAAGAGATAAAATGAATGGCAAATATAGGATTTAGGATGACAAGCAGGAATCATGATGCGTCTACAAAATGGTGGATGCATAAACTGAAGAAGGATCAGACAAAATGGAGGTGAGCACTGAAAATGAATAGTATGGCCATTTCACACTGAGCTAATCGAAGGAAGGACACTGAGGAAACTTGGAGCTATAATATATAACATTAAGTATCCTGTTTTTTGTTTATTTTGTTCTTTATTTCTTTGTGTATTTTTCTAGCTAGTTTCACTGTGTGTGAGGTATTAACTGGAAATTGTCCACTTTTATTAAGCATCTGTTGGGTTGTTTGTTTCTTAAAACTTGTTGCAGTTAAACTCATTTTTCTAGAGGCTCCTTTAGCTTTTTAAAACTTTCATTTAAAGGCTCACTGCTGCTTTTCAGCTGTGAGAAACATTTCTGCAGTTTGTTCTAAGTAGTGGGGATATTTGTAGCATTTCCATATTCAGGCTTGTATTTGGGCCTAGTGTTTTGTGGAGGCTGTGTGTCTGAGCACATATTCAGGGACATCTTGGTTTAACCAAAGCCATCAGGTATTTCAGTGAGAGAGAATTGTTTGAGGTCATTGGCTGACTGAGGTCACCTGGACTACATCTTAGACTAAGCACCTCATTGGTTCTTTTGAGATTTCTTTCTTAAAAGATGTCTCAGGTTTCAACCTTCTGTTACCTAAGAAGTTCAGTTGTGAAAACAAAAAAAAAATGTATCTGCTTTTACTGTATTTGTGTTTCTTCCTACTTTATTTTGCTTTTGGGTCATCTTAAAAGTACTCAGTTGTATTTATTACTGCTTGGTGTAACTCATTCTAAGCCTTTTAGTTTAAGCACTTGGGCTTCAGAGCAGTTGTTTTACATTAGGAAGGTTTGTGGCCTGCACTGTGGTGGCAGGACAGGTAGCTTACATCCTTCTAAGTTGGGAACTGCTGATTGATACCTCAGTGTCTGTTATTCTAAAAGTGTATTAGTTCTGCTTTAAGCACTTGGCTTCAGATCAGTTATTTTACATTAAGAAGGTTTGTGGTCTGCACTCTTGTGGGAGGCAGGCTGGACTCTGCCCTTCTGAGCTGGGAATTTCTGGTTAAAGGCTTATAGTGCCTGCATATTTGAACTGTTTCTTACTGAAATTGGTACACCTTGTTTGCTGTAGCATAGACTAGATCCAGGCCTGCTGAATCTAGCTTTGTTTGTATGCTTGTTGTTTGTTTGCTTGTTATTTCCCTGAAACGCTAATTCTACCTAAAACGTGGCTTTTCAGCACTTCTGTGGATCCCTAGTGATATCTGCATTGCTTACTGTAGTTATTTCCTTGTTTCACTTGAAAGAAAGTTACTGTTTGTCATTTTTGTATTTAAGTTACCTGTAACACATTGAATTTAAGTTACCTGGCACTTGCTCACTAAAGCAATTATATAAGTCAGCACTAAAAAATTAAAAGCACTACACCCTCACAAACTCCCCTTGAGTACCTTGTTCCTCAGTGGCCCTTTTTTTCAATTATAAAGGAATTCCCAGTACTATTCTAGCATGTCCAAAGGTCAGTTGTCAATCTCCTCTCCAGTCCAGCTGGTGAATCTGGGAATCTTGAGGCAATGTTACAACTGCCTCATGTACACAGACAACCCTCTCCTCCTCCCAACAAATTCCAACACATGTGAGAGATGCAACCATATAGCCAAACTGGAGGCTAAGCTCTCTCAACTCAGTACTGGCGTAACCAGTCAGGAGGAGAAGGAAACCACACTCACTACAATTCCAGTCTCACATAGACCTACCACAACAGCAAAACAAACACATAAACACAGAAAAACATACTCGGAGGCTCTAAATAAAAATCTGCCTAAACAGCAGAGACCTCCAAAGCAGACACCCAAGCAACCACTACCCCAAAACAAAACACATGCAACACATAGCTCACAAAGCCAGTGTGCTGAACAGTCACAGCCCTTAAGGCTAAACAACACACCTAATACACTTGTAATAGGTGACTCTATCGTCAGGCACACTGACGTCCCGCTCACCAGGCTGAACAAGGAGAAGGTCATGGTGAGCTGCCTGTCGGGCGCTAGGATCCGCCACATAACACAAGCACTCAGGTCACTCCAAGGCAAGTAGAAATATGACTCAGTCATTGTCCATGCTGGTGTGAATGACCTGAGATGTACCTCCCTGGACTACATGAAAAGAGACATAGAGGAGCTCTCTGAGCATGTAGCCCAGGCCAGTATGACCCTGACCTTGAGTAGCATCTTACCCTCATCAAGAATGATGCCACAATATGAGGACAAGATGATCAATTTCAACAATTGGCTTAAGTATTGGTGTCATTCAAAGGGGATCCAATGCCTGTCAGCCTGGGATGACATGCTCGATAAGCCACGATGCTTCGCTAGGGACAGCTTGCACCTGTCACCCTTGGGCTTTCGGATATTGGCAAAGGCTCTTGCTACCCCCATAGTGCCTTTTTAGGCAAGGCTCAAAAGACAAACCCACCTCCATACGTATCACAAGGGATAAGAAACTAAGAGTAATGCTACTCAACGCCAGAAGTCTAAACCTCAAGATGCATGCACTCAAAACTCTCCTTAGCATGGAGAACATCGATATCTGTGCAGTAACAGAAACCTGGTTCAAGGCTCCCAAGAGCACCCCAGCACTACCAGGTTATACCTCATACCATGCTTTTTGGCCCCAAAACTTGGACCGAACCAGAAAAGGAGGGGGAGTATCAATATTCGTCAAAGATACCTACACCTCTAGGTTGGTAGCACAGCACGAAGCATCAGAAACTATTCATGTGCAACTAACAGTGGGTAAAACTGCCTTCCAGTTTATAGCCTGCTACAGACCACCCTCCCAAACCCAGGAACCCCACTCGGCCTTCCTGAGAACACTGGAAAATATGAAGATCTCTCCAAACACCATTATATTGGGCGACTTCAACTACCCAAACATAGACTGGGATCATTACTCTAGCTCCAGCACCCTAGCCCAAAGGTTTCTAGAATTTATAAACTCAAATGCTATGGAACAACTTGTTACCACTCCCACAAGAGGGGAAAACATACTGGACCTGATCATCACCAACATGGGGACTCTATGCTCCAGACCAGAAGTGTATCCCTCACTGGTAAGATCAGACCATAAAGTAATCTCACTGGATATTCACATCCCGACCCCACACCCTGCCCAGAAAACCACAGTGAAAAACTTCTCTAAAGCAAATTTCACACTCCTCAAAACCGAGGTGGAATCCTTCAAAGCTCCCGGGCCTGTGGAAAATATGGCCCAGACCGCAGAATCCTTTATAAACACATTCTATGAACACCTTCAGGAATACATGGATCATGCAATCCCAAATAAAACCAAGACCCAATCCTCCAAAGGCAGAAGTCCTGTCTGGTGGACCCCAGCCATAAACAAACTATACAATAGAAGGAGGAAGCTACTACATGATAGAGCAAAATCCCAAAAAGGGAAGGCATCTCTGATCAGTATTAGCAAAAACTACGGGCACTCATAAAATCGTCTAAGGCCAGCTTCGAGAAAAAAATTGCACAGGACACTAAGGATAATCACAAGGCTTTCTTTAGTTATATTAGGAACCTGGGCGGGAATTCCCAGATATGCTCAGAATTAGTCCAAAATGACAAAAATACACGAACCCACAAACATTGCCAACATCCTAGCTGACAGGTTCAGCACAAACTTCTCCCCTCCCTACCAAAGGGCAAATATCTATCCTAGCAGAGTGCTGCCCCCCTGACATCTCAGATGCTCAGGTAAGAGCCGCCCTCTCCAAAGCAAAAAACACAGCATCAATGGGACCAGGCGGTGTCCCGGGCTGAGTCCTACATGAACTCCAAGAAGAGCTAAACCCAAACATAAAACTACTGTTCAATCTCAGCCTTACTACAGGATATGTACCCAAAGAGTGGTGTACAGCAACAGTGGTCCCTCTCCACAAAGGTGGTGCCTCAACGGATCCTGGAAACTATCACCCCATAAGCCTGACTAGCTTGGTCTGCAAAGCTATGGAAAGGATCATCATGGACCTCATAAATAAAGATATTGGGGACCTACAGACACTGAATCCTACCCAGTTTGGCTTTGTTAAGGGCAGATCCTGCCACTTAAACCTGGTCAATTTCTTTGAAACAGTCACCAAGGCCATTGACGAGGGGAAGGTGGTCCACACAGCCTACCTGGACCTCGCAAAAGCCTTTGATACAATACCCCACTCGGGCATTATAGATAAGCTCACCAGCTTAAATATAAACCCCTATGTCACTAGATGGGTTGCAAACTGGCTCAAGGACAGAACCCACATGGTTAGAATTGCTGGAGCCATGTCAGACACCAAACCAGTTACAAGTGGCGTCCCACAAGGCTCAGTCCTGGGCCCTCTCTTGTTTGGTATATATTTCTCGGAGGTACAGGCCAACATGGAAGGACTGTGGCTGACCAAGTTCGCAGATGACTGCAAACTGGGCGCCATAATCGACTCTCCAGCTGACACAGGCATCCTCCAAAAGGGCCTCATAGAAACAGACAACTGGTGCCAGAGCCATGGCCTCAAGCTAAACGCCAAAAAGTGTATAGTCATCCCCTTTGGTAAAAACAAAGTGCCCACAAATTACCACATAGGTGGTAATCCATTAAGTACAGAAGAAGTAATTAGGGACCTGGGGACCCAAGTTGATAGCAATCTCTCATTTGACAACCATGTGGCCAAAGTGGTTAGAAAAACATTTTATATAGCCCACCTAATCATGAAGGGATTCACATCTAGATGAGGGGAGGTCATCGTGCCTCTTTACTCATCCCTCATCAGGCCCATAATTGAGTACAATGCCCCTTTTGGGGTGTACCTTACCAGACACCTGCAGCAACTGGAAAGACACCAAAAGTACCTCACCAAGAGGATCAAAGGGCTCAAACAGATGCCATATGCTGCCCGGTTAAAGAAACTCCAGCTCTACTCAGTGGCATACCGCCTGCTCAGAGGCGATCTGTGCCTGACGTATAAAGCCATGTCCAACCCGGAATTGATGGACATGCTGCACCTCAGAAAATCCAAATCCCATCGAGCTACGCGCTCGAGAGACTTGAACCGCAGCACTGAAATAAATAGGACATGCTGGAGGGACAGATTCATAACCCAGAGGCTCCCTTCACTCTGGAATAAAATCCCAGTCCAGGTTAGGCAGGGTCCCTCATTGACTCTCTTCAAGAGGAATCTTGATGAGTGGATGGGAGATCGTAGGTTTACCCCGGGTATCACTTCTGTGTCACTGTTAGACCTAGAAAAAGGGCATAGCAAAATTAATTTAAAATGGGTGGCGAAAGCCAAACACACTCTGGCTAGGCTTATAAATGCCCTAGGGCAGATAGCCTAGTATAAACCTATGAACCTATGACCTGATGTGTTTTGAGATGTCCATTATTTATTGAATGTATGGAGATAATCTGATCACCGTAGAAGGAGCAGGAGTAAAACATGGTATTGTCAGATGGTCCAAAATGCACCACCACCAGCATCTCTGCATCCTCGGAAAAGGCCTTCAGTGCCATGACAATGCTATCATCATCATCATCCCTTCATCTTTGGGATGGACATCTGTATCATGGTAATACCATCAGTAATCCTACATCTCTGCCCCTACAACATTGGGAATGGCCATTTATACCAAGACAACACCATACACAACCCAGCATCATTGGGAAAGACCATCTGCACAGCATAACTTATCACTGTTGATGTTGTGGCTCTTTCAGAAACTTTGTGCTCATAAGTACAGCGCATGAATATGTGCACATTCATAGCGGCCAAAAGCAGTCTGCATACAGTATCTCAAAAAGTAATATCAGGTGTACAGAAGCAGCTTAAAGGAACAGTGTCTGAGTGGTAATTTTTCACTGTTCAGGTCAGAAAAATGTAACACATTTGTGCATTAGAGTGATACTAAACAATTTACATCTATACCTAACCATTTGTCCATAAATGGATTGGATGAAAAAATTGTTAAACATTTCTACGAAACTGTTAAGTAGACGAGTGTCAACAGCAGACACTGCAACATAAGTTTCAGCTCCCAAGAAAGATGACAGATCAAACCTTTTTTAATAATTTTTCGGTCTGTGTTACCCAATGACAATCAGCCCCCCTATGTCCCATGGACCCATTTGTGCTTGAGACATCTGAGATTACTGGGAGAGTAAAGTAAGAGCTTGCAGTCATGGTCGTCAGCAAGGATTAGGAGATTTTTTTGAATGCATCTGTTAACCACCAACCCCCCCCCCCCCGGCCTGTAAATGCTGTGCAATGTCTGCTATCATGAGAGCAGTGCAAGTGCAGACTTCACTGTCCCATGTACCATCTACAGTGCTGTGTACTTCTTAGCAGATGTATCTCACCCAAGGCCTTAATGCAGGACAGACACTGCTGGCCTTGTCAACAATGGTACTCCCATGGTTGGATTTCACCAACACCCTTCACTGTCCCATGTACCATCTTCAGTGCTGTGCAGACTTCTCTGTTCCATGTGCCATTTACAATGCTGTGTACATTTTAGCAGATGTATCTCACCCAAGGCCTTAATGCAGGACAGACACTGCTGGCCTTGTCAACAATGGTACTCCCATGGTTGGATTTCACCAACACCCTTCACTGTCCCATGTACCATCTACAGTGCTGTGTACTTCTTAGCAGATGTATCTCACCCAAGGCCTTAATGCAGGACAGACACTGCTGGCCTTGTCAGCAATGGTACTCCCATGGTTGGATTTCACCAGCACCTTTCACTGTCCCATGTACCATCTACAGTGCTGTGCAGACTTCTCTGTCCCAAGTACCATCTACAGTGCTGTGCAGACTTCTCTGTTCCATGTGCCATTTACAATGCTGTGTACATTTTAGCAGATGTATGTCACCCAAGGCCTTAATGCAGGACAGACACTGCTGGACTTGTCAACAATGGTACTCCCATGGTTGGATTTCACCAGCACCTTTCACTGTCCCATGTACCATCTACAGTGCTGTGTACTTCTTAGCAGATGTATCTCACCCAAGGCCTTAATGCAGGACAGACACTGCTGGCCTTGTCAACAATGGTACCCCCATGGTTGGATTTCACCAACACCCTTCACTGTCCCATGTACCATCTACAGTGCTGTGCAGACTTCTCTGTTCCATGTACCATTTACAGTGCTGTGCAGACTTCTCTGTTCCATGTACCATTTACAGTGCTGTGCAGACTTCTCTGTCCCAAGTACCATCTACAGTGCTGTGCAGACTTCTCTGTCCCAAGTACCATCTACAGTGCTGTGCAGACTTCTCTGTTCCATGTGCCATTTACAATGCTGTGTACATTTTAGCAGATGTATGTCACCCAAGGCCTTAATGCAGGACAGACACTGCTGGCCTTGTCAACAATGGTACTCCCATGGTTGGATTTCACCAGCACCTTTCACTGTCCCATGTACCATCTACAGTGCTGTGCAGACTTCTCTGTCCCAAGTACCATCTACAGTGCTGTGTACTTCTTAGCAGCTGTATCTCACCCAAGGCCTTAATGCAGGACAGACACTGCTGGCCTTTTCAGCGAAGGTGCTGCCATGGTTGGATTCCACCAACAACCTCCCCTTGGATTGGATGAGCTGACATTATCTATGCACTCCCATCTCTAGCTGACAGCTCCTACAGAACCTGGTCCACTTAAAAGTGCCACATCTGGGAAGTGAGCAAGGCCAACACTACTATACTGCAGAGCCAGCTAAGGACAGACTAGCCCTACGGCCATAATGCTATGGATGATTCAACCCACTCCACACCATCATGCAATCCAGAATGCTAATACCATGACATTCTTAAAAGAAAACATTCATGAAGGACTTGTCTAAAGCTGGACTACCACAGGACACTCCTTAGAGCACCATATGTGCAATGGTGAGAATTTGTAACAGAAAAATGACAAAATGCTGTTAAAATGAATATTACATAAATATCAAACATCATTACTGTTAGCAAATTAAGCACTTCTTAGTAATATGGAAGTGCTGTATAGCAATAGTTTGAAAAACCAAAGCCATAAAGGATTCAAGGATTGTGGTTTTGATACTGTGATGCCAGTCCCAGCTAAATTGCTTATATGATATGGGCATCTCAGAAAGTAATGAGATGTATAATGTTAAATAACGGACCGTTTCTCCTGTTCATGTTGTTCTCCTTCCCTGAAGCACAACTCCACAATACCTGTAGTTCTGTACCTGTACTCCCTCCCTTTTCCCTGACAAACATTATGAAGTTTGTGGAAGCTGAGTTCAAAACTCTAACCTTTTTTCCAGGAAAACATATTTTGTATTTAGTTTCTAGTCTAAAAATGACTGTTACAAAAATGCTTATTACTAAGCAGTCAGAAAAAGCTGTTAATAATTTGAAAAGTTTGTTAGAACAGATATGATTCATTGAGTACAGTATAAAACTATTTCATATACACAAGAACAGACGTATTATTATGAGAACACTGTAAGGCTGCTTTCTACAAATTAAAAGACTATTATTTGACTTTGCCTTAGTCTCCCAAGGGTAAAATACAAACACCCTTTGCAGATTGTGTGCTTTACCAGGCCTCTAAATGGTTAGATGGTATTTTGATATGCTTTTGTTTCTGAGTTTCCTGCAAATATACAAACATGTTTTGGTTATTAATTATGCCCGTATCCCTCAAGTTTATCTCATTATAAGGGATGTTCTTCATTTTGAATCTTACAAAGTCTTTGTTCCTTATTGCTACACATTGATAGGGAATGTCACACATTCACTGCTAAGAATTGTTTTATGATACCCTTGGTAAATAATACTGAGTCATGTTAATTCATCAAAATAATATTTTATAAATATAAAATAAAACATTTTAATCTTCTTACTGATCTTGTTTGTTGAAGTCGTTAGTAAGCGGTAAGTAAAGGTTCCACACTTTGCCTATTTGCTGTACATTATGACAGGCATTGTGCTCCACATTTTGGAGATGGAAGGCTGAGAGCTATGAATCTCATCTCATGGAAGATAGCGTGCACAGCCTTCCTAAAAGTCAATGAATGGCAAGCACTTGTTTGAGACACTAGAGGGCAGTAGTGATTAACACACCCAGGGATGTCAGCTCCTACCTCGAGTCTTTGTTTAGAAATGCTACTGTTTGCCACGTTATGCCTATGAGCTCTGTGCCATGATGTATTGACAGCTAACCAACGGTACAAAAAAAGACAGAAAAAAATGAAGGAGACGAGACAACTGTTCTGTGACTTTCCATCACTTCAGCTGAAGCTTCATCTCCGTAAATGGCACTTTCTAAGCAAGATTAACCTGAAATGTTTTACATTATGAAACCTTCTCTACCGATATCCTACAACTCCTAAAGCATGGGTAATAGAGGAGGACCAGGTGATGATTTTCTGAAAATGAAAGAGCTAAAATGGCAGTTAAAAACAAATGCAGTGAAAATGACACCATCTCCATCAGCAGTGCTCTGCAGTTGAAAGCAGCGTTTTGCTTATAAATTAGTTTGTGTATCATCTTCAGTACTGGGTATATTATAAGTATAGTGTTTTATACATATTTTATTTTTATTTTCATGTTGATTTAATTTGCATTCAATGTGTTCATAATATTTAATGGTTTGTTACAAATGGATTTGATTTAGTATTTAATATTTATAAATAGATTGTAGGTTTGTTTCATCAGGTTTTAAAAATGTTTCTTTAAATTTCTTTTTAAATTTGTTCTTAAACATTCATCAATCAAATAATTCCCATCATGTGACTTAAAAGGAGCTTATAATTTCAAAAATTGCTGGCTACTAAGAATTGTTCTGGTGAAGTCCATTTACAAGGATGAAAGCGCTTAACATTTTTAAATAAAATAGTGTGATTTACTTGTCCTTCCTGGCTGCCTGTTTGTTTCTTGGTTTTGCAAGTGGTTTTAGGATGTTAACTACCCTTAGAAACAACTACTCATTTTAAATACCTAGTCACCAGGCTTGACTATAAAGTAAACTTTCAACATCATATCTCTGCCACCATGTCAAAAATCAACTCACTGCTTTGCTGGTCTAAAAAGATCTTCCACTTCCGTTCCTCTGTTATCAGAACAGCCATAGACAAAAGGATTCTGATGGTATAAATAGATAAGGACCTCACAATCACAGCCAATGCTTCCAAGAAAAGTATCACTTTCCTCCACACCACAGCCAGCGATATCTGCTGATTCATCTTCCTGACCTTCAAATGAGAATATCACTGCAATGGCCTTCAAAAGACAAAATGACTTCCAATTAAACAAAGAGGTACCCTAATTCTAACCTCATATGTTCATAAGTTATAGGATAGCTGCCCTTGTGGACCAATTTAACCCTAGCCAATTTCCTTTTTGAGCTGAAAATAACCTATCCTATTTGGTTATAGACTGGCCTTACCCATCCCATGGTCGATAACTATATATTACCCCTAATGAGAATAACTGGGATCACACCATAGATAATCTGAGGGGATCTGTGCATAGGATAAAGCATTTAGGAGGTGCATCTGTCCATTTAGGAGGTGCATCCGTCCATTACTAGTAGTGCACTTGAAAACAGACAGGGATGAACTTTGTTTTTTTGTGGTTGAGGAGTCTGTTTCACAGCAATGGTATCTTCTCAGAGATATACCTGTCCCTCCAAACAGTTCTGTTGATGTAGCAAAAGAGGTTTAGATCCCTAGACCAAGTATTTATGATACCATTTGACTTGCTTATGTGCAGTAAATCCATCAGGGTCTAGTTCCCCAGGTCTCCGCTGAAAATGAGCCAAAAGCTCAACCAGACTAACGCGGTTAACAAATGTAAAATAAATAAATAAATAATAAATCAGCAATGGATCGGACAATGCCTTGTATGCTAGACACATATTACTTCTTAGTGTTCTGTAGGATACCAAATATAATGACTGGGCTTTGAGTCGTTCCTTGTAAGATTTGTTTGCTTAGGCCTTGTATCCTTTAGTAAGGTATCTCTGTGGATGGTCCAGTTGTATGTGTCTGGACAGATATGTGCCAAAGGAGGCATTATATATAATGATTGGCATAATAAGATCTAAATAAAGGGGAGAATGACCCCTACATCTGGACACAATCCTTTTGTTTATAAGTACAAAATAGAAGCACTTTCTTACAGCAATAAACACATGTTGGTCAAAAGTTAGGTCACTGTCCACATAAGTTCCCAAATCCTGAACAAATGGGTCAACTCTGAGGGGTGTATTATCAATGTAGTAGTTCCCCAGGGTAAATGACTTCCTGAAGGATACAGTAATGCATTATTTGGCATTTAGCTTCAGTCCATAATTTTGGAACCATTTATTTATTGTAGACAAAACATCCTGCAGTATAGCTAAGTTTTTCTGGGATTCAGTGACTGCTCCTAGTTTCCAGTCATTTGCAAGCTTAGTCGGCCAGAGCCCCTTGGTAATGTATTTTACTTTAGAAAAACTGTCCTATGCTGCCCGACTGAAAGAACTCCAGTTTCTATTCAGTCGCTACTGCTCAGCTCAGAGGTGACCTTTACAACACATACAAGGCCATGTCAAACCCAGATTGATGAATAATAAAAATCAAAAAAAAAAATCCATCAGCAGGCAAGGGCGGGAGGAGACTTAAACCTCTACACTGCTATTAATAGGAATAGGACTGATTCATCACCCAGAGAAAAATTCCCCCTGGTGGTGGAATATAAAAGCTAGAGGCAGGCACCTGAGTGGCCTTGTTCCTGGAGATCTTGACAATGGATGGGAGGATGGTGATGGACCCCAGAGATATACCTCCCAGGGTCGCTGCTCTAGCTAGGCACAGCAAAATAAGGGGTATGGATTAATACCAGTTAAGTAAGAAGTAAACCAAGGGGGCTAGGGCAATAAAAGGCTAGGGCTAGGCTTAAATGCCCTCCAAGAACCTATGACTAGACCTATGAAAGATGCCAAATAGGAGAGGTCCCAGCATAGATATGTGGAGGTAACGTCCCCTATTTTGATTATCTGAGTCCTATCTGTGAGACAGTTGGCAATCCAGCAGGTGACACAGGGGTTTATTCCCAGCGTATTTAGCTTTTTCTTCTATGCCTGAGTGGGGAATTGTGTCAAAGGCTTTGGCCATGTTGAGTTATGCGGTGTGTACCATTGTGCCTTCATTCATTGCTTTGCTGACCTTTTCAAATAAATTCACCAAGTTGAGTAAGCATGACTTGCCCTTAACAAATCCAAACTGAGATGGATCTAGTGGTTGGAGTTTCCCTGTATCCTGATTGTTTAATTCCATGATGAGTCTTTCCATAGCTTTGCATATGAGGCTGGTCAGACTTATGGGTTTGTAATTACCTGGGTCCGTGAAAGGTCCTCTGTTATGTGGGGAATGACTGTAGCTGATCTTCATTTACTTCGTACAAAACCTATTTGGAGGCTGAGATTGAACAGTGTTGCTAGGGGTGTGGCTGAGACTGAGCAGTGTTGTTAGGGGTGTGGCTAAATCGTGCTTCATGCTATTTAAAGTACATTCAGGGATATTGTCAGGACCCATCAATGCAGTATTTTTAGCTTTTGATAGCAATTTTAGTACTTGGTCTTGTGTGATAGCTGGAGATGACCTTGTTTCAAGTGTATGTTGAGGGACAGATGGAGGAGAGAGGGGTGATAGGTTATATCTTCAGACTCAGTGTAGGTGACATCATCCACAATCAGCTCAGTGCATTGCTGCCTTGTGCTTTTGAGATTATGAATGTAATTAAAAAATGCCTGAGTGGGGGGTAATCATGACTTGCCCTTGACAGACCCATCTGCCTTTGGTTTGGGTAGCTATTTTAGCCTCACACTTGGCTTTGGTGTATTTTATTAAGGTACTGAGTTGTTTGTTTATATCTGTGACAAGGGATATAACATTCTGGGTATTACTGTTCTTACTTTTGGTCAAAATTATTTTTGTTTTATTTTAAAGCGTGTTGATATTTTGGTTCCACCATGTGGGCTTGTTTCTGGAGTTTGCCCTGCACTTGTTCCTGTGGGGTACAGTTGCACTTATGCAGCTGTTCACATGCTGGTACAGTGTGGTGATATACATTCCTCTGTATTCAGTGAAGTTAACTGGGTTTGGTGGGGATTTAAAACTTGTCAATATATCACTTAGGAGTTGATAGATTGCCTTAAAGAAATTTCTAAAGGTGCCTTGGGTGAAAGGGCTCTCTGATTTCAGTTTTATTTCGAAGGAGACAAATTCAATCCTGGGGTAGCACCTATATCCCTCATGGACGGGGCAGTTTGTAAAATACTCAAGGCATAGGCACAAACCTAAGTCATCCTCTAGCCCCTAAATCATAAGTCACGTAAATTTAGGTAATATTGGCTAGGCTTATAAGGACTTTAAGCCGTTAGTCTAGTAATCTCCGTGAACCTATGAACCTATCAGACTGTCTTATGGTCAGACCTAATGACTAATGAGTGATGAAGATATGCAAGGAATGGTGAATGATGCTACCATATTAGTAAGGACAGGATCCAAGATGTTATTCCCCCTAGTGGGTACTCTGACAAATTGTTCCAGGGTATTTGTAATAACAAAGTGCAGGAATCTCTGTCCTTGTGCGCTAGTGGCGGTGTAGGTTTCTCAGTCAATAGTTGGATAGTTTAGCTCACCTAGGAAAATGATATTGAGTTTAATACTGAGTGATTCTAGTTCCTGTAGATACTATATAGGTTCATAGGTTTATATATGTGGTATATATATATATATATATATATATATGTATGTGTATATGTATATAGGTTCATATATGTGTTATGGCTTTCTTTTGTCATAGAGGGAGTTCTGTATATAGTCTGGGACCTTTCTGATTGTTATTTGGACATGAATTACTGTTTCCTTGTTCAGCCTGGTCAGAGGCACAACTATATGTCTTACAATGGAGTCATCTATAACAAGAATGGTTGGTTGGGTCAATGCTTCCCTTACAGGCTCAGTATCTGTCATTTTTGGACTCTGTGCTACGTAAGGAAGTAGGCTTAATATGGTGAGTGTGCTTTGTGCCTGTGTTGTGTTTTGGATGTCTTTGAAGTTTAGGAAATTTAATCTGTAGAACTCCAGCATACGATGGATCATATGTATTGTGATGACCTTGGAGAGGTGTGACCTGTGGTGCACTGCTGACGATCTTGGTGTCTGAGTTTACTGTGTGTGAGAATTTTGCCTCCAAGGCTATTGTATGTGTTCATCTGTCACACACTATCTTATGCCATAACGTTAAGCAGTATGCCATGTAGCCATCTCACTCAGGCTGACTAAAGAAACTGCGGGGAAGTGCTAGTCCATGATAGTGAGAGGAATGACTCTGGGGCAGGGGTAACTATAACTGCTCATTATAGTTAATAATAATAATAATAATAATAATAATGCAACTTAAATAATGTTGGGGTGGACTTGCTATTGAATATTTAAATTTCAATGTAAACAACTAGCCTGGAAACCCTTTTCTGTCACCAGTAAAAACCAGTAAACTAATTATAGTAAAAAAACTCACTAATTTGATACTAAAATCAGTGCAAGATATATCAGTACACTCAATATTAAGTAATTTTATCAAAGGTCTTTTAACATGGTGAGTAGTTTAAGGGGAGGGACTTTGCAAAATGATACTTAATCTGCTTATTGTCAACAGCCAATAAACAGGGAGAGGGAAGGGATTATGATGCCAAATTATCATAAAGTGCAGGCAACAACAAATAAACTGGGTTTAAGAACAGAACTACAACAGTGTGCAAAGTTGGAAAAAAACAACAAGACAATTAGCTCTGAGCTGATTTACCTGAAACCGCCCCAATGCAAAGACAAGTTCTGACCTGGCCTGACATACACTCAGTACACAAGAATGAAACCAGGGTTTAATATCAATTATGTACTGGAATCACTAATATAGGCTGTGGACATGCATGTTTCGATCTTTTTATTGATCTCATCAACACAGCATAAGTGGATAGTTTGCTTATACAGGGTCTTTAAACCCAGTTGATGACGATGGAGATTAAGGTGCCTGCAAAATATTCCAGCTCACAGCTAGTGGGGTTTGGATTTATTGGCCTGAATGTTACCATAAAAACTTAAAAAGGTCATGGACATTCAGAAGCCATGTAGCAGAGACACTTGATGTCATTAATGGCAATTTGCATGTATCCTGTGGACCTCCAGTCCATTACTGGATGTTTAAAGTATCATACAGTGAAAACTAGCAGTTTTTTACTGAATGGTTTGTCTGAGTGTCCTTTTTACCTTGAACTGTCCTGACATGTCCTCAGTACACAAGAATGAAACCAGGGCTTAATAACAACAGTGAGACCACTTAAACAGCGCAATTGCAATGCAGTTACATACTGTAATCACTAATACAGGTTTAAAGACCTTAGCTAAAGCAGATACAGACTGTTAAAATGAACTTAAAATAAGATCAATAAATGAAAGCACTTATCTTTCTTTCTGTGAGGTAGCACTATTGCAGTACCTACCTTGTTTGAAAACTCAAATCTGTAGACCTTTTTTCCAGCAGATTAATAAAAAGACTTGCTACCTATAACCTAAAATGACAATCACACAAAATGTTGTACAGCTTTTAGAAAGATATGTTACGTTTTAACATTAGCCACCAAATACAAACATGTCCAGGGGACTGTAACATGCCACTCACATTTGAAATAAACACAGGACAAAAACTGCTTGCTCCACATTTAATCTGTTAAAAAAACACACAAATAAACTTTAAAGAGGGTTTTTAATAGATTTAAGTGTGGAGTGCTAATTTTTCATGAAAGTGTCATGTTGCAGTCCCCTGGAGCATTTTGTATGGAGGTGCAACACAATGCATATGTGGTTCCTGGTTCACTTTATAACATGACTTCCAGAAGTAATATGTATTGTACATAAAAGGAAACCAAAGGGTCGGGATACTGCAGGAAAAAAAAAGGATTTATAAAACTGTGTCAAAAAATGGGATAAATTTATTTGATTAGATGCTGGCCAGGGAAGGACATGAAAAAAAACACATTGGAACTTTACCTCAGTCCCATGTTACTAATGGGGCAACTAGTTTGCAGGGTGAACAGCATTTACACATTTAGTTAGGACTGTTTAGGTCTGCCTTACTTTATTATATCACCAGGTCTGTTGCTGCTGTTTGGGTACTGGGCAACATTATTGGTTGGGTTAGCTGCGGATTACGCCAAGAAAAAAACCTTCTTTTGCCTGGTTACAAAACTCGCTACTCCTATCCCTTGCAAGTACACATTAGGACTTGCAAGCATGGATGTGCACTTTTCTGGTAGCTCTGCATTGAGCTTGGTGGACATGGGCATCCTGAGGAAATGTAACAATTGCTTTATGTACACTGACACAACTTAATTCTTAGACAGACAAATACAATATATGAGAGATGTAGTTACACATTGACATTGGAGGCTAGACTCTCACATACAGACACAAAAAGTGACAAACAGGTTGTCACTGACTCACAAACATCACTCAACGAACCCACAAAGGACCACACTGATAAACCCACATATGCGGAGCTGCTCACATGTATCTTAACCAAACCTCAAAGGCCTCTCAGGCACAGTCCTCAGAAAATCCACATGCACACAAACAAGAGAATTCCCATCAGAACCATAAAGCCAAATCTCATTGTCTCTGAACTACCAAGCCCATAAGTTGAAACACTATAAGACTGATTATTCTGGTCATAGGAGGCTCCATTGTGAGACAAACTGTCCCTCTTACCAGGCTAGATAAGGACAAGGTTTCAAGTCAGTTGCCTGTCAAGGACCAAGATCCACCAGATCACACCAGCACTCGGGTCACTTACTCATAAGTGTCAGTATGAGTCAGTCATAGTCCATGTGGGCATGAATGACCTGAGATGTACCTCCTTCGACTATATGAAGAGAGACGTAATTGAGTTCTCACAATATGTGTCGCAGGCAGGAAAGAGTCCAGCTTTGGGCAGCATTCTACTGTCTCCAAGGATGATGCCACAATACCAGCAACAAATGATTGACTTTAACAATTAGCTTAGATACTGGTGTCATTCCAATGGTGTCCAATACTTGTCAGCCTCAAAGGACATGGCTGACAGTCCATGCTGCTTTGCCAGGGATGGTCTTCACCTGTTATCTCTAGGCTTTCAGACATTGGCCAAAATATTATCCACCCCTATAGTGCCTTTTTTAGGCATTGCCAAACAGACAAACCTTCCAGCATAATAAAAGCTACTCAGTTCAAACTAAAGTTGTTACTGCTCAATACCGCACTCCCTGGAAGCTCTCCTCACCCTGGAGAAGGCTGACATCTGTGCAGTTACTGAAACATGGTTCAAAGCCATGAAAGTACTCCAGCAGTGCATGGCTGTAATGCCTTTCATATGTTCTGATGTTCTGACCACCCACTGAATATGAATGAGCAAAAGGCTAAGGTGTATCTATCTACATAAAGAATCAGCACTCCTCAAGGCTGGTCAAACAATATGACATGCTTGAGCTACTCCATGTCCATTTAATTATGGGAAAAATCCATTACCATATTCTTGCTAGCTACAGGTCCTCCACCGTGAGCCAGGAAACAAACACCATATCTGAAGTTACTAGAATCACTCACCATCCAGCCCAATACCATACTCATGGGTGATTTTTAACTCTCTCTCCATTAATTGGCAGGCATACAGGACCACTGACATGCAGGCCCAAAGATATCTTGACTTTGTAAGTTCAAATGCCTTGGGGCAGCTAGTCTGCACTCCCACTAGGGGAACAAATGTCCTAGATCTGGTACTCACTGGTATGGGAGAGTAATCCCAAATCCCCCCCCCCAGTGTTCCCCAGTGTGATGTCCTCACTGGTAAGATAAGATCACAAAGCGGTCTCCCTTGAAATAAAGATAAAACTAGTCTCACAACCTAACCCCAATAACTTTTAGAACTTCTCTAAGGTAAATTACCCGCTATTAAGGGATGGCATAGAGAGTTTCCAAACTCTCCAAATCCAGAAAACACAGAGACTTATGCAGAGGCATACACAAATGCCCTTTATGACTATATAAACAACTGCATAGAAATGGCTGTACCAGATCAAAATAAACCCCAGTCAAACTGCAAAAACAAGCCACCCTGGTGGGCCCCCTGGTAATAATAGGCTGTACAACAAAAGAAAGAAAATCCCTATCAAAAAGTAAGATGGAATGTGCACAACACAGCAAAACGTCCCTCATTAGTCTAAACAGGTGAATCCGGGAACTAGTCAGTCTCTGAAAGCATTATTTGAGGTAAAAATGGTCTCCAAAGCTAAGGATAACCAAAAGGCATTTTTTTAGCTATGTCTGCAGTCTTACCAGCAACAGCTAACAATGTACAGAATTAGTTGTAAATGGCATCACCCATACTCAGCAAGAAGATATAACAAATCTGCTGGCCGGCAAATTCAGTTCAAATTTCACCTCCCCATCACCCCCCAATTCTCCTCCCAAGAAATACCTGCCACCACTCTACTGCCAATTATCAGTTTCCACTGCACTCTTTTAAGCTAAAAACATGGCTTCAGTGGGACCTGACAATAAACCTACCAGGTTGCCTCTTACAACTTAAATCAGGACTTATCAGGCCCATTAGGATGTCTATTTAACCATAGCCTCTGAACTGGCTTTGTCCCGATAGAGTGAAGGATAGCAACAATCATCTATCTGCATAAAGGGGGACTATCTACTGACCTGGGAAATTACAGGACCATAAATATGACTAGTTTTATATGTAAGGCTATGGAAAGAATAATCATGGCTCTGATAAATAATGACATGGGAAACCTCCAAACATGCGACCTGGTCCCATTCAGCTTTTTCCAGGCAGATTACGCCCACTGAATCTGGTGGATTTCTTTGAGAAAGTCATGAAGGCAATGGATGAGGGTAAAGTATTACATACTGCCTATCTCAACCTGGCCAAGGCGTGTAACACAATTCCCAACTCAGTTATTATAAATAAACTCTCAAAGCTGGGCATGAATCCCTATGTCACCAGATGTATAGCCAACTGGCTCATAGACAGGAGACATATTGTTAAAGTAGGCGAATCCAGATCCAGCAAGAGGCCCGTTACTAGTAGTGCAGCACAGGGTTCAATACTGGGACCACTCCTGTTTGGAATATATTTCTCTGTAGAGAAGACTAATGTGGAAGACCTCTGGATGACAAAGTCTGATGATGACTGCAAGCTGGGGCTTATCACTGAATTCCCCAGTGATGTAGACATCCTTCAGGAGGGTCTAGATCAGACAAATGATTGGTGTCAGAACCATGGCCTAAAACTAAATGCAAAAAAATGCATTATCATACCCTTTGGGAAGTCAAATACCCCTAAAAATTACAACATCAATAGCACGCCCCCAAGAATAGTCTCAGAGGTAAGAGATTTTAGTTACACAAATAGATAGTATCCTGAAGTGTGACCACGGTGTGTCCACAGTGGTGAGGAAGTCCTTTTGTGAGGCACAACTTATAAGTAAAGATTTGGCATCCAGATGCAGGGAAATTATAATCCCACTGTACTCAGCCCTCATTAGACCAATAATCAAGTACAATGTGCCCTTTGACATGTGCTTGACTAGGGACTTGCAGCAGCTGGAGTGACTTCAGAAGTTCCTCACAAAGAAAATACAGAGTGTAAACAACATGTCCTATGCAGATAGACTGAAAGCTCTATCCCTTAACTCTATCTCCTATGGACCGTTAAGGGGTGACCTATGCCTGGCCTTACAAGGCACTCACAAATCCAGACCTGATGAAGTTGCTACACATCTGCAAGTCAAACAGTATGAGGGTCACCAAGTGTAGGGATATAAAACTTGCTGGAGAGACAGATATGTGTTTCACAGATTGCCTCTTCTTTGGAACAGACTTCCTGTTCACGTTAAGCAGAGTCTTTCTCTGGCCCTCTTCAAACACAGTTTGGATCAATGGATAGGGAATTGCAAATTCACACCTGTGTTAGCACCTATGTCTCTTATGGATGGGGCAGTCTGTTAGATACTCAGGGCATAGGCACAAAACCATGCCACCCTCATGCCCCTAGGGCAATATATTTGGAAAAATCAAGTTATATTGGCTAGGCTTGTAAGGGCTTTTAAACCATTAGCCTAGTAATCCCCTATGAACCTTTGAGATTTCACCATGTACTCTGACTGGTCATCAGTGAGGGAAGGAATTCATTAACAAATTCACCACAGAAGGGCCTGAAGAACAGCTGCATTTTTGGTGTGATATGCATTTGGAGCAAACTGGGTAAAAAAAGTACTTAACAGATAAGCTACAACGTGCTGTGGTAGATGTCCATAGTTCCACTCAATGAAAGGGATAGCTAGTAATTAATGGGCTGGCACAGGGTTCCATAGCAGGTAAGGTCTTTTCAATGTATTCATAAGTGATATGGAAGAGGGGCTTGAAGGGAGGGCAAGTCTGTTTTGCACAGTTAATATCAATATTATCATCTAAGTAACTGTGTGTTGGAGAAGGTGGTGGATCATGGCGCAAATTGATGCAAATCTTTTGGTCTGTCTTCTGGAGACGAGGTGGTGTTTATGACTCCAGTGACTCCAGTTCAGGAATGAGTTTATGGGGTTGCTAAGATCAGTTGGAGGCCCACCTGAGACAGAGAATATTACACACATTGTTTGAACAACACCTGTCAGACACCAAATGGGGTGTTTTGCAGAACCACTACAACACTAATATTCAAAGGGCATAACAGGAAGGCTGTAAAATATGTTAAGATTGTTTATTTTTTTATTTTATTTTATTTTTATTTTACATTTGCTGACCGGGCTAGTCTAGCTGGATATATGTCCATTTTCAGTAGAGGCCCGGGGAGAAAAGCTCCATTGGTTATTACAAGTTTAAACAGGATATATTTTCTTAATGCACGTCATGCTCCATGTAGCTCATGTAAATGACACCCCACAAGGATGATACTTTCCCAAATACCTGTCCCTCTGCCTATAACCCTTGTTTCCTGGTCATCCACTAACATGTCAATTGGTCAGTAGTCTCTGTCCACCATGGAAGTGGAAGACACCTTCGTTGAAGATGTTATATGGTGTACGACTAATACAGGTTTGTACCACAGGCAGGGACGGGGGGAGTATGAATGATTTATTAATTTATTTATCCTTTGTTGACTGGGTTAGTCACACTAGGCTAGTAGCCTCTTTTCAGGGGAGACCTGATGTGGCATTTATACTACTAGAGGAAATTTGTCCAGGGCATCAGGGAACTTCCCCTTCTATTTTTGATAGGTGCCATGAAATCTTTTGTATCCACCCGAGCTGCTATTAACCTAGGTAGATAAGGTCTCTGTTTAATGTCTAATTTGAGCCCACATGTGGTGGGGAGCTGTGTGTATCTACACATGTGCAGAATATAAAGTAACATAAATGGATACATACTTTTGAGTATTTTTGTAGTTTTCTTCGAAAGTAAATTGCATCTAACTTTTATTGACCTTTAGCTGCCACTCACTGTTGACCATCAGATTCTCTCAAACTCACCCATTCTTTCCCCATATGCAAGGATGGGAGCTGACACAGCATCATTCAGTCTTCAGGGATTGTTCTTAGCTTGCTTCTTTCAGCCCTAACCCCTTGTTTATATCCAGTAACATAAACATACCCAAAGTTGTGCACGTGATGTACCTTAGTGAGGGGGGTGTCACTTACTTCTAAGTCTGACATAAATCCTGAGATCCTATGGTATCTCTGGTCTTCATTGGGGATTTAGCCAGTGAAACATGTGCCCTGGGCATGCATGCCACACCTCCCCCTAAGTGGTGGTGAGACAACAAAGTTACACTACTTCTCTCTTCCCTGTGCATCTCCAGCAGACACAAAGCTGTTAATCATACTTGGGACCCCTAAGTCATAGTCACAGCTCTATCCCTGTATTTGAATAGAGCTGGTTGCATATAAATTTTAATACAACTGAGGTTTAGTCATTGGAAATAGCTGTAAGAATAGCAATTTTAGTTAAACATCTATAAAAGATGATAACTCTTCAAAGAAAAAAAATCATACAAAAATTATAAAAGAAAAGTGAATACATTAAAATATTTAGCCCATTGAAGAAGGAGGCATGCTGCATTATTATTCATACAGGAATCAGTTTGCCAAGTTCTGAAACAAACTGCCTAGTGAAAGAAGATATTTAGAATGAGCATGGATAAATATATGAACATTAGGAAATACAACAAGTCTTAGCAAGTTTATAATAACCTGTACCATGAGATTAACACTAAACCACAAGACTATAAATCAACAATATAGAACAGAATACAACCAAGGAGGTACAAGGGAGGTTTAAATAATGAGTAGCCATTTGGAGGTAGATAAACTAATGACCTTCCAAGAGATGCTGCCCTGTCCCAAGAACCAGCACAGCAAGAAAATGGAGTAGTCAGCACTTCAGTTTGAATTCATAGCTGAGAACTTGGTGCCATGAACAAAGCGATGGGTCAGCTGTGGACTGCATAAACAAGTGGCTAAATCTTAATTTTTACAAGACAAAGGTTTCACGTAAATACTGAAGGGTAGTCTGGAATATCTAAAAAAGGCCAAAATTATAATGACCATAGAAAGTGAAGGAATGGCAGCAGAATAAAGGTGGACATTCATATCATGGACCATCAGAGACAAAGACACATGAAGGAAGAAGATGAAGAAACCAATCCTAAATCTATAGGTAAACGGGGGAAAATGTGTGCAAAGATGTTGTTACAGAGAGAAAAGAGGGAAAAAACATCACTGGAGCATCTAGTATGGCATTAGGAACCTAAGTAACCAGGGGAAATGTGTGCAAAGATGTTGTTACAGAGAGAAGGGAGGGAAAAAAACATCACTGGAGCATCTAGTGTGACATTAGGAACCTAGGTAATTGGGGGAAATGTGTGCAAAGATGTTGTTACAGAGAGAAGGGAGGGAAAAACCATCACTGGAGCATCTAGTGTGACATTAGGAACCTAGGTAATTGGGGGGAAATGTGTGCAAAGATGTCGTTACAGAGAGAAGGGAGGTAAAAAACCATCACTGGAGCATCTAGTGTGACATTAGGAAACTAGGTAACCGGGGGGAAATGTGTGCAAAGATGTTGTTACAGAGAGAAGGGAGGGAAAAAAACATCACTGGAGCATCTAGTGTGACATTAGGAACCTAAGTAACTTGGGGAAATATGTGCAAAGGTGTTGCTACAGGGAGAAGGGAGGGAAAAAACAGCACTGGAGCATCTAGTGTGACATGAGGAACCTTGGTAACAAGGGGAAATGTGTGCAAAGATGTTGTTACACAGAGAAGGGAGGGAAAAAACATCACTGGAGCATCTAGTGTGACATTAGGAACCTAGGTAACCGGGGGAAATGTGTGCAAAGATGTTACAGAGAGAAGGGAGGGAAAAAAACAGCATTGGAGCATCTAGTGTGACATTAGGTATCTAGGTAAACAGGGGAAATGTGTGCCAAGATATTGTTACAGTGGGAAGGGAGAGGAAAAAACAGCACTGGAGTATCTAGTGTGACATTAGGAACCTAGGTAACCGAGGGAAATGTGTGCAAAGATGTTACAGAGAAAAGGGAGGGAAAAAAATCACTGGGGCATCTAGTGTGATATTAGAAACCTTGGTAACTGGTGGAAATGTGTGCAAAGATGTTACAGAGAGAAGTGAGGGAAAAACAGCACTGGAGCATCTAGTGTGACATTAGAAACCTTGGTAACCAGAGGAAATGTGTGCAAAGATGTTACAGAGAGAAGTGAGGGAAAAACAGCACTGGAGCATCTAGTGTGACATTAGGAACCTAGGTAAATGGGGGAAATGTGTGCAAAGATGTTGTTACAGAGAGAAGGGATGGAAAAAAAACATCACGGGAGCATCTAGTGTGACATTGGGAACCTAGGTAACCAGGGGAAATGTGTGCAAAGATATTGTTACAGAGAGAACAGAGGGAAAAAAACATCACTGGAGCATCTAGTGTGACATTAGGAACCTAGGTAACCAGGGGAAATGTGTGCAAAGATGATGTTACAGAGAGAAGGGAGGGAAAAAACATCACTGGAGCATCTAGTGTGACATTAGGAACCTAGGTAACTGGGGGAAGTGTATGCAAAGATGTTGTTACAGAGAGAAGGGAGAGAAAAAAACATCACTGGAGCATCTAGTGTGACATTATGAACCTAGGTAACCATGGAGAAATGTGTGGAAAGATGTTATTACAGAGAGAACAGTGGGAAAAAAACATCACTGGAGCATCTAGTGTGACATTAGGAACCTTGGTAACCAGGGGACATGTGTGCAAAGATGTTGTTAGTGAGAGAAGGGAGGGAAAAAGCAGCACTGGAGCATCTAGCGTGACATTAGGAACCTAGGTAACCGGGGGAAATGTGTGCAAAGATGTTACAGAGAGAAGGGAGGGAAAAACCATCACTTGAGCATATAGTGCGACATTAGGAACCTAGGTAACCGGGGGAAATGTGTGCAAAGATGTCGTTACAGAGAGAAGGGAGGTAAAAAACCATCACTGGAGCATCTAGTGTGACATTAGGAAACTAGGTAACTGGGGGAAATGTGTGCAAAGATGTTGTTACAGAGAGAAGGGAGGGAAAAAAACATCACTGGAGCATTTAGTGTGACATTAGGAACCTAGGTAACTGGGGGAAATATGTGCAAAGGTGTTATTACAGGGAGAAGGGAGGGAAAAAACAGCACTGGAGCATCTAGTGTGACATTAGGAACCTTGGTAACCAGGGGAAATGTGTGCAAAGATGTTGTTACACAGAGAAGGGAGGGAAAAACATCACTGGAGCATCTAGTGTGACATTAGGAACCTAGGTAACCAGGGGAAATGTGTGCAAAGATGTTACAGAGAGAAGGGAGGGAAAAAATAGCATTGGAGCATCTAGTGTGACATTAGGTATCTAGGTAAACGGGGGAAATGTGTGCCAAGATATTGTTACAGTGGGAAGGGAGGGGAAAAAACAGCACTGGAGTATCTAGTGTGACATTAGGAACCTAGGTAACTGAGGGAAATGTGTGCAAATATGTTGTTACAGAGAAAAGGGAGGGAAAAAAACATCACTGGGGCATCTAGTGTGACATTAGAAACCTTGGTAACTGGTGGAAATGTGTGCAAAGATGTTACAGAGAGAAGTGAGGGGAAAAACAGCACTGGAGCATCTAGTGTGACATTAGGAACCTAGGTAACTGGGAGAAATGTGTGCAAAGATGTTGTTACAGAGAGAAGGGAGGGAAAAAAACATCACTGAAGCATCTAGTGTGACATTGGGAACCTAGGTAACCAGGGGAAATGTGTGCAAATATATTGTTACAGAGAGAACAGAGGGAAAAAAACATCACTGGAGCATCTAGTGTGACATTAGGAACCTAGGTAACCAGGGGAAATGTGTGCAAAGATGATGTTACAGAGAGAAGGGAGGGAAAAAAACATCACTGGAGCATCTAGTGTGACATTAGGAACCTAGGTAACTGGGGGAAGTGTATGCAAAGATGTTGTTACAGAGAGAAGGGAGAGAAAAAAACATCACTAGAGCATCTAGTGTGACATTAAGAACCTAGGTAACCAGGGGAAATGTGTGCAAAGATGTTGTTACAGAGAGAAGGGAGGGAAAAAAACTTCACTGGAGCATCTAGTGTGACATTAGGAACCTTGGTAACCAGGAGACATGTGTGCAAAGATGTTGTTAGTGAGAGAAGGGAGGGAAAAAGCAGCACTGGAGCATCTAGTGTGACATTAGGAATCTAGGTAACTGAGGGAAATGTGTGCAAAGATGCTACAGAGAGAAGGGAGGGAAAAAACATCACTGGAGCATCTAGTGTGACATTAGGAACATAGGTAACTGGGGGAAGTGTGTGCAAAGATGTTACAGAGAGAAGGGGGAACAGTACTGGAGCATCTAGTGTGACATTAAGAACCTAGGTAACTGGGGGAAATGTGTGCAAAGATGTTACAGAGAGAAGGGATGGAAATACCATCACTGCAACATCTAGTGTGACATTAAGAACCTAGGTAACCAGGGGAAATGTGTGCAAAGATGTTGTTACAGAGAAGGGAGGGGAAAAAACATCACTGGAGCATCTAGTGTGACATTAGGAACCTAGGTAACTGGGGGAAATGTGTGCAAAGATGATGTTACAGAGAGAGGGGAGGGAAAAAAACAGGACTGGAGCATCTAGTGTGACATTAGGAACCTAGGTAACCGGAGGAAATGTGCACAAATATGTTATTACAGAGAGAAGGGAGAGAAAAAAACATCACTGGAGCATCTAATGTGACATTAGGAACCTAGGTAACTGGGGGAAATGTGTGCAAAGATGTTGTTACAGAGAGAAGGGAGGGAAAAAAACATCACTGGAGCATCTAGTGTGACATTAGGAACCTAGGTAACTGGGGGAAATGTGTGCAAAGATGTTACAGAGAGAAGGGAAGGAAAAAATCATCACTGGAGCATCTAGTGTGGCATTAAGAACCTAGGTAACTGGGGGAAATCTGTGCAAAGACGTTGTTACAGAGAGGAGGGAGGGGAAAAAAAACAGCACTGGGGCATCTAGTGTGACATTAGGAACCTAGGTAATCGGGGGAAATGTGTGTAAAGATGTTGTTACAGAGAGAAGGGAGGGAAAAAACAGCACTGGAGCATCTAGTGTGACATTAGGAACCTAGGTAACTGGGGGAAATGTGTGCAAAGATATTGTTACAGAGTGAAGGGAGGGAAAAAAACATCACTGGAGCATCTAGTGTGACATTAGGAACCTTGGTAACCAGGGGGCATGTGTGTAAAGATGTTGTTACAGAGAGAAGGGAGGGGAAAAAACATCACTGGAGCACTTAGTGTGACATTAGGAACCTAGGTAATCGGGGGAAATGTGTGCAAAGATGTTGTTACAGAGAGAAGGGAGGGAAAAAACAGCACTGGAGCATGGGCATACCAGGTCACAACCTGTTAAGGAAGGGTAGAGACAGGAAAGGAAAAAGGCAAAGCAGTGGTGTAATATGTATGGGAAAAGATGAAGTGGTGATAAAGGTATGAAATTTGAGGGCAATGCAGGGCAAGTAACACTGAGGATGGAGGAAGGAGGGTAGGTTTAGCAGATATCCACACTCTGCTGGGCCCAAATAAGCAGGCAAATGAAGAGAACAAGCTGAGGACCAGAATAGGGAAATAGGACAGAGGAAGTGGATGGTCTTTATGGGAGACCTAAATCTATGAGGAGTTAACTATGAGGTACCATCTCAGCCTCCACAGGAGAGGTCCAGCCCACAGTGCTAGCAGTAGGAGGAACTGAGTAACTGGTAAAGATCCTGGTAAGAAAGAACATCGTGGGTATGCTGTTCATAAATTTGGAGTGAGTAGGAGAGGTGAAGGTGAGGGTGCTTCTGGATACTACAGGTCATGTGACTTTATGGTTTATAGCTCCTTTAAAGTGAAGAAGGACAGAGTGCACAGCAGAAATCTGGAATAACAGGGATGTAGACCAAAGAAAACTGGAAAAGCAAGCAAGAGAGAAGTTAGGACTGAAGCAGCAAGTTTGCAAATTCAAGTGCAGGCAGGCTAAAGGAATGACTGATATGAGTGGTGGAAGCAGCATAAAAATGAGAAAAAAGTAAAAGGTTGGTGTGTGTGCAAAGGGGTTAAGAAACTAATAAGGGACGACAAGTTAACATATAAGGCAAGAAAACAATAAGGTAGATAGAAAGGCAGATAAAACAGGTCTAAATGAGAACAAAAACAAAGATGGCAGAACAAATTAAATGTGGAGACAATAAATTATTCATTTACCTTGTGAATATGAAAACGTGAAGGATATGAAAGTACTAGAAGTAGAAGAGGGGAGTATTATCAGTGAATAAACTGAACGACCAGTTTGTATCAGTACTTACAGAAGGAAAGGATGAAAGCATAGCAGTTAAGAAAAGAAGAAGGGGGCAGTTGACAGACAGGATGACATATGTAATATATAAAACAGAAAGTAATAAATAAACTACAGAAGCTGAGAGGGGACAAATGACCTTGGCTGGATGGAAGACACCAACAGATAAAGGAACTGGATGCAGCACTGGTTGATCCACTGGTACAGCTGTCTCAACCACACTCTCTGGAGACAGCAGGGGTACTGAGTGGATGAAAGAGATTTGCTTGAGTCTAGTCAAGGGATGTATAAGAAAAGATGCAATCTATTACAGGCCAGGATTGTACCCATTCTAGCCAAGACAAATAGGTGACATACTAAGGGTAAGATTATGGAAGTTCCTCAAAACAAAATAAGTACCGGATGGATACCAATAAGGATTTCTGGTGTTCTATGGCTGTGTCATATAAAATGTAAGTGAATGAAACCCATTAGAAGTGACACACTTAAACATCAGAAGAGCATCCATCATGGTCCCATTCCTAAGCACAGAAGATTTGTATGAATGAATATGATGTAGAGGATGGTCATGTTTAGTAATAGCTTAAGAGTCTGAGGCTTTACCAGCTGAGCTATCTGGGCTTCAAAATAAACACCTCTGCAAGTGTTGAACCCGGGCCCCTCTCAAATACAGCACACTGTATTAAGCCACCACACTACACAGGCTAAATATGAAACTGTTGTGTGAGTCAGACTCTTAACAGTTTTGTAAGATGCGATTAAGCCTTATAAAACGTACAGCAGGTAAACTAAAATATGTTATTACATTGGAATGTTTGTTTTTTTCCAGTGGCAAGAAAAGACGTGACAATTTGTAACCATTTTATGCAATGTATAAGAAAGCTATGTAAAGTCTGTAGGTATCTTCTGTTGGTAAATGCAGCTATACGTGAGGTATGAAGTGGATAGCTGAGATATGAAACAAACTGTGGAATTATGTCCTGTGATTACAAGATAGGTTAGTATTCCTAAACCAGGAAGCTAAAGAAAAATTAGAATGGAATTAGTTAGCCAAGAGCAAAAAAGCAGACTCATCAGCTGGTAAAGCTGAAACTGCTTAATTACATCTGTCATTTTTATATGGAAAATCTATAAGCCAAATTGCTGAATGAACAGTAAGAAGACACAACAGAAGAGCTACTACCATGGAGCTTGTAGTACACAGATACAGGTTAGTACTAAGTTAACTTCCCTTGTGAGCCATTTAAGCCTAGCCAATTATCCCTTGTAAGACTTGAACCCTGTAGCTTGTGTTTGTAAAGCAAACACCTTAACCATTAGGCTACGCTCCCGACATATCTGAGTTTGTATCTACACTTATGTCTCTGCCTGTCATGTGTTCTTAAAATGTAGGCAGTTTCAGCTTAGGACTCATTAATTATTTAGTTAAAAGATAGGAAAGGTTTACTGGCAGACAGATGTTTTTCTTTACTGTAGTCTGTTCAAAGTGGTTATGTTATGTTTTTTCAGTGCATATTGAATTATTTATGTGCGTTATTAAGTGTTAACTGTATTGTTTAACTCATTTAAATATTTTAATTTATTCAGTTTTAAAAGGGTTGTTGCTGATCATTTATTTACGTATTTATTAATTGATAAAAATGTAGTTATTGCTAAGTGATGACAAGCTCCTAGCATCTACCTGTATTTGGACAGCTCACTCTAATATATACTACATTTTGTGTTTAGAATTATATGATTTATTAACTAGAATGAAACAGTGACTGGGAGTTCTCCATTCAGGTAAAATGGCAGTTTACTAACTGGGCCTGGTCATAGGGCTGTAGTGGTAGAGAATAATACCAGCTTTTCCTGGAAAGTAGTGTGTGTGTGTGTGTGTGTGTGTGTGTGTGTGTGTGTGTGTGTGTGTGTGTGTATATGTAAAAATGATGGCATTTTTTCAGATGGCAGTTACTGTGAATGAATGTCCACTGGAAGGCAGTGGCACTGAGCAGTAATAGTGAGAAAGGGGTCTAGGAAGCTAGACCAAAGGTAGGTTGTTCAGTGTAAGGCCTATACTTGAGTGTGGATAGTTAGGTCCATACCCAGACAGCAGTGCATATTTCCTGCATGTTGTTGGGGTCAAATTGCAGTTAGTGAATTGCTAATGATTCACACAAGTGTGCCATTTGTATAATCTGTTTAGTACCAGTAGTGTGACACAAGAGACTGTACCCCTGGTATCCATCACATTATTGGTGGGTCATGGTCCAAGGATTATCCCCTGCCTAATGTGCATTACAGTGGTAACTTCACAAAGTCTATCAATTGGATAAATAACTGACTGGAGAAGGAAGGATCCAAAGACGTGTTGGGGGTTAAAAGATAGGGGAGTAGTATATCACAGGAGGTGATGCTATGGCTAGAGTTATTTAGGATGTTTACACTGGATAAAAGGAGGAGAGTTATGAAATGAGATTAATTTAATTACTGATAGCACTAAAGTACAGCCATTGATACAGGATGGAGAACTGAAGCACTAGAAGGATTAAGATGGAGTGGACAGATGATTAGACAAATGGTAGTTTGAAGTCAGTAAGATGCAAAGCAAAGTGAAACACTTTGCAAGAAATAATACAGGTGGACCAAACACATTGGGAGGGGGTGAATTTTCAGAAAATGAGGAACAGAAGTATCTAGCTGTCCTGATAACATCCAGCATGAATCACATATATCAAAGCAGAAGATGGTTGCAGAAGTGAACAGGATGCTTGGCTGCATAATTGGATGTTATCTCGTCATGGTAGAAGGAACTGCTGAGGTCACAGTTTTTAAGCATCTTTATTAAGGATGACATTTTTAAAAGGTGACATATACAGCAATAGGACAGAAGACATGCTGTAGTAACATTTTCTTTATTTTCATGTAGTGCATGTATATGCTTTCTTTTTTAACAAATTTCATCCAATCAAACACATAAATTTATCAATTCTTGTCATCCCATACATTTCACTCCTCCTCCTCCTGAACATTACCCTGCATGTATTGTTCCCACAAATTCAATGTATTTCTATGTAATTTTCTTCTAGTCTTTACTAAAGATACCGCCTCCAGTTCCTTATCCCCTGTACAACAGTCAGTAATTTAATTACAGTTGATTTACATTGTGATTTGCTTTTTCTAGTAATTGCTTTTTGGCAGTCAATAGCATCAAACTTAGCAAGTCTGGACAATTACGTCCCTGTATCCCAGCTCAGAAGTATCATTTCCTTGGTTATGTTCTCTCCTCTGTCATTTCTGACTAAGCATTCTCTATAGATTTTTTTTTAAATCTGCCAACTCATTATATTCACAAAATATGTTCCCATTTGCACATCTCTTTCCTATCACACCTCCAGCATTTGCTACCTGCCCCAGAAAAAAAAATTGCTATATCTGCTTTGGGGTAGAAAAATATATATGCAAACACTTGCAAGCAAAATCCCTAAACAGTCTGGATTTTTTAAACACTTTTATTGGATTATCCACTACCAAACATTAGCGGACCGGAGTTCCGCTTTGGCGACCTCTAACCGGGATAAGCCAAAAGACACAACAATATTAGTTAAGACATAGAAAACATGCATTTATATAAAAGAAAAGAAACCATGCTAACATGCTCACAGTTACCAGTCTTTTACATCACATGCATGCCTTTGCAGTTATCATCAATTGAGCATTACACGAATTGCTGAATTCCTGCCTTCCCTTAAACCTCATTCCTCCTCTATAACATTATTCTGTATGTATTGCTCCTACAGTTTCCATTTTTTTCTTTTCAAAAGGTCTCATTTCCATTTTATCTCTGTTACAATATTCACTACTTTGGGTACAGTTGCTTTAGGCTATGATTTATATTTTCTGGTAATTACTTTTTTGGCAGTCACCAGATTTAAACTTAACAAGGCCTACTATGTTTAGGCAATTCAGATCCTGTATCCCAACTCAAAAATATAATTTCCTTAGTTACTCCCATTTCTTTACTAAATATTTCTGACTGAATACTCTGTAGGAGATTTTTAAAGTCTGGCAACTCATTACACTCCCAAAACATTTTTATTATTTATTCATTTATTGCATTTCTTCACCGTGAAAGTCCACTGGGCCTAAAAGAGCCCATTTCCCATTTTCAGTGGAGGCCCGGTTAGAAAAGCTCCGACAAGAACATAGATACAGAAAATATTAAACATTAATTGGTACAAAAGTAGATACAGTGTTACAGATAGTGATTACAGTAATATATAAAGAATATATACATCAAACCAGGAATTGTGTTGGTTGCCAGATGAATTCAATCAGAGAAGTATAACCAGAGATATATTAATCAACATTATTGTGCCAGTATCAACATGTGATAAAAAATAATAAATATGGAGAAAATATCATCACTCAGCAGTAGCAAAAAACATAGGAGTTTAGTTATCATATAAGGAAGAATAAGAGGTTAGTTTATAGAGCAGGTACATTGCCAGCAAAAGTTGAGATGATTTTTCAGTATTTGTTTGAAGGTGGTGGTGCTGCCTGTGTTTCTTATAGAAGGTGGAAGTGAGTTCCATAGTTTGGTGACAGTGAAGGAATAGAGGAGTTGACCAGCAGGTAAGGTGGGCTTTTCTAATTTTAGAAGTAGATGATTTTCAGATCTTAGTTGCCAGCTGTGTTGGTATTTGGCAAATAGAGTTTAGAGAGCAGGACAGTCTGTGGGTCTGTAGATTATTTTGTGCACTGTAGTTAGTTGGGTGAATGAGAGATGGTGGGGGAGTTCCAGCCACCCTAACTGTTTCAGTGAGTTACAGTGGTGGGATGAGAATTTGGCCTTGATGGCAAATTTGGCTGTTTTGTTGCAACACATTTCAAGTTTGGATCTGTCAGAATTATAGATATTAGTGAGGAGAGGGGCACCATAAAGCAGAGAGGTTAACAAAAAGGTGGTTGCAAGGGTTTGTCTAGTAGAGAGGCTAAGAACGTGTTGGTGCCTGTAGAGCATACCAATTGTTTGGTGTCTTTTTTATGTTATTGTTTATGTGTAAGTCAAAGTTAAGGTTTTCATCTATAATAATGCCTAGTAGTTTAGTGTGAGGGACTACTTCTATAGTGGTATTGTCTTGGGCTTGTATAGTGAAAAGTTTTTTATCTAGGGGAGTGGTTTTCCTAGGGGTAAAAAAGTACTAATTTTGTTTTTTTTTTGGATTTAGAGCAAGATGATTGTTATGCATCCAAGATTTAGTAGAGGTGAGAGCATTCTGGGTGATTTGCTGGAGTTCAGAGCTGGAACTTGCAGTGCATATTATTGTTGAGTTGTCAGCGTGATGGATTACTGAGCATTGTGGGAGACTGGAGTGAACGTTGTTAATAAAGATGCTAAATAAGAAAGGACCAAGTATGGATCCTTGGGGTACCCCTGTGGAAGTATCGAGGAAGGGAGAGTAAGACTGTTACTATTTGGTGGATTGCAGCCTATTGGAGAGATAGCTAATGAACCATTGTAGGTTAGGGGGAGAAATGTGGAGGGGGAATAGTTTGGAGATTTAGAAGATGTGGGAAATGGTATCAAAGGCTTTGAAGGGGTCTAGGAAAAGAGAAGCGATTATTTTGCAAGAATCCCGTGCCCGGTTGATTGTATCTAGGAAGGACAGGAGGGCAGTAGTGGTAATGTGTCCTTGTCTGAAACCATGCTAAGTGGGTGATAGAATTTGGTTTTCAAGGAGGTGGTTGAGGAGTTGGGCATGGATGTATTTTTCCAGTATTTTAGAGAGTGGTGAGAGAATTGCTATGGGCCTAAAGTTTGTGGTGTCTGTTGGTGCCACCTTTGTGTAAGGGGAGAATGTATGCTTTTTTCCAGATGTCTGGGACAAGGGACTCTTTAATTAATCTGTTAATGAGTATGCTCATGGGATAAGCTCTAGAGTTTGCAGCTCGCTGCAGGAAGTGTGAGGGTAGTTTGTCAGGGGCCAGAGTACAGGGTTTTAGCTTAAGTAAAAGTTTTTTTTTTTGTGCTGGTGGGTATGGGGAAGAATTTTAGGTTGGAGTCGAGGGTCAAATTGTTTTCTCGCATGATTTGGTCATCAGCTGTCTTGGTGGTGGTGCTGTTAACTGTAGGAAAGGTGGCGGTTAGGTTAGCTATGGTGTCAGTGAAGTAGGAATTGAAGAGGGTGGCAGGTTCAGTGGGGTTTTGTCTGGGTCAGGGAATTGATTGCTTTGAGACCCTGGGTGTAATAGTTGGTTAATGGAGGACCAGAATTTTTTGGGATTATGTTTATGTTGGCTTTGTAGATGGAGGTAGTGGAATTTTTTATCTCTGGTTATTAGTTGTTTTGCCTGGTTACAGAGTTGCTTGTATTGTAGTATAGTTGAGGGGTCTTTGTTTTTCTGCCACAATTTCCAGATTGTTATCCCTTTGGACATGACTTCTTTGGTGGATTTTGAGAACCAGCTTGCCTAGTTATGTTTTTTTCCATTTTTGGTAGGTGGGTGTTTGCTTATTTAGGATGTCTAGGAATGTTGAGTTAAGGAATGCAACAACCTCATTAGGTGGTAGGGATTTGAGGGGTGCCCCATTTACTTTAGCTAAGATTTCATTAAATATGGATGGTTGGAACTTAGTCAAATTTCTGGTTGATTTGTATTGGTGTTGGTCTGGAGTTGGGGTAGATTTGCATAGGATATATGCTGAGTAGTGGTCGCTAATGGTATTAGGTAGTAGGCCTGCAGAGGTGATATTGTTAGGGTTGGATACTAATATCCAGTCTATGTGGAGCCCCAGTTGTTATTTTTGTGTGGTCTGTTGATGTCTTGAATCAGTTGCGAGAAGTTGTAAAGGTTTATGTTTTTTGAGGGGTTCTTTTGGGCAATGTCTAGCCAATCAATGTTTATATCACCTAGGATGATGGTTTCATTATCTATGTTTTGGGATGTCCAGGCAAGTATGTTCTCTAATATTGGTATGTTGTTTCCTTGAGGAATATACAGAGCAATTACGCGAATGTTTTTATGATTGTTAAGTTTTAATGTACAGATTAGTACTTCAGCTGGGGAGAAGTTGGGTGTTGGTTTTGAATAGGGAAGTAAAGTATATTTGCTAGGGAAGAGTACTGCTACTCCCCCTCCTCTCTTGTGGGGCCAGTCAGCTCTTAGGCATGAGTAGCCTGGGGGAGAAATTTTGTGTCTTTTACATATGATTTCAGCCAGGTTTCAGTATCTGCTATAATATTGGGGTTGTTTTGTAAAATCCACACCTGGAGTTCAGGTATCTTGTTTCTAAGGCTTTAGAGATTCATGGTTGATAGCATGAGAGATTTGCTAGATTTGCTGGGGCTGGGGGGTAGGTTAGGTCTGGGTTGGGTTGTATATCACCACACTGGGATGTAATGCTTTGGAAATTTATGTGGGTTATACTTATCAGTTTTTTTTTCCTAAGAATGGTATAATTGTTGCTGGTGGTGTGATAGTGGGGGTGTCTTTGGAGAAGTAGAATTTTGACTTTGGATAATACAGAGGTATTAGCTGTGAATAAGCTAGGGTGGATGTCTGAGTAACTTGATAAATGTGGTTTATGTGTGGTGGTTGTACAGGTGGATGTACGAGGTATGTTGGGTTTCTGAAAAGTTGTCATTATCGTTAAGAGAGAGAGTGTAAATGAGAGAAGTGAGACCATAGTAATAATAGTGATGAACATGATGGTAGTTGAGTGCAGCATGATAACTGAATGAATATGAGCAGGATAGCTAGAGTTTAGGGGATGCAGCACTATATGGCCCTATTTAGAATGGGTGGGGAGGAAGAGTAGTTACGAGGTATGGTATGACTGGGGGAATAATTGGGGGGTTATGTGATAGGTAAAAGAGAGGTGTAGGAGGGGTCAGGGTAGGCATAATGTTAATATTACGTGGGGTGGGTGGGGATGGGGCAGGATGGGGAGTGGAATGAGCATAGCATTTAAGGTGAGTAATAGGCTTAAGATATCAGTATCTAACAAAAGATTAATCTAAGTAGCTCTGGAATACTTTAAATAAGCATCACTGTAATCACACAAACAGGGTTGTTGGGCAGTTACAGAGAGGGTTGTGATTAGTACACAAAGAATGCTGAAAGTAAAAAGAAATTTACTAATTTAAATAGTGAATGCTTGGGACTGGAAAACTGTGTGTGTGTGTGTGTGTGTGTGTGTGTGTGTGTGTGTGTGTGTGTGTGTGTGTGTGTGTGTGTGTGTGTGTGTGTGTGTGTGTGTGTGTGTGTGTGTGTGTGTGTGTGTGTGTGCGTGTGTGTGTGTCTGTGTGTGTGTCTGTGTGTGTGTGTGTGTGTGTGTGTGTGTGTGTGTGTGTGTGTGTGTGTGTGTGTGTGTGTGTGTGTGTGTGTGTGTGTGTGTGTGTGTGTGTGTGTGTGTGTGTGTGTGTGTGTGTGTGTGTGTGTGTGTGTGTGTGTGTGTGTGTGTGTGTGTGTGTGTGTGTAAGATTAATTCAAGGTATTCTGGTGCCATCACGTGGCATTTGGTTGGAAGAATGGGGAGGTGAGACCCTTTGTTGTTGTGCACACACCTTTTGACACTAAGCCTTAGAACATATGTTCCCTATTACCTCTTTCTTCTCAATCACACCTCTAACATTTGCCATCTATCTGAGGAAAAATTCTTTGGAGTTTGCTTGGGGTATAAAAATACCTGTGCAAACACTTTCAAGCAAAAATCCTACATCTTCTAGACTTTTTGGATATTTAGGACACATACATATGTTCTCCCATTGTTTCTTTGTGAATTTCTTATCCAGTCTCTCTTCCTAATCTTTTCCTCCTCTGACTGATTCCCGTAGTTATCCAGCAATATTCTATATGCCCTACTAATTATCACTTTTTTAATAGTAGCTTTTGTTCTAGATTCAACAAAAACTCTACTAGAGCAGGTCTTTCACTAAGGATTCCCCTGTCCTTTTATCTTTGCCAGTAATCTGATATCAGTCCCTGGTAAGAAAAGCAGTCTGTAGCTTGCTGTCCAAATGTCTTCTTGGCCTCTTCCCATTTTATTACCTTCACTCTCTATATATTTGCTCCCAATGCCTTGCCAGTATTTTCCAGTAAATTCCAGCCCCCTCTTGCCTATTCATCCCTACCTGCAGAATATCCTTTCCCCATTCTTGCATTGACTTACTTAGAATACTTTCTGCTACTTTATGAATTATAGCTTTCTGCTTTTATGTATATGAGCCTTAACTGTGTAGTTCTAAAATATCCCTTCAGTTCAGATAATCATAAATCACCTTGTTTTATTCTAATAAACTTATCCCACTTGACCCTTGCCTTCTACCCCTCCCAGGTAAAATCTTTCACCTCTGTATTAATTACTGACAATAATTTCTTCTCTGTTTGAAGAAAATATGCCTGACCTGTATATAAAACTAAGAGGACTAAAATAATTTTCACTGTTTCTGTCGCTACCTTCCATATCCATAAACAAGAGCTTTAAGTTTCTCAGTTTTCATATTATTTTTTGTTTAGACTCTCATGTCCTTAGCTGTCATAACAGAATCCTTTTTAATCCATACTCCTAAATACTATATTTTATAGTGTCCCCATAAATATAGGTATTGCTGAACCAGTTCACGTGTGGGTACATAGTTTACAGCTATAGCCTTTATTTTGTCTGCATTAACTTTATATCCTGAAAAAAAATTGAAACTGTCTTAAAATGTTCCATAGCACTGAGATGGCCTTTTCTGGTTTTATCAAGTGCAAAATAATATCATCTGCAAATTGAGACAACTTTTCTTGATTACCATACTAAATATGTCCTTCAATTTCTGAGTCCCTTATTTTCTTTGCCAATGGTTCTAAATATAATGCAAATAACAAAGGCGAAAGAGGACACCCCTGCCTGGTTCCTCTCTTCAGACACAACTTATCAGAGAGGAATCCTCCCACTTTAATTTTTGTCGTTGATCCCTCATATATCCTCCTAATTAACCTTATTATCGTATCAGGGAATGCAAATGCTTCCATTACCTTATTCATAAAATCCCAGCTTAATCTGTCAGATGCTTTCTCTGCATCAAGTCCCATCAGCAACAGAGATATTCTTTTTTACATTCCTCTTCCCTTTATGAATCGTTGTTCTGTTAATGCTGTCAAATATTTGCCTCCCCTAAACAAAACCACACTGATCCATATTGATCAAATTTGGAAACACCATTTCCATTCCTATAGATATTATAGATTAAACACTTTATAATCATGGCTTAAAATTGAAATGGGTGTACATGAAGCTGGGTCTGATGGATCTTTACCGTCTTTAGGAATTACAATCACCACCATGTTCTTCCAGGATGTTAGTGCTTCTCCTCCTTTTAAAATGTGGTTAAACAAAACCTTACAGATCTTTTATCACTTTTTTCTCTCATAGCTTTCACACTTCCACAGGTATACCATTTATTCCTGGAGACTTTCTTGCAGATTAATTATATGTCACCATTTTTATCCCATCTCCCCCTAGCTTAACTGTTAATTGTTGAGCCTCATCTGCCCCCTAACCTTGGTATACTTAGGTCTTCCATAAATATTTCCATTTGTAATTTTTCTTGATTTTCACATTCCTCTGCTTTATACGTATTTTTATAAAGTTTCTGAAATATTTCTAAAAACGTTTCAGGATCTGTAGTTATTTTTCTTGTTATAAACTCCCTAACTTTGTCAACAACCCTTTCTACTTTCTGTTGCCTAAGCCATTGTGCTAAGTGTTTTTGTCCTTTGAAGTTATTATAAAAAAAAGTTGCTTAATAGCAATCCTTCTAAACTCATGCATTTTAGCCAGGTACTCCCTTTTTTCTCTGCATTTGCACCTATTTTTGTTCTGTGAGCTCTCCCTTATTCTGTAATACTTTAGTTAGCCCTTCTAAATAATTAATGCTACTTCTTAACCACATCTATTTCTCTTTTATTTCTACTCTATTTTTAATCTCCACTTTCATTTTATCTCACTCATTAGCTGTAACGTCTAAAGAAAAGTCTAAATTCCCTAACAGTTCTTGAATCATTTCCATTACCCATTCCTTAAATTCCTCTTTTTTAACAGGTAGGTGGACAAGCACCAGTGTCTCATTTCTACTTCATTACCCTGCATTTTTTCTTAGTTGTTATTGGTGCATGACTAGAAATAGTTATTGGATGACTGTTGAAGCTTTTAATTAAATGCACATGTTCCTGTGAAATATAATTTATGTACAGTGTAGCCCAGTTATTGTACCTTGGGAATGTTATGTCAATTCTGTCCAAGTTCCTACTACTGGAGTCAAATCTTGCGTACCAAATATTTTGATAAATGTCTTCAGAAATCTACCATTTTTAGTTATATTTTCCTTTCTAAGTGCTCCAGAAACATCTCCACTATTGCGAATCAGTCCCCATTTATAAGTAATATTCTTTGCTGAAAGCTGAGCATTTCTCCCAGAGTTTTCTTAAGCTCCATAATAGCAGTTTTAAACGGAATGTAAATACATGCCAGTGTAATCATTCTCCATTGCAAGTACCCCTTAGTACTGCAAATCTTCCATTATAATCTTTTTTTCCCTCTTCTATCACTGTTGGAGCTCCTCTAACAATTAGTTTAAATACCCCCTTTGCCTTTGTCCCTGATATTCTACTGAAAATTCTTCCTGAAATCCTTTCATTATCAAATTATCAATTCACATGCTTACTTCTTTCCAAATGTGTCTCCTGTAGCATTGCTATTTGCACTCTGCTTTTGTTTGATATAAGTCAATACTCTTACCTTTTTGTTTGTACCTGTGAGGCCATTCACGTTCCAAGATAATATATCTAGTGTAGCCATTATGAGAAAACATTATTATTCCCACTTAATATATATGACAGTTTTTTATGTCTATTTCCAACTTTTGTGCTAGATGCACCCACTAATGTTTGGCAGGTTGATCTCTTATACAGTTGTTTCTTTTCATCTCCATTTGAACCTATGTCACATTTTACAAGACTTTTTGTTTAATAAAAACCCTTGAAAAAACACTACCCCATAGCCTATTAACTTAAAATACATAAAACTAAGTACTTCTTCAAATATGTAAGTTTAAACTCCCTGATAGGAGCAATTGTTCCAAATCAACACATAGGCATAACTATGTTATTGACGTTATCCATGCTAAGATGCATGTTACTGCCTGTGCTCCCATTTACACTGTTTGTCTGTTCTTGTCTTATCTTCATTTGACTCCTAGATGTGAAAAACAGCTTGTATGCTTTCAGAAAACATAACATTTAGCCTTAAAAAAAGTGTTCTGGTTTTTATTGCTTCCTCATATAGTCAGCTTGTCTCCATGAAAACACAAGTAACAAATATACATACAGCTCTGCAAATCTCTTTAATTAACACTGAACATTTATTTGCCAGAGGTAAACTTTTCATTGCATTCAGTGTCCTCTTATTTACTTGCTTACACACACACACACACACACACACACACACACACACACACACACACACACACACACACACACACACACAAAACTTAGATTATGCCAATGGCCTTAATCCAGACATTCACCTATGCAAAAGTAAGAGAGAATATATTAACTCTACATATATTATAACATGTACTCCATCCTCAACACAGCAATTTAAGATCACAGCATATTAACTTAAACATGCTTATGTCTAGCCTTTCTTCTCTTTTTACATTGTAATGTCTATATTTCTTAAAACTAACAAAGAAAAAGTATTTGTTTACTTTAGTATCTTTATCACATAAAATAACTCAAAATACTTTATTTTACATGCAACTTTTATCGTGAAATGCCAGAAATACTGTTAAGACCAAAAAATGTTTTACTTAACAGTATTTTTTCCTCCTTACCTTCAGTTTCCTTCCAAAAATTTATGACATGAAGTGGGGCATATGCGTTTCAGTCCCCAACAAGTTTAGCAAAGTCAACAAAAGTCCAGTCTTTCCACTTTTTCTTGTAAAGCCATAATTCACAAATGTGATTGATGCTTTATAATCTCACATTTATTCACTAATTTTAGTGTTACTGGTCTTCTTCCTGTTCATCTCTATCTCCCAACCATAGACTCTGGATCAAGTCCAATGTACTTACAATCCTTCTGGCCAATTCCTGTCCTTTTTTCTGTCTCAAGCATATTTCTTTAGAAAATTGGAAAAGGTTTCACTGGCAAAGTGTCTCTATGTGCTTTATTATCAGAAGAATGAGAAACAGAGTTCCCTACTGTTTGATGACTCTCTTTTTGTTGGAATTTTGTTTATTCCCCCCTTAGCCTGTTCTGCATCAAAAAATGACTTTGATCCTCCAGGAAAAAATACATATTCTGAAGACACCTGGGTACAGCAGCTTGAATCTCATACCTGCCTCAGAAATATTATTAGTATAAATTTGCTTCAGTTCTGCCTGGTGTACAGTGAATAATCATCTTCCACAAGCACTCTGCTATCTCCAGTTTTTAAATACTTTGCCCTTTTGCCATGGGTTTGTCAGGATCAACTCTTTCTGCTGGTGGGATTGCATCTTTACTAAACAGGTCTTGGCTGCTTTCTCATGGTCAGATTTGGAGTGTACACATGATGTGCCCTTTCAGTTAAATTTTGCAGTGGAATACTAGTCCAGTTGCTTATTTTTGCTTTCATAAAATCAATACAGTATGTTACTTTCAGTTTATCTGGCTACTGCAGAAAATCTCAGGTTACCTTAATGTTCCTCTAACTCTACCATTTTTGAAACAGTGCTCCTTAAACAGTCTCATTCTCAAGCCATTCTTTTCTTCATTTTGACCTTTTTTTTGCAGTTTTATCAGTTCATCTAAATAGCTGTTTAAAGCTTCTTCCATTTTTTCCAGCCTTTTGTTATATAAGTTGATATACTACTTCAATATTTTGTTTATTTTAATTATCTCTGAACATATTTGACTTATTTTTCCCTCTGAATTTCTGGAAGCCATGTGTTGCACCAAAGCTGGACCTTGAACTGCTTTTTGCTTAACAGCTGCAGGATTCTTCCTGGCAAAAGTTTTCTCTTCACCTTTTCTAGTTGTTTTTCTTTAAGGCTTTCATAAGTTTCTTGTTTGTGGGTATCTAGATAGTGTGCTTACTAGCCAGTAACTAAATGTACTAAAACTTGAAGAGTTTTTGGCCCTTATCTCTCAGTTTCTTCTTTCATACTGGTAGAGCTGAAATTAAGCTGTTGATCAGTGTGCAGCCATCTTTGAAGTCCAAACGTTCCGTATTTTGTCACATACTTGGGAGCCATAGAGATGTCCTCCCACTGTTCCTTTGTATACTGTCTTTCAAATCTCTCTTCCCAATCTTTTCTAACCTAATCTGATTGGTTCTTGTAGTTATCATGGACTATTTTATATGCCAATTATGCAAATTACCCCTTTTTTAACAGCTACTTGTGTTCTAGGCTCACATACAAAACTAAAAACTCTGTCAGTGTTGGTCTTTCATTTACCAAGCCCCTGAACCTTTCTGTTTGCTTATACTCTGTCAGTCCCTGGTAGGGAAGAGGGTCTATAACCTGCAGTCTAAAATTTTCCTTGGCCACATCCCACTCTGTTACTTTTCCTCTCTAGTTATTTGCTTTCAAAAACATTTGTTCTTTTGCTAATTTTGTCTAGAACATTCAAGCCCCCTCTTACCTGCTTTCTCTGCCCCTGCTTACAGTCATCCATGTTGGTAAAATCTCCTTTCTTCATTCCCATGTTGGCTTAGTTCAGCTTGAGTTCTGTAAGCAGTTTTGTACGCACTACTGAGAAAAAGAAGTTTAGACTAGTGAAAAGTTTTTACAGAAAGGTCACCGGTTTAATTTCTACAAGTCTTTTGGGATTCTAGTACCATGATAGGAATGGAATCCATTCCTAAGTCAAAGTATGATTAAATGCCAAACTGAAAGCATTTCCGACATAGCAACTAAAAACCAAGAAAATCTAAAGGTATTACTGCTCAGTGCTAGGAGTCTTAACAAAAAACTCTGCTCCCTAGAAGCTATCTTCATACTAGAGAATGCTGACATCTGTGCGGTCACTGAGACATGGTTTAAAGCTGCAGAGAGTGCATTGATAGTGCAAGGTTAGTTCATAGATTCATAGTTCATAGATTACTACTATTACAATGCCTTCCACATATTTAGACCAGCTACTACACAGACAGGTACTAAAGGTGGGGGTATCTCAATTTACATCAAAAATAAATATACATCAAAGTTGGTCAAATAGGATTATGCACTTGAGATTCTCCATGTTCAAATCACCACAGGCAAAATCCAATATCACTTCCTTGCAAGCTGTAGGTCCCCCTCTATGACCCAGGAAACCCATACCATGTAGTTAAACTTATTGGAAACACTCACCATCCAACCCAATACCATATTCATGGACGACTTTAATTACCCCACCATTAACTGGGAATCCTGTGCAACACCAAACATACAGGCACAGCGATTCCTGGATTTTGTAAACACAAACTCCCTGGACATGATTGTCAATGCACCATCCAGGGGGGCAACCATACTGTCTCTGGCCCTAAGTAATATGGGACAGTGCTGCACATCCCCTACTATAATATCTTCCCTCTCCTTTGAAGTAAAAATAAAACCTTGACCACAGCTAACTCTGAAATATTCATGAATGACTCTGAGGCTAGCTTCCTGTTATTAAGTAATAACCTGGCAAAATTTCAAGCCTCCATAAACCCTGAGAACACTGCTGCCTATGCAGAACTGTTCACAGAAACCCTGCCCTGCATAGATGCAGCTGTACCCACCAGGAAGAAGTACAGAAGTAACTCAAAAAACAACGAAACTGATGGAATCACAAAATCAATCGGCAGTATAACAGAAGAACGAAAAGCATGGAAAAAATTATGAGATGCAGTGCCCTGCAGGATAAAAGCCCCTCACCAAACTAAACAAACAACTCAGAGGAGAAATAAAGTCTACCAATCCCACATTTGAGGTAAATTTGTCCTCCCAGGCCAAGGACAATCACAAGGCATTCTTTAGCTATGTCCACAACCTCAAAGGCAATACACAGTTGTATGTAGAACTCATTGTAAATGGAGCCACCTATACTAAGCCAGAAGATGTAGCAAATCTACTGGTGAACAAATTCAGTTCCAACTTTACCCCTTTCTCCCCCTCAACCTTCCCTCAGTTAATACCATTAAATATAACTCTCCCTGCTATCACTTGGAAACAGGTCCTTAAGGCTCTCCCTAAGGCCAAGAACACTGCATCAGTGGGCCTAGACAGTATCCCAGGATTCCTTCTTAATATCATGAAACATGACCTATCAGGCTCTGTGGAATTGCTGTTAAAATGTAACCTACAAACAGGAGCCTGATGAATGGAGAACAGCAACAGTCATACCTCTGCACAAAGGTGGGCCATCTACAGTCCCTGGAAACTACAGACCCATAAGCCTCACTAGTCTCATATGCAAAGCCATGGAAAGAATTATCTGGAAATGATCAATAATGATATAGTAAACCTCCAGACACTGGACCAACCCCATTTTGGTTTCTTCAAGGGCAGGTCATGTCTACTCAACCTGGTGGACTTCTTTGAGAAGGTCACCAAAGGAATGAATGATGGCAAAATTGTTCACACTGCCTACCTTGATCTGTCCAAGACATTTGAACCAATACCCCACTCAAGCATTGTTACAAACTCAAGAGGTTAGGTACAAACCCTTATGCCACCCTGTGGATAGCCAACTGGCTCACAGACAGGCCCCAGGAAGCTAGGCTTAGGGAGTCCATGTCTAAGAAGAGGCCAGTCACAAGTGGTGTCCATAAGGGCTCAGTCCTGGGACCGCTCCTTTTTGAAATGTACTTCTCTGAAGTCAAGACCAATGTCAGTGGGGGTCTATATCATATAATCAAAAATGCTATTAGTCGAACACTAATAATTGAAAAGTGTAAATGTCGAACGAATGTTTCAATGAAACATTTCACTGGGAAAACAAGAAATTGGCCATCACAAAGTTGGTATATTTAGGTGGGGGTGGCGTAGCTACCCCCATTAGAATGGGTTTTATTTGGTGATGTTTTTGTGTACTTTGCTGGGTTGGCCAACTGGTTTTTAACCCAGGGAAAGTTTTTTCTGAAACTTTCATTCGACATTTAGTGTTTTCACTTATTAGTGTTTGAGCTAGGAAAGATGTGCAGCAGGTAAAGGTGATAAAGGATAATGAGGGAAACATAGTCACAAGCGAGGAGAGTGTGTTGAGGAGATGGAAAGAGTACTTTGAGGAGTTGATGAATGAAGAGAATGAGAGGGAGAGAAGGTTGGATGATGTGGGGATAGTGAATCATGAAGTACAATGGATTAGCAAGGAGGAAGTAAGGATAGCTATGAAGAGGATGAAGAATGGAAAGGCTGTTGGCCCAGATGACATACATGTGGAAGCATGGAGGTGTTTAGGTGAAATGGCAGTGCAGTTTTTAACCAGATTGTTTAATGAAATCTTGGAAAGTGAGAGGATGCCTGAGGAATGGAGAAAAAGTGTTTTGGTACCGATTTTTAAGAATAAGGGTGATGTGCAGAGCTGTAGTAACTACAGAGGAATTAAATTGATCAGTCACAGCATGAAGTTATGGGAAAGAGTAGTGGAAGCTAGGTTAAGAAGGGACATGATGATTAGTGATCAGCAGTATGGTTTCATGCTGGGAAAGAGAACTATGGATGCGATCTTTGCTCTGAGAGTGTTGATAGAGAAGTACAGAGAATGTCAGAAGGAGTTGCATTGTGTTTTTGTAGACTTAGAGAAAGCATATGACAGGGTGCCTAGAGAGGAGTTGTGGTATTGTATGAGGAAGTCAGGAGTGTCAGAAAAGTATGTAAGAGTGGTACAGGATATGTCCGAGGGTAGTGTGACAGCAGTGAGGTCTGCGGTGGGAGTGACGGATACGTTTAAGGTGGAGGTGGGGTTACATCAAGGATCAGCTCTGAGCCCTTTCTTATTTGCAATGGTGATGGACAGGTTGACAAACAAGATCAGACAGGAGTCCCCATGGACTATGATGTTTGCAGATGACATTGTGATCTGTAGTGAGAGTAGGGAACAGGTGGAGGAGACCCTGGAGAGATGGAGATATGCTCTAGAGAGAAGAGGAATGAAGGTCAGCAGGACTAAGACAGAATATATGTGTGTGAATGAGAGGGAGGATAGAGGAATGGTGAGGATGCAAGGAGTAGAGGTGGCAAAGGTGGATGAGTTTAAATACTTGGGGTCAGTAGTTCAGAGTAACGGTGAGTGTGGAAGAGAGGTAAAGAAGAGAGTACAGGCAGGATGGAGTGGGTGGAGAAGAGTGTCAGGAGTGATTTGTGACAGACGAGTAGCTGTAAGAGTGAAAGGGAAGGTCTACAAGAGGGTAGTGAGACCAGCTATGTTATATGGGTTGGAGATAGTGGCATTGACAAAAAGGCAGGAGTTTGAGCTGGATATGGCAGAATTAAAGATGTTAAGATTTGCACGAGGGTGGACAGGATTAGGAATAAGTATATTAGAGGGTCAGCCCAGGTTAGAAGGTTTGGAGACAAAGCCAGAGAGCCATGATTACATTTATTTGGACATGTGCTGAGGAGGGATGCTGAGTATATTGGGAAAAAGATGCTAAGAATGAAGCTACCAGGTAACAGGAAAAGAGGAAGGCCTAAGATAAGGTTTATGGATGTGGTGAGAGAGGACATGCAGGTGGTTGGTGTGACAGAGCAAGATGCAGAGGACAGGAAGAAATGGAAACAGGTGATCTGCTGTGGCGACCCCTAATGGGAACAGCCGAAACAAGATGATGATGAGTGTTTGACTAATAGTGTTTTCGATTATATGATATAGACCCTGTCAATGGCCTCTGGCTGATTAAATTTGCAGATGTTTGCAAATTAGAGCTGTTATGGAATCCCACACTGACACAAATGTTCTGCAGGAAGGATATCGACAACACACCCCTTAGAATTGACCCAGTTGTCAGAGACTTAGGGGTACACATAGACAATAATCTAGCCTTTGACCATCACATGTCTACAGTAGTGAGGAAATCATTTTATGTTGTGCAACTTATAAACAAATGTATGACATCTAGGTTCAAGGAATTCATTGTTCCATTGTATCTGGCATTCATCAGCCCTATCATTTAGTACAACACCCCCTTTGATATGTACCTAACCAGGTATATTCAACAATTGGATTGTCCACAGAAGTTCCTCACTAAAAGAATACAGGGAGTAAGTAACATGTCCTATGCAGATCGCTTTAGGACCCTATCCCTGTATTCTGTCTCTTACAGAGTATTGAAGGGAGCTATCTATGCCTGGCATACAGGGCATTGTCAGACCCCACTCTGATGGACCTCCTGCATATCCGTAAAACAAACAGCAACATAATTACCCATTCTGAAGACTTACATTTTGCCTGTGATATAAATAGGATCTGCTTTAGAGACAGGTATGTATCCCAGAGATTATCCCGTCTCTGGAACAGGCTCCTCATCCATGTGAAGAAGAGGTTCTCCCTAACCCAATTCACCTCTCTAATGGACACAGGCAGCCTGTGAATGGGTCATCTTCCAGGCCCCTGTTACACTTACCAAGGGTACCAGAACTTGTCAGAGATTTGGGATGCATGGCTAGACTTAAAAAGGCCATTTGGTCATTAGCCTAGTAAACATCTATGAATCTATTGTTTGAATCTTTGATGTTAGCAAAAATTTTCTTTGCAGCACCCATAATGTGCCCAGAAATTACTCCATTTGTAATTCATACGGAGTTACATGTATTGGTAACTGATCTAATTATTACTGCAAATTCTTTTTTTATGAGACCCATTGCTCCTACCACTATAGGAACTGTTGGGGTATCCTTCTTCCACATTGCTCTCATTTCTGCCAGCAAATCCTGGAATTTTATGAATCTGCATCTCTTTATATGACACTGTAATCACTAAGTGTAGCAATTTCAATGATCAGGTACTACTTTTGTCTTTTCATGGACTACTATATCTGTTTTTCTCGTGTCTGTTCTCTGAACTGTTGGTAATGGGTGATCCCAAGTGATATAAACATCATTCTCTATAATGGTTTATGGCTCATTTTTCGAGTGCTTCTCAGCTACTTCAATATTGTACAATTCCCTATGCAACACTCTTGCCATATTATTATGCCTTTCAGTATACAGTCCTTCTGCCTTTAGTATATCACAGTCAGCAGCAAGATTTGTGACTGTTTCCAGTTCTGTTTTACAGAGCCTGCATTTGTCTGTTTCTCCCACATGTTCAATGGACTTTGTAAACCAACTTGTATGTAGTCCACTATCTTTTAGTTTGAATTCACCTCTCCTTAACTATTCCTGCTTTTGATCCTGATCAACATGAGGTTGTTCCAGGAGTTTCTATACTTGCAAATATATTTATGCATTTTCCACATTTCTTGTCTTCTATCTGATCCTTCACCTTTTATTCTTTCTTTTCTTGTTTGGCAGATTCAGTTGCTGCCTGATTTTTATCTACTTCTGGTTTGATTTCCATTCCTGCTTGATGCCGATCTGCTTTTGCTAGACTAAGCAGAGAAGTCACCTTAGATTTATTCTCCTCATGATTCAAAACGTTCACTATGTTTGGATCTTGTGAGGTCAGCAGGTATGTGTGCAGTCACATGATTGCAGATCTATACTTGTAATCAATTTCAAGGAGGCCCTTCTTCGTAATGGGGAATATATAATCTTGGTATGCACTGATTTTTTATAAAGCATTTGGTGAGCATTAAGTATCCTTCTTGTTTTCCTAGCTAATCTATCCAACATGTTTTGAGGCAAATCAACCACTCCAAAACCGTAAGTTAGGACAGGAAGAGAAATTGGTTTATAGCGTGAACTTTGTTCCTAGATGTCAACGCTGTTTTCGGGATTAATTTAAGTCTTCTAAAATATTCTTTACCAAGTTTTATTCACATTTGTTCATGTTTTATTGTTGATCCTTTATCAATTCTCAAATACTTGTACACTCTCTTGCTCAAGTTCTTTTATATCACATTCTTGTCCCAAACTGATGTTTTCTTGGTGCTGCAGCTTTCCTGCTTTAAAAGTTGCTTTTGCACATTTATCAAGACCAAATGACAGTCGTATATCATCTGAAACAGTTTTGACTGCTTGCAGTTGTGCTTTCAGTTCCTCATCTGATGAGCTATACAGTTTAAAATCATCTACAAAGAGAAGATAAGTCTTTACACTTTTTTGCTTTCTGGGAGCCAAATTATAACCATGAGCTAATCTGTTAAGTAGACAGCTTAATGGGTTAAGGGCAAGACAAAAGAGCAGAGGTGAAAGAGAGTCACCATGGAATATCCCCCTTTGAATTTTTATCTCTGGAATAACAATTTGTCCTTTATCATGGCTTAACTGCAAAGTGCTTTGCCACTGTTTCATGGTCACTATGATGTAGTTTATCAGTGTAGGGTGTATCTTATACATTTTTAAGCAGTCTTTTATCCCTGAATGTGAGTTGCTGTCAAATATTTAAGTCTATCTATGCCATACTTAGGTTCTTCCCCTTTTTACAGTTAGATTCTTCTCCTTTTTACAGTTCTTCATTATGACTTTATTTGACAACAGATGATCCTTTGTTCCATATGATTTTCTTTTATTACCCTTTGTTCTAGTGCCATAATTGAGTTTTCTTCTAAATGACTATAAACTCTGTCTACATCAATTCTAGTGTATAGTTTATAAGTCGTCAGAAGGCAAGTTATTGGTCTATAGTTTTTAGGATAGCTTGCAGGTTCACTCTTAAGTAGGAGCATTGTTTTTCCTGTTGTTAACCAAGTTGGTGTTTGTTCAGGGTGCATATACATTGTTTTTACTCATAGCTAAATCATCATATAAAGATGTTAATACCTTTAGCCAGAAGTAAGGTACTTCATCTGGGCATGGGGTTTTCCAATTACAGGCTTTTCTTAATTCTGTTTCAGACCCCACGGATGGTAAGTAAGATCTCCAAGTAAAGTCTAAAGCAGCAGAATATGTAAACGCTGAAGGAAATAAAGCACAGACAGAATATGGTCTGGAGCTAAGCATAGTTATGAGAAGAGAAAGAGCTGAATTGATGAGGAAAATGACAGAGGGCTTAATGGACTGCGAGTGGCAGCTGGAAAAGAGAAGGTCTGGATATGAGATGAGGACATCCTTCTAAAATAGGGTGGTAGTGCCATGGAGTAAACCACTGGAGGATATTGTAGACTAGAAAGCCATCAAAGAGATAAACCAGGCATAGCTCAGAAAGAGGGGAAAGGTGAAACAACTGTAGAGGCAGATGTGAAAGTAGATATACCTTCAAGAGCTAGGCTTTTTGTGACCAGAGATTCACAAGGCAAAGTGAAGATAAAAGGAAGCTGTAAGGAAACCCTCACTTCAGTGAATCAGAACTGCAAAAATAGACTGTGTAATATAATCACTAACTTGTGCAACAAAGCAGCTAACTTTAGTACTATTTAAGTACAGGTCTTTGAGGTAATATTGCATTAGAATGACGCTTACACACACACACACACACACACACACACACACACACACACACACACACACACACACTGATTGAGGTGTATAAAGCAGTCATAAAGCATCACTCAGAAGTGCAGGAAATCAGACCACAACCTGTGACACACAAAAACTGACTGCCAAGAAGGTAAGAAAGTAATACCTGATTATATGTTACAAAAGGCACAAAAGATTTTTTATTTGTATCCCTTCTCTACTCTTGACCATTAGGTCTCATCCCTTAGACAGCCTATGCACCCATTATTTACCGTTTGGATGAGAGTCATTTGTCCACTTGTTCCTGCTGGGGCCGGTATGATGGTATCATTCATAATAGAGTGTGTTTTTTTGCTGAAACTTTAAACTTCCCTACACATGCCCAGTAGGTATTTGTGATCAGAGTGTGCAATGACATGTGGTGGTGGAGGGCTTCTCTCTTTTACCTGCAAAATAGCCATGTAAGCCTTACCTCCACAGAAGAGCTCATTACACATAATTCTCCAGTTTCCAGCAGAGAAATCAGAGCAATGCAAGTGTGTGTGTGTGTGTGTGTGTGTGTGTGTGTGTGTGTGTGTGTGTGTGTGTGTGTGTGTGTGTGTGTGTGTGTGTGTGTGTGTGTGTGTGTGTGTGTGTGTGTGTGTGTGTGTGTGCATGTGTGTGTGTGTGTGTGTGTGCATGTGCTGTGTGTGTGTGTGTGTGTGTGCGTGTGTGTGCGTGCGTGTGTGTGTGCGTGCGTGCGTGTGTGCGTGTGTGTCTGTGTGTGTGTGTGTGTGTGTTTGTGTGTGCACGTGCCCGTGCACGTGTGTGTCTTTGTGTCAATGTGTACCATACCTCTTAACCTCTTACTGGAAGAAATGTGGACAAAGCCTGAGAAAATAAGGGCAGAATATTAAATATTCTTATAAACTTAGAAGGTTGCTAGAGTAATAGGTTTGTGTTAGCATGCATTTTCTGAAGGATTTGAAGTCTGAAACTCAAATGTATGTCATTTTTAGTGACTTTCAATCCTCAGATCATCCCAGTGATTTGCCAGAAAATCACACATTTTATTAGGAATAGGCCAAAAATAAGAGGCAAAAACCTGGACATTCTGCGAAAAAATGGACAGCTGAGAGGTGTGATATTTGCATATGTGTGTGTTTGTTTGTGTGTGCCTGTGTGTCAATGTGTGTGCGTGCGTACATGCATGTACCTATGTGTGTAAGCATGTGTGTGTGTCCACAGACATGTGCCCTCCCCTTCCTACAAAGATGAATGCACACTGCTTACTCAGCTAAGAAAGTCTCTTCATTCATTTCTTCCCCCCTGCCAGCTCCAGCACGTAACCAAGCTGCTAGTCAAACTCATGTTACCAGGGCCATAGTCAACTATTTGAGGCACAGAAGTCTGAATTATTGCATTTTTGAAGTTCAGTCCTTATATCCAGTTACTATTTATATGGGCTTTGCATGTTTTCTGCTGCATTTCTGATGATATGCTGGTTAAATCACCTTTGTGGTCTGTACTGTGGCTGAAAATGGTTCCCAAAAGTATATACCCTTGCCTAGTTAAATGATTAAATAAATAAGTCAGAAACTGAACACCTGTTCAATGAATATGAAGAAGCAGGTGATCGTGTGATGCTGGAATCCATAGTGGCTGACCAGGTAGAAACAATGATGGCAGGTGAGAGGTATATCTGTTGCACATGTGCGATCAGCAACAGGTTAATCACCAGTGCTGTCAGTAAATTTATTTGTTTTATTGTTTTGACTTTTTTATTGATTTTGAAGTACTTTTGAGGTATCTTGCTACATTTTATTGTTCTGTGAATCCTGAGCTGTAAGTTTTAAGCAATTATGTGCACAATTATTGCCTGGGCTTTAAGATTATCTATCATTAATTTTCTTTCTCTCTTATCAATTAAATCCCAGGATGGGAAATTTGTTGATGTCATTAAAATAGTAGGGATTGTAACTTCTGCATATGATCAGCATGAATTCCAGCAGTACTTAAATACATTGCTTTGTTGGGCAAAAAAGCACAAAATAAGTTTTTATGAATCTAAATATAAACTATTGTAATTGGTAAGAAATAATTTAGTGTATTCATATAATATAAATAGTAGCAGTATTCAAATATTGTAAAATATGAATATGTGGGTATATGTATTAATAGTGGTTTTAGTTTTTGAGGCAAAGTGAATAAAATAGTAAGAAATGCTTATTTATTGATTAAAACATTTGCAAGAACAGTTACTTCTAGAAAGTAGACAGTAATGTTACTGATTTATACAACAATCATTAGACCACTTCTGGAATATCATTTTATTTTTTGTGTATATTTTGCCTGATTTTGGAAGAATGGAAAAGATATTTTTTTTTTCAAAAAAAGATTAGAGGGTATTCTGAATGATTATAAAAGAAGAGAGCTGAGGGGGCTAAATGGCTAACTAAAAGCAGCAGTATTTTAGAGCTCCATATAACTAGTTAAATAAGACAGGAAAATATTCTTTTTTTTCTTCAAAGTATAAAATCTTATAGATAAAGGACTAATTTACATAATTAGAAACTTTGGTGAAGTTTTACAAATAATTTCCTGTCAAAAAGCTTGGAGATATATTCACTTGTTAAAATGAGCAACTCAAGGAATTCTCACCAGGATGCTGCCTTAAAGAAGGAACTACAACAGATGGTATCTACCCTGCAGGAGTTGTCTTTGAAGATGGATGATTTTAAGAAGAACCTAGAAAATCTTAAAACAAGCAGTCAAAAACAGGCTGACACCCTCAAGGAAATGCTACAACATCAGACAAGGATAACAGGAATAGAGGTTTCTCTAAATGACTTAGAAATCAGACTTAAGGAAGAGGAAACACAGAAAGAACTGCTTCTTAAACAAAACACTTGATTGGTTAATAAAGTAGATGACTTGGAAAATAGGGAGAGGAGAAATAACATCAGGATTTTCGGATTACCTGAAAACACAGAAGGTGAGGATATTATTTCCTTTTTATCAAGCTGGATCCCTGACTTTTTAAATTTAAAAGAAGGACTTTCCTTTGGCATTGAAAGGGCACACAGAGCTCTTGGGAAACCTGCAATTCACTCAAACTCTCCTCCTAGGTCAATAAGTATCAAATTTCTTTCATACTTAGACAAGGAACTGATTTTAAGATCTGCTTGGAGGAAGGCACCTCTAAAACATAAACAGAGCCTGATAAGATTTGATAACGACTATTCATCTTGAATAATGGAACAAAGGAAACAAGTGTGGCCACTGATAAAGTTTCTGAAACAAAATAACATCAAGGCACAACTTGCATATCCAGCTAAGATAAGAATAATGTATGCCAATGAGATGAGGACTTTTAATGACTTAGAGGAAACCTCTTCATTTATTAAAACTAATAATGTGATTACTTTACCAGAAGATATGGATTGGATGTCACCTTCTCTCAAGAGAACAAAAGAAACAAATGTCTGGGCAGATGTCAAAAAGAAGAAGCAAAAGACTGATACTGTTAAAGCCAAATCTCTCAAAGCATCTACTATGATATGAATTGTTTTAACATTACTTTATAGGACCAGTTTTACTGCTTGAAATTTTTAAAACAAAGGTAACTATCTACTGGAATCTTTATCTATATTTTTTGAAAATAGATGACACATGAGAGTTTTCACATTACCTCAGGTATGTAAAACAGGGTACTTTTCTTTCACAGAAGGAGGGTTATATAGCACATAAAATATTTATACTGTAAATCAACATACATATTATATGTGTATTTTCTATTAAATTTTCGCTTTTCTTTCTCTCTCTCTTCTCTCTTTTTTCATTATTTATTTCAACTGCATCTTGTCTCCCCTTCTAAATTCTCTCCTGTTTACTATACTAATATAGTCTGTATATATTTAATAACTCGCTATCTATACATAGATAAATAATACTCTAAAATAATCTCGTTTTAAGGTAGACTAATTGGAATAGTGAACGTAATTAATTGTTACTACAATATTTATTAGATTAATGATAGTCACTGTTATGCTTATTGGGATTGGGGACATGTTTGTGATTAACTCTGAAATGTTCCATTCATGTACATATGTCCTTTGAATTATTTCCTTTTTGTGTTAACAAATACATAAAAAGGGAGGGAAAACGTACTGCTGGTTAAGAGAAGTGAAGCTTTCTTCACATTCTATTTGTGTTGCCATAGCAACAGTAAACAACTGCTGCAGTTTCTAAGGACACTGTGAACCTGCAAAGTGCATTTAGCCTCACAGATAACAAATAATAAAACAAAGTAATGTTGTTTATTTATTAAAATGAAAAACAACCTAAGCAAGGTAAAATAAATACACAATAGGACTATTTGTAAATATTTTATGATTTATCCTCATAGGATTACATATTCCTGGAAACACAACTGAAATGTTCCCAAACTACATGTGCACTTAAATGTAGCTGCTTGATTAAAAAGTATTACTCAGTTTAATATGCTGATTTCACAAGCTGTCTGCACTGTAAAAGTTAGATTTTATATGTTACTTGAAATTGTCAGTCTCTAGAGCATATGAAAAGATACATATTACTTTTTGTAACATGTTATCCTTGCAGTTACCTCACACTGTACAAACTCACTTGGTAACTGATAGCTTTTCATTTAAAATATCAGTTTAAATATTAAATGAGCCCTTGAAGTGCTATTGACATTTTGACAAAATATAATCTGAACTGTAAAATGAATGACTTGAAAGAAGTGAAGTAATGCATAGATTTCAAAGACAGTTCTTGACACTACAGTAAAAGTAAAAAATATATTCACAAGGAAGTAATGAAATATTTTAGTCTTCCAGTTAAAATAGTTTACTGTCAACATTTTGCGATATCAGAAAGTCTGAAGTGCTAGGAAATTACTGTTCTTTCTCTTTATAATGATTACTAGACATATGTTAGACTCTGCTTAGTTTAATGAATTGTGACATATGTTTATGAGGAAAAGTGGACTCAGTTACTCACATTGGACTACACATTCCTGGAAACTCAACTGAAATGTTCCCAAATTACTTGTGAATTTAAATGAAACTACCTATAAGCATAATTTACTTTAACAACCTGACTCCATAAGCTAGCTACTCTATATATGCTACATTATATATGTCACTTGCATATGACAGTCTCTAGAGCACACAAAAAATATATATTATTTTTGCAACATCCTATATTTGCACTAATCATACATTCTAAACTAACTCAATTGGCAACTGACAAGCTATTTATTTGAAACATCAGTCTAAATATTTATTGTGCCCTTGAAATATTGTTGCCGTTTTGACAAAACAAAACCTGAATTGAAAAAGGAATGATTTGAAGAAGTGAAGTATTGTACAGATTTCAAAGACAGCTATTGACACTACAATATAAGTAGAAATGTATAAATCCAAGGAAAAGTTGAAATGCTTTATACTTTTAGTTAAAATAGCTTATTGTTAACTTTTTGCTTTATCAGAAAATTTAAAGAGCTAGGAAATTACTTCTAATTTGTCTTTATAATGTTTACTAAAGTGATGTTAGTCACTGACTTGTTTAATGGATTGCGAGTCATGTACAAGATGGACTTCTTTCGGCTTTTCCTGGTTAGGGGTCACCACAGCGGATCACCTGTCCGCTCATGATTGGCAGTAGAGTTTTTATGGTGTTGAGTTGCCAGCCCGGTGCCCAACCTTCCACAGAAGGCACACACGCACTCACACCTAGGGCCAATTTAGAGTGTCCAATCCACCTACAGCATGTCTTTGTACAAGATGGACTACTGAATGTTATTTCTGTTTACCTATGTTTGCTGAATTTCTTTTATTAGTACTGATTTAAAACAAGGGAAAGAAAGGGAAGGAAATCTCTGTTTTTGGTCAAGGGAGGAGAGGCTTAAGAGTATTCAAACTGCCTCAAGAACTCTCTAAGATGCTCTAAATACTATTTGATTAATACTTACCTAAGGTAAGTCTTGATTACCATATAGATACCTTCACATTCATTCTCGACCTGATGTGATTACCCATTCTGGAACAGGAGGTGCCCTATACAGGATGAGAATTGTCAGGGTGATCATAGTTCATTCTTAGACTCTGCTTTGTAAATCTATAAATATGTAAAAGCACTGCACACTAGAATGTAGGGCGCCTCTACTCAGAGTCAGGATACTACTGATAAACCATGTCTTTTCATAAGTGTAAGTTGAAGTTGTTGAGCTGAAGAGTGGGAAAGTAAAGGAAGACAGTACACCTACAGTAAATTCATATTTCATTGGTAAGCACTCATTGTCTCGTGTAGAGTCCTTTTAGTCAAATTATTTTAGTAATAATCTATTTGTTGTTGGCTTATTTAGTGTATGCTCCTCTGTTGCATTTAATTTATCCAAAAATGACATATTTGACATGTTTGGGATCTCTTAAGGGTAACTAAATATTGGATATTTTCTAAGTCAACATAATAATTGTTTACACTACTAACATTCCATCCTGATATATAAAATACTATAGAACAGTAATAGAATAAAATAGAATGTCATATCTCTTTTAAGAAAATTCTCCATATAATAATTTAGCATATGGAGCTAGGCTGATATTGTTGGTTAAATATATGAGTAATAATCCAATAGATCTATCTTTATCTATTGGATTAGGAAAGACTTTCAGTCCATGTTTAATGGGACATTCATATTTACTTGTATTTGATACTTTAGAATTAATGTTTTATAGAAGTACTTTTTTAAAGTCTGACCAGAATTTTACCCTGCTTATATTTAAAGAAGAAAGAACATTAAATTACACTCCCAAGTTTACACACATACAAATAGCATCCAATGTTGTTAGAGAATATGGTATAACTACTATAATCAAAATAAAAAAAAAAGCAAAAAGTTTCTTCCAACAATAACTTGAAATGGATTTAACATTCTTATAATTAAATACCAATGGCTTAAATAATGGAAATAAAAGATCAAACTTACTAAAATATTTAAATCTAAATAAGGCACAAGTAGTATTTCTCCAGGAAATGCGTTTTAAGACTAATGATAGCTTTATTTGGAACCCTAAGGACTATACAGTCTTAGCTCAATCCTCCTATAGTACAAAGACAAAAGGAGCATCAATTGTCTGGAAGAAAATCATAATCACTCAAAAAGTTATCTATAAATATGAAGACAAAGAAGGTCTACTAGCATTTGTTATAATTAAATTTAATACTGGAATATGGACCTAAGCTAATCTATATTGGTTCCCAGGAATTGGAGCAGGAATGGTTAAAAACACCTAGATTTTATTTCCAACAATTATAAAGGAAATCTTATACTGGGAGGAGACTTTAATTGTACCTTAGATGCTTCTGAAACCACCAAGAAGTCTTTTCGCATAGCAACTATTTCAAAATCCTTAAAAAATGGATCGATTCATTTCATTTAATTGACACTTTTAAAGTAAAAGATGATAAATCCTTATTATTTTCCCATAAAGACCATAGATTTGGAACACAAACCAGAATAGACAAATTATTCATAGTTCAAGATTTACAAACATTCTCAACTTCTCAATAGTTCCATGCCCCTTCTCAGATTATGACTGTCTGATAATGAAGCTCCAAATGGAGTTTAAACCTTTAATCCTCTCAACTAAAATTCCATCATTTATCATGAAAATTAAAGAATTCAGACCCTGGATGTTGTCAGAACTGCAATTATTTCTTGAAATTAATAACACAACATAAATCAGTAGTGGGACTCATTAAAAGTGTATTTATTTGGTAAGACCCTTAGCTTGTACAAAAACAAAGTTAGAGAGTGGGAATCTGAATCATTAGACTTACAAACCAGACTCTTGACAACAAAATCTAAAAAAAAAAATCAGAATTGTCCATTAGTCAAAAAAGAAAAAGAGGAATTGAATAAAAATATAATGAAATTCTAACACACAAACTTGTCTAGCCTTGGAAAAAATAAAAATAAACTCATTAGCCACCTCCCCAGATATCTACATAACTTATCTATAAGAATTAAAATACAATCTAAAGCAAATAACATTAGTAGTGTATATCATGAAAAGAAAGGGGAAAAAGTATCAGATCTAGGAGACATCCTTGAAGCATTTTGGTTCCATTATATGGAGCACTTCAAAAAAGAAGATTTAGATACCAACCAAATAAACTTAGATACAAACCTTATCAATATAAAAAAAATTCCCTGAAAACTTAAAACTAGACCTACAAAAACCTATATCCTACAAAGAAATTGTTGACAAGATAAAAGGAAGTAAATCTAACAAAGCTCCAGGGATAGATGGTATAATTACGGAAATTTACAAACTCTTCCATTCAACAGTAATCTCCCTTTCTCATAAAACTTTGCTAGAAGTCCAGTCAGAAGCAAAAATACCACCCTCATGGAAATATTCTCTCATAACACCAATTCTAAAAGATAATAAACTATCAGACCTTTGCACCTCATACAGACCTATATCATTACTGAATAATGATCAGAAAATATTCATGTCAATACTAGCTAACAGAATGAAAATCCCACTTTCAAAGACAATTAATAATGATCAAACTGGATTTTTATATAACAGGCACACACATGATACTATTAAAAGGATACTTACTCTTATAGATTATGTGAATAAAGAAGGTAGAGAAACACGTGTAATCAGATTAGACATAGAAAAAGCCTTTGATTCCTTCAACTGGGAATATCTATTTAAGGCTTTAGCATTATTTGAATTTCCTCCTCCCTTCATTTTATTACTAAAAAACATATATATTAATAACTTAGCCTACATTAAATGAAGTCTTTTCACCTCAGAATCTATCCATATAACAAAATGTACTAAACAAGGATGCCCCCTTTCTCCTATTTTATTTGCTTTGGCTATAGAAATACTTGCAGAAATAATACACAATAATCCAAGAATAAAAGGAATAGAAGTCTATGACCAGTACATGTCTAAAATAATGCTTTTTGCTGATATTTTATTAACCCTATCAAACTCCAGAGAGTCATTAGGAGAGTTACAAGAAGTAATGGAGAAATTTTATAAGATTCCAGGTCTACACTTTAATAGATTAAAATCAAAATTTCTATTTTTAAATAAGAAAAAAGAACTACAAGTTACAGATAAATCCATCATAGGAAAACAAGAATGTACGCTAAATTATTTAGGAATAGAGTTATGCAAAAGTATAAACAAAACACTATTAATAAATTATAAAAACATTATTGAAACAATAAAAATATATATAGAAAAGTGGAACAAAATTATATTAACTTTTGAAGATAGATTGCAATTAATAAAAATGGTCTTATTGCCAACAATACTATATATAGTGTTAGCAATACAGTTAATTCCTGAAAGATGCATTCTTAAAGAAATAAACTCAAGTTTAATAAAATTTTTATGGTATTCCCAAAAAGAATAGAGTTGCTCTAACTCATCACATTAGACCCTGGAAACGAGGAGGATTGAACTTCCCAGAAATAGAAACATATATAAAAGCATCTGTGCTTAAAACTACAATAGACTTGATAAACCCAAATTATTTTGCCAACTGGAAAGAATTAACAATGGCTATATTAACAAATGAATTTAATCTGTTAAAAAAAATTTAAATAGTAGACAAATCAAACAAACCCTGGTACATACTATGCATAAGTATACAATATAATATAACAAAACCTTCTAAAACAACACTGATTAATCATTACATCACTTCCTTTATGAAACTTATCAATGCAAACATAGATCTAAAACTTTGGTTTGACCTTTTAACCCCATTTACCATCACTAAGAATTTTCCTCACAAAATATATAGGGAAACAATAACCTCCTGGGAACAGAATGTATTCTTATGCTGGTTTCAATGCGTAAATAAATTAAATGTTTTAGATATACATATGATAAAAACTGCTTACAATATTCCAACACGGGACTGGTTAACCTTACAAAGCATTCTAATGTACACTCAAGATTTATGCAGATTAATTAATAATTCCTCATTTAAAGATATTCCAAATCTAATAAGTTTTCTGTATGAATTTGTATATAATAGTTGTGAAAAGAAAAAGTTCATATTTATGCAGAAGCCATGATGGATAATGGTCATCCATATGGAGAAACCATGATGGATAATGTTCGTACGTATGGAGAACCCATGATGGATAATGGTTGTACATGCGGAGAAGCCATAATGGATAATGTTCGCATGTATGGAGAAGCCATTATGGATAATGTTCTTGTATACAGAGAATCCATGATGGATCATGTTTGTACATACGGAGAAGCCATGATGAATAATGTTTGCACATACAGAGAAGCAGAAGTTAAAGAAATAGAAGTTGAAGTTATGGAGTGCCTGCGAAGTGAAGGATTTAATGTAGAAGGTCTAACACGGACTACATCACAGCATGATGGAGTGAGTCCCCAAAATAAGGAAAAGCAAGAAGATCAGGAGACATGCGAAGAAGAAATTTGGACATGGGAAAGGAAAAGAGATTTAATATGGTGTAATATTTATGCAAAGGAGAAAGCAAAACTAACCAATACAAAAAGAGCAGCACCAAAGATATTTGAAGAAAAATATAGGCAAAGGAATCCTGAAATGCAAAACTTTACAATACAAAAAATCAGAGGACTAAGAGGAAAAGTAGAAAAAGAGATTATTTATGGAGAAATCAAAGAAATAGAAATTGAGGTTATGGAACAGCTGCAAAGAGAAGGATCCAGTATAGTAAATTGAATACAGAAAGCACCACAACAGGATAGATCAATGGATATCCAAATTAAGGGGAAACCAGCGGAACAGGAAGCAATTGGTCAGGTGCCATATCAAGATATTTTGGAGCCTTCCACGGGAAACCAGTATAAATGTTCATTTGAAGTTAGACAGCAAGGAAAGGAACAGGAAACTGTGGAAACTCTGATGCAGTCAATGTTGAGGAGTGATAGGCCAGTGAGTTCCCGTATGGCAGAGCAACAGATGACACAGGATGAAATTGAAGAGAATGTGCCACATGAAGATGCTATAAGAGTATTAGATTATATAGAACTTTCTATAGAATGCTCGCATCAAATGGAAAACAAAAGATGTGCCCTCAGTTTAGAAGAAAATGAGCTAAGAGAAGAGTTGCTTGATTTAATAGACAAAGATAGATATATCAAGATCAATGAGAGAAATAGACTGCAGAAAGTTAATAAAACCCAAAAAATCAGAAGTGTGATAAAACAAATAAACACAGTAATTAGGACTGTCCATAGAGATCCATGTGATATAACAGAAGTAAACAGGGTATATTACTGTGCTGCTAAATTAATAACTGATAAAGTTCTACCACAGGAACACAGGGTAGCATGGGAAAAGAGGTGGCGAAAGTGAATACCATCATGGAAATATCAAATAGAGAAAACTATAAAGCAGCTAATACAAGAAGTGTCATTGTTAGAAGATTATAGAAGAGGGAACAGATCAACAAAAATACTAAGAAAGATAGATGTGATAAAAGCAATGCTCAGTATTAGAACAGACAAGGCTCTATTACGCACTATTGAGATAAACTAAAAATTTCAAAACAGGCAGAAAGACTTAGAAGATACAAAGATAAATATAATGGAAAAGCACAAAATAAGCAATGTATTGATGACCCAAAAAAGTGTTATAGAGAATTGGGAAATAAGGTAAAAGGAATTGAAAGACTGCCAAAAAAAGAGGAAGTAGATACAGTTTGGAGAAGTATCTATGAAGATTCTGTGGAACATAACAAAGATGCTAAATGGATAGAAGAAGTAAAAGAAAGAATAAGAAGTTTAAAGGTACAGGATATGAAATGGGATGAAATAACAGCCAGAGAGATTGAAACAACATTGAGAAAAGCCATTAACTGGAAAACAGTACCTAATTTTTGGCGTAAAGTATTAACTTCTTTGCATGAGGATTTAGCCATGAGTAAGAACTATTTATATGCACACCCCAAACACACACTGCACTGGTGAACAACAGGAAAAACAATGCTCTTACTTAACAGTGAACCTGCAAGCTACCCTAAAAATTATAGACCAATAACTTGTCTTCCAACAACGTATAAACTATACACGGGAACTGACACCGACGGAGTTTATAGTCATTTAGAAGAAAACTCAATTATGGCAGTAGAACAAAAGGGCAATAAAAGAAAGTCATATGGAACACAGGAACATTTGTTAAACAAAGTTATAGTGGAGAACTGTAAGAAGGGGAAGAATCTAAGTATGACATGGATTGACTACAAAAAAGCATTTGATAGTATCCCACATTCATGGATAAAAGAGTGCTTAAAATGTATAAGATACACCCTACACTGACTGACTACATTGCAGTAACCATGAAACAGACTACTTTGCAATTAAGCCATGATAAAGGACAGATTATTATCCTAGGGATAAAAATTCAAAGGGGGATATTCCAGGGTGACTCTGTGTCACCGTTCTATTCTGCTTTATCATTAATCCATTAAGCTGTTTAATTAACAGCTTAGGCCATGGCTACAATTTGGCTCCTAGAAAACAACAAAGTCTAATGACTTCTCATCTTCTCTTTGTCAATGATTTAAAACTGTATAGCTCATCAGATGAGGAACTGAAAGCACAGCTGTAGGTTGTCAAAACTTTTTCAGACGATAGTGAAATGTCATTTGGTCTTGATAAATGTGCAAAAGCAACCTTTAAAAAAGGAAAACTGAGGCACCAAGAAAACATCAGTTTGGGACAAAAATGTGGTATAAAAGAACTTGAGCAAAAGGGAGTGTATAACTACTTGGGAATTGATGAAGGATCAGCAATAAAACATGAACAAATGTGAATAAAACTGAGTAAGGAGTACTTTAGGAGACTTAAATTAATCCTGAAAACAGCATTGACATATAGGAACAAGATCCAAGCTATAAATCAATTTGCTCTTCCTGTCCTAACTTATAGATTTGGAGTGATTGACTGGCCCCAAAAAGTGTTGGATAGACTGCATATTAAAACAAGACGGATGATTCATGCTTACCAAATGATTTATAAAAATCAGTGTATACCAAGATTATATATTCCCTGTCTCGAAGGAGGGATGGGCCTCCTTGAAATTAATTATATGTATAAATCTGCAATCATGGGACTCCACATATATTTACTGACCTCACAAGATCCAAATGTAGTGAAAGTTTTGAGGAGAATAAATCTAAGATGACGTCTCTGCTTAATTTAGCAGAAGCATATCGATGTCAAGCAGGAATAGAAATCAAACCAGAAGTGGAGAAAAACCAGGCAGCAACTGAATGTGCTAAAAAACAAAAGAAAGAATATAAGGTGAAGGACCAGATGAGAAGGCAAGAAAGGTTGAAAAAACATGAATATAGTTGTAAGTATAGAAAACTTCTGGAAGAGCCGAATGTTGATCAAGAACGAACGCAGGAATGGTTAAGGAGAGGCGAATTCAAACAAAGAAATGAGAGGTTAATATTGGCAGTACAAGATAGTGGACTACATACATGCTGGTATACAAAGCCCATTGAACATGTGGGAGAAACAGACATATGTAGGTTTCGTAAAACCAAATGGGAAACAGTCACACACCTTGTTGCTGGTTGCGATGCACTAATGGCAGAGGGACTGTATACTAAAAGGCATAATAATGTGGTGAGACTGTTACACTGGAGATTGTCAACTCACCGTCCCATGTGGATTTTAGTTTCCAATACTGTGGATTGTCTTCAATAAATATATCTTTGGATATACACCATTTTTGCCTTATTCGAGTAAGCCTGCACGCTACTTTTTAAACCTAGCTGGGACAGTGAGTTGACCGTCTTGTTTTATCAGTTCTGGTGTTGCCGTTTGTGTTTGAATATTTACACTGGAGATTGTGCAAACATTATGGTATCGAAGTGGTTGAAAAACACTGGAAATATGAGCCACAAAGAATCATAGAAAATTATGAAGTTTATATCACATGGGATCACCCAATACCAACAGTTCAAAATAGATGATAGAAAACCAGATATAGTGGTCCAAGAAAAGAAGACAAAAGTAGCATTGATCATTGAAATCGCCACACTCAGTGACTACAGTGTCTTGTGTACAGAGAGACACAAAGTCATAAAATACCTGGATCTGCAGGCAGAAATGAGAGCCATGTGGAAGAAAGATACCCAGACAGTTCCAATAGTAGTAGGAGCAACAATTCTTATAAAAAAATAATTTGCAATTGTATTTAGATATGTTACCAATTCGTTTAAAACCGTACAAATTGCAGAAGGAGTCATTACTGGGCACATTGCGAGTGTTGCGAAGAGCACTTTTGGCTGACATCAAAGAGTGAAACAATACTAATTTCATGAACTTTAATCGTACTTTGACTTAGGAATGGAGTCCATTCCCGTCATGGTATTAGAAACCCAAAAGACTTGGAGAAATTAAAAATGGCAGAAGATATGATGGATAATGTTCATACATATGGAGAAGCCATGATGGATAATGTTTGTATATGCAGAGAAGCCATAATGGATAATGATCATACATAGGGAGAAGCCATGATGGATAATGTTCTTGTGTACAGAGAAGCCATGATAGATAATGCTTATACTTACAGAGAAGTCATGATGGTTAATGCTCATATGTATGCAGAAGCCATGATGGATAATGTTCATACAGATGGCAAAGCCATGATGGATAATGTTCATACATATAGAGAAACCATGATGGATAATGTTTGTACATATGGAGAAGCCATGATAGATAATGTTCATATGTACAGTGAAGCCATAATGGGTATTCTTCATACGTATGGAGAAGTGGAGAAGCCGTGATGCATAATGTTTGTACATACAGAGAAGTCATGATGGTTGATGTTCATATGTATGCAGAAGCCATGATGGATAAAGTTTGTACATATGGAGAAGCCATGATAGATAATACCCATATGTACAGTGAAGCCATGATGGGTAATGTTCATACGTATGGAGAAGCCATGATGGATAATGTTTGTACATATGGAGAAGCCATGATAGATAATGTTCATATGTACAGTGAAGCCATGATGGGTAATGTTTGTACATACAGAGTAACCATGATGGATAATGTTCATACATACGGAAAAAATGTGATGGATAATGTTTGTACATATGCAGGAGCCATGATGGATAATGTTCAAATGTATGGAGAAGCCATGATGGATAATGTTTGTACATGCAGAAAAGCCATAATAGATAATGTTCGTACATATGGTGAAGCCATGGTGGATAATGTTCTTGTGTACGGAGAAGCCATGATGGATAATGTTTGTACATACAGAGTAGCCATGATAGATAATGTTCATATGTATGGAGAAGCCATGATGGATATTGTTCATATGTACATAAAAGCCATGATGGATAATGTTTGTACATATGGAGAAGCCATGATGGATAATGTTCGTATGTAGAAACCGTGTTGGATAATGTTCATACATACGGAGAAGTCATGATGGATAATGTTCGTACATATGGAGAAGCCATAATGGATAATGTTTGTTCATATGGAGAAACCATGATGGATAATGTTCAAACGTACAGAGAAGCCATGATGGATAATGTTCATACATACGGAGAAGCCATGATGGATAATGTTTGTACATACAGAGTAGCCATGATGGATAATGTTCATATGTATGGAGAAACCATGATGGATAATGTTCGTATGTACAGAGAAGCCATGATCTATAATGTTCATACATAAAGAGAAGCCATGATGCATAATGTTCATACATAAAGAGAAGCCACGATTGATAATGTTTGTATGTACGGAGAAGCCACGATGGATAATATTCTTACATCTGGACTGGCTGTACCCCCTAATCCTTCTGATACCCTCATGAATAATGTTTATTTAGTGATGATGCCCACATTAATGATGGACTTTATAGCCATAAAAATATGCCTTCAAATTAGAGAGGCTACAGTGGGATACCCTGTTCTTAGAACAGAGTATCAAAGTCAAGAGAATACCTAGGGATCTTAGAATAACCAAATCCCCTCAGAGCATAAATATCTGGTGTGCTTCCTTAAGTAATGGAAGTTGTGTAACTTCAAAACTGGTTTGCCTGTATGGAACTTTTGATTTCATTTAATAAAATGGAGATGCAGTGTATACAAGACAGCAGTCAAAAAATATCAAAATTTAAAAACTAGAATGACTGCCCAGTGGTGATTCTGATATAGTCAATCCAGGACAAAATTATTAAATAGAATGAAGTCCAGCACCTAGGACAGCTAAAG
>NC_056736.1:595455524-595498024 GCF_019279795.1 Protopterus annectens | reverse complement strand
ATTAGGAATAAGTATATTAGAGGGACAGCCCAGGTTGGAAGGTTTGGAGACAAAGCCAGAGAGGCAAGATTACGTTGGTTTGAGCATGTGCTGAGGAGGGATGCTGAGTATATTGGGAAAAAGATGCTAAGGATGAAGCTACCAGGTAACAGGAAAAGAGGAAGGTCTAAGATAAGGTTTATGGATGTGGTGAGAGAGGACATGCAGGTGGTTGATGTGACAGAGCAAGATGCAGAGGACAGGAAGAAATGGAAACAGGTGATCTGCTGTGGCGACCCCTAATGGGAACAGCCGAAAGAAGATGATGATGATAGATATATATATATATATATATATATATATATATATATATATATATATATATATATATATATATATAATTTATCCTTTGTTGACCAGCTTATTCACATATGGGCATTGGAGAACTTCCCTACTCTCTGGGGCTGTTAGATGGCATTAAGTGGGCTTGTAAAGCAGCAACGAAGAGGCTTAACAGAAGCAGCAGCATGGAGAGGGAGAGAAAAGCTGGGAAGAGTTTGGAGGTGGAAAGTGATAGTTTGGAGAAAAGTCGTTTGCTGTGGAACTTCAGAATTTAAGCAAAGATTCCCATGTGGTGGATATTACAAATGAGCTGTGTTCATCTGCCTCCATGAAGAAGGAATTAAGTGAGTCTGTGGAAGTGGTGCAGATAGCAGAACTGGTGTCGGGGGGGCATGTAAATAAAGTTATGTTAAAATAATTGAGCAGGATGGGCCAGGTGACAAATGTTCTTTGTGTTTCACTGTTGCAGTCATCACACTTGTGTTATCCTGCCATGGATAGCCCTCAGTCGGCCAGAATACCAGTGGCTTAGTATTTCTGCGTTGGTTGCTGTCACTTCAGGGCTGACATCAGGTTGTCAGGGGTATAAAAACAGGTGCCATTACATCAGTCTTTCTTGCCGAGGAGCCTGAAGCAGAAGCAGTTTGCATGAGTGCCGGTCGGCCGCTACCTGAGTTTTCATTTCCGAACCGAATCATCCTTAAGTCTTCTAAAGCTAAGTACCCCATTGGGGATCTTTTTTCCTTGCTCTAACTAATGTCAGAAAAAGTTAACAAATGTCTCGCCTGTGGAAAGCAAATACCACACCAAGATTTCCATTCTTACTGTTTCACCTGTTTAGGCCCAGACTACGACGTACCTCGCTGTCAGTTTTTTGCTTTGTTCAATGCCCAAACTATTCATCGTCGGGCCCTTATTTCATTCTCAATTTCCATATTCTGAAATGGCTTCGGTAAGCCATCCGACTACCGATCTTCTGAAAAAAACATAAAGGATAAAGACAGAGACAGACTGCACAGGTCCAAAACTGCTGACGATGCTTCCGTTAAGCTAGTCGCCAGTTTTCTGGTACTCAGTGAGGAACTTTCACAGCCCCTGATGCCCGCTTTGATGGATTCACAGGCCTCTGCTGAGACCTGTTTGGAGTCCGGTTTGCCATGAGACTCTTCTTTGACTACGGAACCTGCAGATGTCTCTACCTTGGATGGGTCCAGAGCCACTTTACAGGCACCGGCTTCTGAGGAAGTTCTTCACATTACCAATATTTGACACAAACCAATGACTTCTTTTGCATCTTCAGTTCTTTCTAAAACTACTGAGTTTCTAAGCCAAGAATACGAGCTACGCCTAAAAAACCGACAACCCAAACTCAAGCGCCTGCTTCCTTGCCACAATCTGAGATGCTTAAAATGGCAGAAGACCTAATTATGCTGATTAGGGGAAGCCAGCCTTCCCCTGCTAAAAGAAAAAGAGACTTATCCCCAGCAGCTTTATCTAACCAAGAGTCCAACGACTCTGAGGTTTCTGATTATGAAGACATGCCGTTATCTGAGGATTCAGATACAGAGGAATCCATTCCTTGAGCCCCCGCTCCAGAGGATTTCTCTTCTGGTGAAACCCTACATACATTGAGAGAGCATTTTCACTGGGAATGCCAGGATTATCCTCAGTCCAAAAAGAGGCTCAGGGAATGTTTATACTTACCACAGCACAGACCCTTAGTTATCTCTTCTGTTCTGGATGTTGTGGATGATGTCTTTATGGAATCCAAACCTGACAGGTACTACAGAGTTCTTGACTCTCACAAATTTCTCTTCAAAAATCCTACTACTGACCCAGAGGTCATCTACCAAGGACCTAAAGGAATAAAAGCTACTACAGCTAAGAATCCCACCCCTTTGGACAAGGATTCCAGAGCTTTAGACAGATGGGGTAAAAAAAGTATACATCTCTGCAACTCTCGCCATCAGAGCATTGAATTGTCAGTTCCACATGTTGAAATACCAGCAACATACTATGGAACTTATTAAGCAAAAATTATCTACCTTTCCTGACTGTGCAGAAAATAAAGATTTACAGAAGCTTATGCATTCTGCAAGCCAAGTCAGCAAGCATACCCTGCAATGTGGGTTTGACACCCTAGAAGCATCTTGCCAGGCAGCAGTCACAGGTTCTGTACTTAAAAGGCATGCCTGGCTTAAGGAGCAGACCCTGCCAGACCATGTCAAATCAAAATTATTGAACTCTCCTTTGAATAAGGACAATCTGTTTGGCACCAAAGCGGAAGAGGTTTTAAAAAAGATGGAAGAAAAGGCTAAGTCTGTGCAGACAGTCAAAGATTTTTTGCAAGTGCAGCCTCCAAGATTCAGTAGGCATTGCCCCTCAAAACATTGGTCCTTTCCAGCCCCCTCAAGGCCATCTCAAACTAGACCCATGGGAAACAGACCTCCCCCAGATTACAGTCTCAGGGTATGCAGAGATCTAAGCAATGGAGTTCCTCCACTTCTAAAACAGGGAGTGCTAAGCCACCCCCTTACAGAAAGAAATCACAAAGACTTCTCAATTCCACCTTTCACCTCTGCCTAATTGCTCCTGCCCCTAGGAGGAAAACTTGCCCACCATGCAAAAAACTGGACCTCCATCACCAATGACCGATGGGTCCTCAACATAGCATCCCAGGGGTACAAATTTTATTTTGACATGCTGCCAACCCCAAAAAGGGTTCCCAGGCCTTCCTCCAAACCAGTGGGCAGAGGCACAAAACCAAGTTCAGTCCCTGCTCTTCATAAGGGCAATTCAGCCTGTTCCTGCTGAACAGATAGGGCAAAGTTTTTATTCCAGACTTTTCCTAGTACCCAGGAAAGAGGGGATCTGGCACCCAATCTTAGATTTATCCATTCTGAACACCTTCCTGCTGGTACCAAAATTCAAAATGCTCACCCTACTGCAACTTCTTCCTATGCTGACCAAAGATGCCTGGTTAGCCACCCTAGACCTAAAGGAGGCCTATCTGCACATCCCAATCAGGGACTCCTGCAGGAAATATCTACATTTCAGGGCAGGATCTATGCATTATCAGTTCTCTGCCCTTCCCTTTGGCTTATCCACTGCTCCCAGAGTTTTCACAAAATGCCTGACTCCAGCCATTGCCTATTGCAGACAGAAAATTTACCCTTATATTGGATGATTGCCTGATTCAGGCAGACAGTCAGGAAAAGCTGTTGCAGCACCTGATATTTGTAAGGGACCTTCTAACCTCCCTGGCGTACACTATCAATGAAAAGAAATCCAAACTAGTTCCCAGTCAAAATATTGTATTCCTGGGAGCAAGCTCGGACACAGCATCCCAGATGGCATTCCTTACTTCAGAAAAGCAAGCCTATCTGACAGGCTACTTTGCTCAAATGACCACCAGAACCCAGCTATCTGCAAGGAAAATACTGCAGGCTCTAGGGTCCATGGCCTCCTGCATTCTGCTAATTCCATATGCCAGACTGCATATGAGGAAACTTCAATGGTACTTAAAAAGTCTTTGGTGCCAACATTCTCAGGACCTGAAAACTATCATACCTATGATACCTTGTCTAAGGAAAGAGTTTCTTTGGTGGGCAGCAGCATGCAACCACAACAAGGGACGTCCCTTTACACAACCCCACACCGCCCAGACCCTAACCACAGATGCATCAGACTATGCCTGGGGTACACATCTGGATGGCAGGTGCATTCAGGGCTACTGGAGCCTAAACCAGATTCATCTGCACATCAATCAGAAAGAGATGCTAGCTGTTCAGCACACTTTGACAGCTTTCAGATCCCTACTCTCACTGGGGCCCCTGCTAATAAAAACTAACAACACCACAGTGATGTGGTACATCAACAAGCAGGGGAGGACCCACTCTTATCCACTCTGCAGGCTAGCCATGACCCTGTGGAACACAGCCTCAGCCATGCATATTCACCTGCAAGCTCAATTCCTGCCAAGCAAACAAAACTCTCTGGTGGACAACTTAAGCAGAAATCTCCTAGACCCACATGAGTGGCATTTAGACCACAACACCTTCAGCCTTCTGACCCAGAAATGGGGTACCCCAAAGGTGGACCTGTTTGCCTCCCCCTTCAACCATCAGCTCAGCAAATTATGCACCTGGTAACCTCACAGCAAGGTCTGGAAAGTGGATGCTCTATCCTTCTAGTGGGCAAACCTCTCAATCTATGCATTTCCCCCTCTGTCTCTTCTTAAAAGAGTACTACTCAAAATAAGGCAGGAAAGATCAATGGCAATACTGATTGCCCCAGACTGACCACGCCAACACTGGTACCTACTACTGCTCAGTCTGTCACCAATGCCAGCATGGCACCTATGTTGGATCCCAACCCTCCTGACTTAGCAGGAGGGACAAATCTTTCATCCACAATTGCAGACCCTGAACCTTGCAGCCTGGCTTATTCCTTGAATTCGCCTCCAGTGGCCAGCCTAAGCAAGCAGGTACTGGATGTCATACATGAAGCCAGACGACCCAGTACAAGGAAATCCTATGCTGATACGTGGAAAAGGTACTGTTCCTGGATTCACTCTTAAGGACTGGATACCACACAACCCTCCTTAACTCTCATCCTGGATTACCTAGCAGACCTACTCCACTGGGACCTGTCCTTCTCTTCCATTAAGATCCATGCCTCTGCCATCTCTGCTCGTTACAGCACTGAGCTACCTCTCTTCTCTCATCAAACAGTTCCTGAGAGGGGCTGACAACTTAAGGCCACCAAGAAGAGCCCCCACCCCTGCTTGGGACTTTACTTTTGTGTTGGAAAAACTCACGCTCCCCCTTTGAACCTGCAGCATCAGCAGAGTTAAAATTCCTCTCTTCAAAAACAGCCTTGCTTCTGGCCATCACTTCAGCTAGAAGAGTGTCTGAGCTACAAGCACTTATGGCTGTGGAACCCTTCATTATTTTTCATGCTGACAGGGTCTCCCTCAGGACTTACCATACTTTTATGCCTAAAGTGGTGTCCAATGTGGCTCTCAACCAATCTATTCATTTGCCCACCTTTTTCCCTAATCCTCAAAATAAGGGAGAAAGGATCCTGCACTCTTTAGATGTGCACAAACAGCTCAGATTCTACCTGGATAGGACTAAGCCCTTCAGGAAATCTGACCAGTTACTAGTCAGCTTTGCACCAGGGGCAGATGGACAGGCCATATCAAAACAAACCATCTCCAAATGGATAGCACACTGTATCCATTTTTCTTACAAACACCATGGGAAACCACCCCCTCAGGGGGTCAGAACACATTCCACTAGGGCAACTTCAACCTCTACAGCCTTTCTCAGAGGAGTCCCTACCAGGAACATTTTGGAAGCTGCTACTTGTTCTGTTCATAGCTTCACGAAGCATTACCACCTGCCTATCTTTTCCAAATCCAGGGCAAGCTTTGCAACAGCAGTCCTGCAGGGCATACTAGCCAGCCCAAACTCTTCTTGACTGCCTCCACCCATTCTTCAGCTTTGGGAATCAACCCAAGTGTGATGACTGCAACAGTGAAACATGAAGAACATAGTACAGTTGTGTACACTTACCATAAATGTAGATGTTCGACTGTATTCACTGTTGCAGTCCTGGTTTCCCACCTTTCAGCCCCCTTGTCTCTCTCTTTGTGTCTTTCTCTATCTCTCTTTCTAGCCCCTTACAGAGCTGCTAGTATTTGTTTTTTACTGGTGGTATTTTTTCCACCATAACTTAGCTCCCTTTTGGGGGGTCCTGACATTTGGGGCAAGAAAAACTGATGTAATGACGTTGACTGCCTGTTTTTATACCACTGATGACCTGACACCAGTCCTGAAGTGACAGCACCCAATGCAGAAATACTAAGCCTCTGGTATTCGGGCCGACTGAGGGCTACCCCTGGCAGGATAACCCAAGTGTGATGACTGCAACAGTGAATACACTCGAACATCTACACTTATGGCAAGTGTACACAACTGTACTTTCTGCTGTTTCATGGGGTGAAATGGCTTGTAACTTTTTCAGAAGTGCTGAGGTTGGTAATGTGGAAAAGGAACTAGGTGATGTGATGCCAGAGACAATACAGCAGTTAATACTTATACAGCAATGACATAAAGTAAAAGGGGAAAGCAGCAAAAAACTGAGAAGGTATATTTTTTGTGGCAGCAGATAATGCAGCAACTAAAACATAAGCAGCAGTGACAGCAGCAAAAATGAGAGCAGCAACAAATTGTAAGTAAAACTGTTCTTAAAAAGAAGAGAAGACCAACCGTGAGAAGAAGAACAAAAAGTGGCGCTAATAGACAAATATTCTGCATGGGACAATTTGGTAACTAATCTGGGTTTTAAACGTCAAGAAATTTGGTCTTTTATATATATTGGAACAGAGATGTTTTGTGACTTAACATATGAAACTGATGGACTAAGATATACGATTTCTGGAACTATGTAACAAATAGGACATTCATCTGTGGAACAATTATTTGTTATCTGGTAGTAACTTAAATAAAAAATGTTACTTTGCAGTTTAGAACTGATGAACTGGAAGAACACGATATTAAAAATACATAAAGGATCTGTGTGAAACGGTTGATAATATTTTGAAAGTTAGAGATGAGAGAGACTTACAGATTGGAGGCTGGAGGTTGGAAGCTGTTTTGAACTATGAAAAACAACATGGTGAAACACTTGCCAAGTCACATTTTTGTGGCTGATCATAAAGGGACATTAAGATGTGCTGGTCATGTTTGTTTTGTGGGGACTTTTGTCATTTAGTCAGTCATTGTGGCACGGTGCCTTGTACATACTGTAAGGTGTGTGCGGCAATGCAGATTGTGTTAGAAAGGGACACTTTTGGATGTATTGTCAAGAGCAAATGGTAAATAATGAAAAAGAAGGGCAAAGGGAAAGAAATGCGAGGAAGGACAACGAGAGGCTGGGGGAGAAGTTGAACAGGGTGAAGAAGAAACTGTAGAAGAATCAAAAATATGAAGGGAAAAATGAAGAAAAGTGAAAGTGCATGCAGGAAGAGAGATCAGGAGAAGGGATTGATATGAATTTTTGAAGTTCTAGTGAGTGAAAATCTGAACCTGAGGAGCAAGGATTATGTGTACATAAACCCAGGAAAAATATTAAATTGGGAAAGTGTAAAAAATAAGAAAATGAAAGCTGAAAAACATTTCCCCGAAACTTAAACAGAAGGAAAAGCAGCAATTTTAGAGTACCTTCAGTAAATTTGAAAAATATTATTAACAACATAAGAAGAATACAGAAAACGTGGGGGTGGAAATATAATACGGAACTTAGGAAGTGAACGTTACTCTGGAGTGGCTGTGTTATGCAAAAAAACAGTGAAAATACTAGATGTAATGTCAGTAAGGATGTGAAGCTTAACTGTTGTGGATGTGAAGTGGAGAGAACATGATTAAAGAATTATAACATTATATGTACATATAACTAGGAAGGAAAGAGAAAATCTGTATATTAGAATACGGTGGTTATGAAGATTATGATTGCAGGGGACTTTAATTGTAATTTAAAACGAAATATAAAAAAAGAGAGGAAACTATATTAAAAATACCGAAAGTTATAGAATATGGTAAATTAGCTGTGTGGAACAAAAGTCAATGGACTTATTGAAGGGATACACTTGGATATGAAATTGATTATTTTCTATTATCAGAAGGCTTGGAGGTAACAGATGGTGATACAGTTGTGAAGGGTTTTTCAGACCATTTATCAATATGGATGGAGGTGATTGAAAAAAGGGAGTATATTAAAATAAGAAAGGGAATAAAAAGAATACATGAGAAATTATGGGATGAAATTGGAGAGTGGGAAGTATTGCAGTTATGGAAGGATCAAAGAATCATTAACAACATCTATAAAAACTGGTCTGAATGGTGGATTGAATTTAAAAAGAAGTATAAAAATTGTTTTCCCCCATTGGCAGGATGCCATAAGAAAGGAAGTGAAAGTGAATTATGAGAAAATCTGTAGAAATGTATTATTGCATTTAGAGAATAACACAAGAGACTATTATGATATGGAAAAGAAATATATAAAATAAATCAAGAAAAAAATAAGGCATTACTGTTTAGGCAGAGGTATTTACAAGGGAGACAGTAGGAGATATTTGCATATTTTGGTAAAATAGTAAAGGGGAATATTAACATAATGAGGGACATGAAAAATGTAAAAGTAACGTTAAAAAGAACATAAAAAATGTGTATAAGACAAAAAGAAGGAAAATAAGACAGAATGGAAAGTAAAAAAATCTAGAACTAGTTAAGGAAATTTTTGAAAAATAAATTACCATTTGTGAAGTGAATTAAGTACTTAGGAAAACAAATGTTGATTCATTATCAGGCTCAGATGGTTTAAAGTATGGAATGTACAAGAAATTAATGATTTCTCTATAAACTGCCTAAACTTTCTGTTACTATTAAACCATTGTCATATAACTTGTATCTTATTCTTAACCAATGTTTTCATACTATATCTAATTTGGTTTAATTGTTTAAACTGCATTTGTTTTTTTGGATTAATTTTCAAGGTTATAAAATGATTCTTCTTAAAATGTTTTATAATACTTTGGAGCTTTTCTCCCCAGGTCTCAACTGCAAATGGGTTCCTACACATCCAGACATTCCTGGTTATCAAATGCCAATAAATAAATACATAATTTAGCAGATAGAGGGTTTTGTAAATGTACTGAATGAATGGTTAAAGGAAGGGTATGTTTATGAAGGGTTATATAGTAGGATATTAAAATTTATATGGAAAAAAGTTGAGGAGAATGAAATAATGAATTTGAGCCCCATCAAACTTATGATTATTATAAAAATTTTATGAGAATAATACAGAGGAGAATGTAGGGAAAGAATATTATGGAAGAAAGTATATACGGTATAAAAGGGAAGGGATGTCAAGAACTGTTATTAGTTGTGAGAGAAATTGTGGATGATATTATAAGTAAAAGGGAGGATGTGAAACTTCAAGTAGTTGTTGTCAAGGCATTTGATACAGAAGGGCATGATGTTTTGTGGGATGTTATGGAAAAGTGTGAAATAGGTAACATAATTATGAGAGTGTGTATGTCACATATTAAATAAAGTGAGGGTGTTAGTCAATGGGTGGCTGAGTAAAGAAATATGCATGAAGTGTTGTATTAGACAAGGATGTCCCATGAATGGAATATTGTTTGCATTGGTAATGAACATGATAGTGAGTGAAGTAGCTTATCAAATGAAAAGATTCTAGAAATGTGATGCAAAAGGAGGTGGTGATTCCAGTTGTTTTTACATACTTAGATGATACAGTTGTAGTTACTAAGGACAAAATATTGATGAGGGAAGTTTTAGTTTGTCTGAATGGATGTTTAAAATAAATGTGAATGACATGAATGAAGATAAAAGTAAAGGTTTGGGTGATGTCGTGACAATTGGGAGGTGCATTTTTCAGTGAATGAATTGTCTTTGCTAGGGAAGAAATTTAGGAAAATTATGTAGTTATGATGCAACGGGAGGGTTTGATAAAATAAATGAAATAAATATGTGTTCTGTGGATGACATATAGATTAACATTCAAGAAGAAGTATTAATGTGGAAAATAGCATATATGTCAAATGTTTATATGATCCCGGAAATATATATATAAAGGAAATTATACAATTGGTGTTTTCTTTCATATGGAATTCAAGATTACGTCCAGTGAAACCAGGTATGTAGTATATGAATGAAGCTGAAGGGGAACTGGGGTTACTGAATCCAGTTTACTCTGCTTCTTTAAGTCTGTCTTGAGTATTAAAGCGAGTAAAGTAAGAGAATGAGAAATTAACGGTGAGATCGTTTAGAAATAAGTGCAAAACATTCCGGGAAATGACGAGAATAAGAAAAGAAGAAAAAAGAATATGTAAATGAAGAAACTAAAAATTATCAAGAAAGTACCAACGTTGGGTAATACTAATTCTAGGGATGCATTTATCTTCCTTTACTCAGCCTTTACTAGGGCAGTCATTGAGTGTAATGCCCCTTTTGGCATGTATCTATCCAGACACATGCAACAACTGGAATGTCCACAGAGATACCTTACTAAAAGGATACAAGGCCTACTAAAAGGATACAAGGCCTAAACAAGATGTCCTACAAGGATGGACTCAAAGCCCTGTCACTATAATTGGTATACAGATTGCTAATAGAACTCAGTATAGGGATGTAAACCTCTTCTGCAACATCAACCAAACAGTTTGGAGGGACAGGAATGTCTTACAAAGGATACTGCTGTTGTGGAACAGACTCCCCATCCACATCAAAGTTCATTCCTGTCCATATTCAAGCACAACTCAGATTTTTGGATTTACCCCAGGACTGCACTTTGTACTACTAATGGACATAGGCACCTCCTAAATGTGTTATTTTATGCATGGATCCCCTCAAATTATCTATGGTATGATTCCATTTATTTTCACTAGGGGTAATATATAATTTTCAACCATTTCATAGCTAAGGCCAATTTCTAACCAAATGGGATATGTTAGATAGAAGTGATTAAAGCCATTAAAGTAGGGAAAAAGTGGTCTACCAAGATAGCAGAGTGTTAGGATTTCCTATGGAGACTGGTAAGAAATAAGCTACTAGTAAAGGGGAATATGCCATATAAAAAGAAAGTTGAAAGACTGTTTATTTTGTGAGAAAGAAGAGACAACAGAGCATTTATTAAATGAAAAAAAATGGTGAAAATCTAGAAAAAGTGTGCAGAAAAATGTTTTTGAGAATATTAATGACATAAACAATATACATATTAATATGATTATATATATATACTATAAGAATAAGAATAAAGAATATGTAAGAAGGCTCAATAAGAATTTAAGTTATGTAACATGGGTTACTCAGAATGAAAGACAGAATAAAATTTTGTTTAGTGGGAAATGGAATTTTGCAGATATATTCCAAAAAATTAGATTATGGTTGTGGAAGAAGGAGTCGGGGTCATTCATGAAAGAATAACAATGAGGCTGCTATAAATAGTAAAAATAAAAAATAAATAAAAATATGTCTATATATGTACTTGTAAATATGTATATTTTGTAAATAATGAGATGTTGAATAAAGAATGCCTACTCTTTTCAATAGGAGCAGTGGGATCTTTTATATCCACCTAAGCTGCCACCAACTCAAGCAGATAATACCTTGATTTTAATGTCTCATCTGAAGGAAAACTCACATAGGCATGCAGCATCCTCTTTACACTTCACTTCAGCAGTTAATCAACCTGGTATGAGAATAGAACCCTCAGCCTTCTGCACTAAAGGTGAGTGTGCTACCTGTTGCACCACTGACACTGAGCAACCTGGCAAGCTGTCCTTTGCTTTTTATCATTGTGTTTTTCGGTGCCCTCTTCTTCATTACATCTCAAAATTTTGTCTAGAAAAACTGTGTTGCAGGCATTACTGAATAACATTCCATGACATAGAACCATTTAATGGCACTGTTTAAATAGGCTGGACATTGGAGGTAAGCAAACACTTGCAGAATATTTCATTCATTCATTCATTCATTCATTCATTCATTCATTCATTCATTCATTCATTCTTTCATTCATTCATTCATTCATTCATTATCAGTTTCAAATACTGTCAGGTCTGCAAAAATGATGGATTCAGAACAATCAGAGCAGGGTATTCATTCATTTGTCCATTGATTCGTTCTCCTAAAGCCTCCTTAATCCAGGTAAGTGCTTTGGGGAGCCTGAGCCTATGTTGCACCGAATGGGCACAAGGAAGTTAAATGTATCCAGTGGATACACACACACACACACACACACACACACACACACACACACACACACACACACACACACACACACACACACTTACTTACAGATAGTACACAAACCTAAAAGCAATTTGGATGATTGCCAAGTCACCTACAAGATTGCCTTTGAGATGTGGGAGGAAATCAGAACACTCAGTGAAAACCACAAGGCCATGGAGAGAACGTACCAGGAGTGGCATACAAACTCTGCTTAGAAGACACCCTAGATGAGAAACAAACTGGAGCAAAACGAACACCAGAGAAAGATGTTCTGGAACTTGTTTGCACAAAATCTCACTGACATTGATATATAGACTGTATCTTATATAATATGTATCGTGGAGAGAGGTAGGTTAAAAAAAGTAAAAAAGATAGCTAGGTGCACAAATCCCAGGATAAAAAAGTGTGCAATCCCAATGCCAAGATTGGGAAAAAAATGACTGTAGAATCCTCTAGATACGGAAGCATTTCTACAATGGAGTTAGGCCAGGCACAGGGGGAGTATGCCTCAACCCCCAGCTGTAGACATAAGCAGTCCATAAAAAAACACAAAAACTGACATGCCAAAAAAAGAACCATGATGATGACAGAGTGGACTATTGAAGATAAGGAAGAAATGTATTGTTACTATTATGCAAGAAGCCCAGAATTACCAGATAGATGATATTCAAAAAGGTTAAGAGATAAATTAAAGGAAAGAAAAATACTTGCACAAGAAAGCTTCAAATCAAATTTGCATTCATTAATACAACAGATCCACGAAAAACATTACATAGACAAAGAAACATTGGGCCACCTATAAAACGAAGCAACAGAGGAAGTGCAAAAATATAAAGAACAAACACCCAGAGATTTTTATGAGGTATAAAAAGAATCATGGACATGGGAAAAATGAGATCTGATACGGTCCAATATTTATGCAACGGAGAATGCAGAACTAATTGATACAAAAAAAGCAACTGCATAGATATTTAATACAGCAAAAGCCCCCCAAATATGGAAATCTTCACAATACAAAAAAATAAGCAAACAAAAGGGGGATGTAGGACAGAGGATTAGTAAGATAGAAATTAAACAAATAGAAACTTGATTTACTGTAGAAAATCAAATGCAGGAAATGATGGAACAATGAGTCCTGAAACTAAGAAGAAACAGGTGGAATGGAAGGCATCTGGTGGTCCCACTTCACAAAGGCGGTGCCTCCACCAACCCTGGAAATTACCGTCCCATCAGCTTGACAAGCCTGGTCTGCAAAGCTATGGAGAGGATCATAATGGAACTCATAAATAAAGACATAGGGGGACTTGCAGACATTGGATCCAACCCAGTTTGGCTTTGTCAAAGGCAGATCATGCCTTTTAAACTTGGTTGACTTTTTTGAAACAGTCACCAAGGCCATTGATGAGGGCAAGGCAGTCCACACAGCCTACCTTGACCTGGCAAAGGCTTTCGACACAATACCCCACTCGGGTATCATTGAAAAACTCACCAGCCTAAATGTAAACCCATACGTCACAAGATGGGTTGCAAACTGGCTAAGTGACAGAACCCACAGGGTCAGAGTTGCTGGCGCCATGTCAGACTCAAAGCCTGTCACAAGTGGTGTCCCACAGGGCTCAGTCCTGGGCCCACTCTTGTTCGGCATCTACTTTTCAGAAGTACAAGCAAACACAGGAGGGTTATGGCTGACAAAGTTTGCAGATGACTGCAAACTGGGCGCCATAGTTGAGAACACATCTGACACAGATATCCTTCAGAAGGGTCTTATAGAAATGGATAACTGGTGCCAGAGCCATGGCCTAAAGTTAAGCCAAAAATGCATAGTCATACCCTTCGGAAAAACAAGGTTACCCCTAGCTACCATATAGGTGGCAATCCACTAAGCACAGAAGAGGTTATCAGGGATCTGGGGACCCAGGTTGACAGTAACCTTTCATTTGACACTCACGTTGCCAAAGTAGTTAGGAAGACCTTCTACACTGCCCACCTGATCATGAAGGGATTCACATCTAGATCAAGGGAGGTCATCGTTCCCCTGTACTCATCACTCATCAGACCAATGATTGAGTACAATGCCCCATTCGGAATGTATCTGACCCGACACCTGCAGCAATTGGAAAGGCCCCAAAAGTTCCTCACCAAGAGGATAAAGGGTCTGAAAAATATGTCTTATGCTGCCCGACTGAAGGAACTCCAGCTCTATTCAGTAAACACCATCTGCTCAGAGGTGACCTGTGCCTGACATACAAGGCCATGTCCAACCCGGAATTGATGAACATGCTTCACCTCAAAAAATCTAAATCCATCAGAACTACAAGGGCAAGAGACTTAAACCTTAACACGGTTATTAATAGGACGTGCTGGAGGGACAGATTCATCACCCAGAGACTCCCTATGCTGTGGAACAAAATCCCAGTACATGTGAGGCAGAGCACCTTGCTGGCTTTGTTCAAGAGAAATCTTGACCAATGGATGGGAGATCGCAGGTATACCCCAGGGATTACCTCAGTGTCACTGTTTGACAGAGGCACAGCAAAATAATGGGCATAGTATCCTTCAAACTAAAGGGGTGGCGAAAGCCACAAAACTCTGGCTGGGCTTATAAATGCCCTTGGGCAGATAGCCTAGTATGAACCTATGAACTTATGAACCTATGATGTTCTGAAGCCTTTGGTAGGAAACTGGTACAAAAGTTCATTTGAAGTTGCACAGCAATGAAAGGAGCAGGAAACAGTGGTAACTCTGATGCAGGCAGTGTTGTGGAGTGATAGGCCAGTCAGTTCAGTTCCCATATGAAAGAGCAACTGATGGCACAGGATGACCATGAAGAGAATATATCACATTAAGATGTTCTGAAACTTTCTGTAGAATGATCACAGGAAGCAGTGAAAACTCTGTTGCAGGCAATGTTATGGAGTGATGGGCCATTGAGATCCCATACGAAGAAGCAATGGGTGACACAGGATGCAGCTGAAGAGGATATGTCACAGGAATATATTCTGGAACTTTCTGCAGAACATCCACAAGAAACAGAGAGCAAATAATGCAGTCATAGTTTAGAAGAAAATGGTCTAAGGGAAGAGGTGCTTGATTTAATAGAAATGGATAGACATACTAAGATCAACAAAAGAACTATATTACAAAAAGTAGATAAGATCCAAAATGCTAGACATTTGCTAAAGTAGATAAAAACGGTAATCAGGAATACTGACAAAAATATTTAGCAATAAAAAATCTAGTAAGATGTGTGTAAAATTATTAATAATAATTTTGAAAAAATAATCAAAGTGTTACGTCTTATTAAAATATGGAATGATTTTTTTTTTTTACTTTTGAGGATGGGATAGTACTTATAAAAGTAATTATATTTCCCAAGATTATATACATATTGCAATCACTAGCTTAAATCCCTGACCAAAAAAAAGCTTTTAAATAAAATGGAAATAATGTTAACTTCATTCTTATGGTATCCCAAAATGCTGAGAATTGCTTATAGAAATCATATAAGATTATAGAAGCACTATGGTATTAGTTTCCCAAATGTTGAATCTTATTCTATTGCTGCAAATTTTAACTCTGTTATACTCTGGATAGACTCAACTTACACTAGTCAATGGAAATCATTCAGGAGCAGATTTTACTAAATTCTTATAAGTTTATGAAACACAATAAATTAGAATTTATTTTATTTATTTTATTTTACATTTGTTGACCGGGCTGGTCCAACTGGAGTCATGTCCATTTTCAGCAGAGGCCTGGGGAGAAGAGCTCCGAGTGAGGTACAATAAACATTGAGCATTATTCATTAAAAGCATTTAACAGTAAAAAAAAGTTACACATATTTATTTATTTATTTATTTTACATTTGTTAACCGGGAGAGTCCGACTGGATACATGTCCATTTTCAGCGGAGGCCCGGGGAGAAAAGCCCCAGGTACATAACAGACATATGAACATTGTTAATGTAAAAAAAGGAAGCTAGTTGAGTTCTAAATACAATATAAAGATACATTACATCTTGGGAAAAAATAACAGCAGCATATAAAAAAAAAAAACATAGGTCAGTTACAAAGGTGAGGCGCCTTGTTAAAAAGCGGTTAAGGATAGTGAGGTAAGAGAAGAGTAAATGATAGTGGTTAATCAGGTTTGGAACAGGGACATTGCCAGAGAGTATTGAGATGGGGTTTAAGCTTTTTTTTGAATTGTAGGAGTGAAGGTTCTGAGGTGAGCATGGTCGGTAGGGAGTTCCACATTTTACCTACAAAGTTTGAGAATAGAGAATTCCCAGCAGAATTATTGGCTTTGGTAGTTTGAGCTAAGATCTTATTGGAGGAGCGTAAAGATTGCAGGTTAATATAGGGGTGAATGATGTTTTTCAGAGCTGGTGTTTTCTCTGGGTGATACAGTATCTGGTGAGCCGTTTTGAGTTGGTTGAAATGGAGTTGGCTGGAAAACTCTAACCACCCTAGTTGCTTCAAGATAGTGCAGTGGTGCGTTCTAAAGGTGGAATTTGTGGCAAATCTAGCTATGTGATTGTAACAAGAAGCAAGCATATATTTCAGAGAAGAAAAAAAAATAGGATATAGTTCGATTTCCAATTTTTTTTCTAATAACTTTGCTAGCTACTGCTAGGAGACTCCAGAATATTTTTTGTTGTTTGGCTTTTACAGCTAAAGCAAGTGAAATGTTCTTTATTATTACTCTGGTTAGTAAAATTTACCTTAGAAGGAAAATCACTTCAAACTTCAGACTATGCATATATGAAATCAATTTGTATACCAGTTAAGAAATATATTTTTAAAACTCCATTAATATCAAAATGGAAATGTTTGTGCTTTCCCATTGCACACACCTCTAGATTTAAATAAACTAAGAGTAATGTAAAAATGAATTTACTAAAAAGGAATGAGTTAGTATTATGGTCTGATTGCTTTAAAAAGGAAAATCTGAGTCACCAGAATATCTAATGAAAGATTATAAGATGGATGACTCTGCTAACTAGTTAGTATTATGCATCAATAAGAAATTAAATGAATTTGTAGATAATTTGAGTGAAGAGGAATAGAACACTATTCCCTCATTATTTGAGTATATGAGTACTATTATCAAAGGTAAACTGACCTACAAAGGAAGGTTGTCCAAATTATAAAAGTTAATTATAAATAATAATACTTTTGATGCAAAATTCTGGAACTTTTTATTTAGTAGTGGATTGAGTGACTCAATAGATGGTAAGAATAAAACTTTGTTACTTTAATCAGTACGTCAAACTCCTTCACGTTTATACTAGAAAGTTTTATGTAGAAATATATACACAGAATGTTTTTCTCCCTATAAAATCTTTAAATATTAGTAAAATGACTTCTTCAGTCTGTTAGAGATGTAGCAAAGATGTAAAAGCTGATTGGGCACACGTTTATGAATAATGAAAAATGAAATGTAAGTTGGGAAGAGATAAGTATGTTTTTAAGAAGTTATGGCCTGATATCATTTTTTAACTAGATGAGTAATAATAAAGAACATTTCACTTGCTTTAGCTGTAAAAGCCAAACAACAAAAAATATTCTGGAGTCTCCTAGCAGTAGCTAGCAAAGTTATTAGAAAAAAAAATTGGAAATCGAACTCAGTTCCTACATTCAAAGAATTTTTTACATTTAACAGCAATACTATGTAAAACTGAAAATAAAGTGATTAGAATAAGATCTATAAATCATACTAAGACTTTTAGTGGTTGGGATAGCCTGGAAATGTTGCTATTGAAATACCAAGACTCTTAACCTGTTAATTGTATAAGATTACCTTGATGAGTCAATGTATTCCTAACACTGTATTACAGTATTATTTATTTATTTTACATTTGTTTACCGGGATAGTCCGACTGGATACATGTCCATTTTCAGCGGAGGCCCGGGGAGAAAAGCTCCACAAAGACAAACTTACATAGATTACACAGAAGTTAGCAAACAGTTATAAAAACAAAGCGATTATATACAATGGGTTAGTAGTAATTCCCTAGTAGGGACTCACAATTGTCATGGACAGAGAATTAAAAGTAAGAGACATCAGATTGGAAGCACAGCTTGGTGAAGTAGTTACAAGTTATGATAATTACAGAATATGCTTTTAGTTTATTACTTAATCAGGGTTGGTACATGGGCATAGCCAATTCACTTTGAGATACTGTTTGAGGTTTTTTTTAAGAGACTTTTGGAGGATTGTAGGGTTATATAGTTTGGCAATGAATTCCAGGTTTTGCCAATGAAGTTGGCAAACAGGGATTCACCAGCAGAGTTATTAGCTTTGTGGGTTTGGACCAGTAGTTTATCGGCTGACAGTAGGGATCTTAGATTACTATATGGCTTAATAATATTTTTAAGTGAGGGGTACCCTCAGGGTGGTACAAAATTTTGTGCACTATTAAGAGTTGATTGAATTGAATTAAGCTGGGCAGTTCTAGCCACTCTAATTGTTTAAGGTTCTGGCAGTGGTGGGTTTTATAGGTGGAGACAGTGGCGAATCTGGCAATATGATTGTAGCTATGGGACAGCTTACCTAGTTTAGATTTGTTGAGGTTTGAGAGTACAGGCGAGGCATATAAGAGAGTAGAAAGTAGGTGTGATCGGGCAATTGAAGTCCTAGCCAGTGGGGTTAAAAATGTCTTGTTTCTATAGAGTGATCCAAGCTTCTTATTGATGGTTTGTATGGTTTTGTTGACTTGTAGGTCAAATTTGAGATTATTGTCTATGATAACCCCTAGCAGTTTGGTGTGATTATCTGGGGAAATAGTGGTACCATTGTTAGATGTGACAGAAAATGAAAGTGTGGTGGATCTACTAGTGGGAGAGAAGAGTAGAAGTTTAGTTTTATTGGGGTTCAGAAGTAGGCGTTGATTGGTGAGCCAGTTCTCAATAGTGTTAAATGTATTTTGGGTTAAGATTTGCAAGTCGGATGGGGAGGTGGCTGAGCAGATGAGAGTGGAATCATCTGCGTATTGGATGCAGGTGGCTTTAGGGATAGCAGAGTGGAGGTTGTTGATAAAAATAGAGAAGAGTAGTGGACCTAGTATGGACCCTTAAGGGACACCAAGTGTGAGAGGTAACTGGCTGGAGAGTTTGCCCTGCCATAGTACTGCCTGCTGTCTACCAGTCAGGTAGGACTGGAACCACTGGATAGCATGCTTGTTGAGGGAAATAGATTTTAGTGAAAGAATGAGACGTTCATGGTTGACCATGTCAAAGGCTTTTGATAGGTCAAGAAAGAGGACAGATGGTAGCCTATTGTCATTCCTGTTTTGGTTTGTGGCAGTAGTAAAGGAGAGGAGTATGTGATGTTGAATTACTTCCTTTCTGTGTATATATTGTTAATATGATAAAATAATAAAAATGTTCTTAAAAAAGCCTATTAAAAGAAATTCATGTGATACAACAGAAGTAAATAGAATATATTGCTGTGCACCTAAATTAATAACAGATAAAGTCTTACCACAAAAACATAGAGCAAGAAGGAAAAGGAATGCCACAATGGGAACAGTGACTAGAGAAAACTATAAAGCAATTAAGGCAAGAAGTGTCACTATTAAAAGAATATTGAAGAGAGAATAGATCAACAAATACACTTAAAAGGATAGATGTGGTAAAAGCAATGCACAGTATCAGAACAGACCAGGATCTATCATGCACTATTTCAAATAATAAAGTAAAATTATTAGCACAGGCAGAAAGAAACTTAGAAGATAGGTAGATAACAATAAACTAAATACAAAATAAATAAAAAAAAGTTATAGATGACTCAGAAAGGTTTTATAGAGAACTGGGAAACAAACAAAAGGAATAGAAACTCTACCAAAAAAGAAAGAGGCACATTTTGGAGAAGTATTTGTGAACACCCTGTGGAACATAACAAAGATGCCGAATGGATAGAAGAATTAAAAGAAACAGGAAGAAGTTCAAATGTACAGAATATGGAATGGGATGACGTAATGGCCAGAGAAACTGAAACTAAATTAAGAAAAGATACTATCTGGAAAAACACCTGACCAGGATGCAGTACCTAACTTCCATCTGAAAGTATTAACAACTTTACATAAAGATTTAGCCTTGAGTAAGAATTACTTATACGCTTACCCCGAACAGACACTAACCTGGTTAATAACAGGAAAAATGATACTCCTCCTAAAGTTGATCCTGTATATGCCATCCTACAAACTATAGATGAATATTTTGCCTTTGTACAAATTATATACTGGAAATGCTGCAGACAGAGTTTATAGTCATTTAGAAAAAAAAGTTGATCATAGCAACAGAATAAGAGTGTAACAAAAGAAAGTCATATGGATCATTTGTTCCTAAATAAATCCATTATAGAAAATTGTAAAAAAGGCAAGAATCTAAGTATGTGATGGATAGAGTACAAAAGAAATTTGACAGCATCCCACATTCATGGATAAAGGAGTGTAAGATACATACTGCATTGATCAATTACAGTACAATGACCGTGAAACAGTGACAAACCACTTTGCAGTCAAGGCATTACAAAGGGCAAATTATTATCCAAGGGATAAGAATTCATAGGGAGTATTCCAAGGGGATTATTTGACATCACTGTTGTTTAGTTTTGTCCATAACCCATTAAGTTGTTTATTTAACAGATAGGGTCATAGTTACAATTTGACTTCCAGAAAACAACCTGGCTTAAAGACATCTCATCTACTTTTTATGAATAATGTAAACTTGCATAGTTCAATAGATGAGTTGAAATCACAACTGCAAGTAGTTAAACCTTTCTCCGATGATAAGAATATCATTTGGTCTTGATAAATGTGCAAAAGCAATGTTTAAAGCAGGAAAGTTGCAGTACCAAGAAAATATCAATCTGGGACGGGAATGTGATATAAAGAAACTTGAGCAGGAGGGTGTGTATAAATATTTGGGAACTGATGAAGGGTCAGTAATAAAACATGAACAAATGTGAATAAAATTCAGTAAGGAATATGTCTGAAGACTAAAACTAATATTGAATAACAAAATTAAGAAAAGCTCCTAACTGGAAAAACACTAAAAATAATTAGGGCAACACGAATAAAGAAGGAGAGGCCATGTCTGGTAAATGGCTTGTTAGTAGCCAACACGTGGTTCAGAAAGAGAGACATTCACAAGATCACATACAAGAGTAGCCAACATGCCACTCAGTTACACTTTCTCCTAGTAAGGAAAGGGCACTGGGGTAGAAACAATGATTGCAGCCCCAGTGAAACAGTCAGCCCACAGCATAAACGGGTCAGAGAAGGCAATAAGGTCAAAAGAGATGAGGCTGAAGACCTGGAAGTTGACTAGCGAGAAGGTACAACAGTCCAAGGAATTGCTCAGGGCTCTAGCACCCCAATGAGAGAAGGAAATAGGTGGAGTTGAAGAAGAATGTCAGCTCCTCAAAACAGCAAGCCTGAGGACTACAGAAGTGATATGTGTCAGAGTCAGATATGGAAATAAGGTACATAGGGAAAGCTGGGTTATATACGGTTAATTGTCGAATGTCCATCCATCAAATGACACTTCATCGAATCTGTGACACAAGGAAAGTAACTAGTTGGCCAACATTTCCCCATCTCACAAATCACAGTATTTCAAACCCACTCCCCCATCTATAGATACCAACTCCTAGGTCACACTACAGTGGGGAAAAGTGAGAAAGGGAAGTGCTGCCCAACTAGTTACTTTCCCCTTCTCAAACGTTCGATGAACCGCTTGTTCAGTGGATGGATATTTGACGACTGGATTTTGATGATGTGCTGTTCGATGGTTAGTCCGTTCAGTGATTAACCATATACCCGTAAATCCATTCAGTGATTAACCATATACTCGTAAAGCTGGTGGTGGAATGCAGAAGTCCAGGAACTCATCAAAAGAAAGAAGGAGTGCAGGAAAAAGTGGGAGATAGAAAACACCAACCAGACTAGGAAGGAATACTGTCTGGCTAACAAAGACGCTAAGGAAGGTGTTGCAATGACAAAGAACTGAGCATCAGAGGCACTCTAACAGCTTCTGGAAAGTGTCTAAGTAGGTGGCACAAAAACTATATGAGGTTGCAAGGCAAAGACAGAAAGATAAAGAAGATAGTCAGACACCCTTCATTAGGGATGCCAGTAACAACCTGTTCACCAGTCCACAGGACACCAAAGGCAGATGGACGGAGTATTTCCAGCAGCTTCTAAATGAAGAAAACCACACAGAAGCTGTACTAACCCAGACACAGCCTACAATGAGAGAAGAAGAGGAACCCACCCTAAAAAAAAAGTATGAAAAGCACTAAGGAAGATGAAGTCAGGGAAAGCAGCAGGCTCAGATGAGGTCACAGCAGATATGATAAAGATGCTGGGTGAGATAGGGGAGAAATGGCTTCTGAGGGTACTCATAACAGTGTGGAGAAAAAGGCATATCCCAGATGACTGGAGAATAACCATACTTGTGCCATTATACAAGAACAAAGGGGACATCCACAACTGTGGGCAGTACAGAACCATCAAACTCCTGTCATAGTGCATGAAAGTTCTGGACAGGGTGATTTATAAAGGGATACTCAGAGTAATAGAATGTAAGATGGGAGGTGAGCAGTTTGGATTCATATCATGATGCAGCACAACTTACCTTATGTTTGCAGTGAGACAGATAGTTGAGAAGACGCTAGAGATGAGGAAAGTATCCAAGTGAGCATTCCTAGACTGGAGAAAATATATGAAAAGGTCCCTAGAAAGCTGATTTGGGCAGTACTGCAGTGGTTCAAAGTTCCAGCAACATTGGTAGAATTAGTGCAGGCTATGTACAAGGACCCAATGACTCAAGTATGAATAGTGTTCGGTCTCACTGAGTGGTTCCTAGTGGGAGTGAGTGTGGTCAGGGTTCATCTCTGAGTTTACTACTGTTCATACTGGTGATGGACTACATTAGCAAACAAGTTGGTGGGGACAGATTAACAAAGTTACTGTATGCAGACGATGTGGCAATACAGGCAGACTCTGATCAAGAACTTCAGCAAAGGGTAGGGGAATAGAATGCAAAACTGAAGGCACATGGGATAAAACTAAGCACAGTTAAGACAGTGGTAATGGCAGCAAATTGGGGAGATCTGAAGAAGCTTAAAATTGAGACAGAAGGGAAGATAGTGAAGCAGGTAAATAGCTTTGTGTATTTGGGAGGGGTGGTTGAAAAGAAGGGAAGTCTGAATTAAAAGGTCATAGCTAGAATCAGAGGGGCTGCAGTCAACTGAAATAGAGCCTCAGGTGTAGTCTATGACAGAAGAATGCCAAAAAAGCTTAAAAGTAAGGTATACAAGACAGTGGTGAGACTAGTACTACTGTATGATAGAGAAACCTGGGCAGTAAAAGCAGAGCAGATGAGGAAGCTACAGGTGATGGAAATGAAGTGCCTGAGAAGGGGGGTAGGATGCACATTGTGGGACGGATGAAGAAATGAGGACATAAGAGCAGAAGTAAAATTGCAGAAAAGATCAAAGGGAACAGATTATGGTGGTTTGGGCACATGTGCAGAAAAGCAGAAGACAGTCTGGTGAGGAAGATTTAGGACAGACAGGAATGAGGTAAGAATAAACGAGGATGTCCAGCAAAGAGGTGGATGCATTGTGTGAAAGAAGATCTGTGACAGTCAGCCATGAATGTTGAAGAAGGCAGGAGTGTAGCATTGAATCAAGAGAGATGGTGACAGTTAACAGGATACTCTGACCCCATGTAGAAAATGGGAAAAGGGGGGTGATGATGATGATGATCTAGGAATAAAGTGCAAGTTGTAAACCAATTTGCTGTTCTTGTTCTAGTTTACAGTTTTTGTGTTATTGATTTACTGCTAAAGGTATGGATTAGTAGGAGAAAAAAAGAAGAAAAATGCTTCACTCTTATCAAATGATATATAAAAATCAGTGTATACCAAGACTATGCATTCCTCTCTCTGAAGCAGGTATGAGCCACCTTGATTGCAAGTATATGTGGGACTGCACACTTATTGGCAGACCTCATCAGATCAAAACATAGTAAAAGTTTTAAAACATGAGGAGAGGAAGTCTAAGATGACCACTGCATTTTGGTGTCAAGTGGGAATGGAAATCAAACCAGAAGTAGATAAAAATCAGGCAGTAACTGAATGTGCCAAAAAACAAATGAAAGACTATAAGGTGAAGGATCAGATGAGAAGGCAAGAAATGTGGAAAAGCAATAAGCCTAGCGGCAAGTATAGTGATTCATAGGTTAGTACTAAGCTAACTGTCCTTGCAAGCCATTTTAAGCCTAGACAATTATCCCTTGTGAGACTCAAACCCTGCACCTTGTGTTTGTAAGGCAAACACCCTAACCATTAGGCCACCCTCCCAAGGATCTCCTGGAATAACCTCATGTCTGTCAGGATTTAATGTGGGGATGGTCAAGGAGAGGTGAGTTGGAAGCTCAAATCAATGGAGCATATGATCACATTGATTTACAGAGTCCATTGAATGAACACGTGAAAGAAACAGAAAAATGTAGGCTTTGTAAAAAAAGATTTGGAGAGAGATGCACATCTTGTTGCTGGGTGTGATACATTCAGGTACAATAGTGTGGCAAGACTTTTGCATCGGGGATTGTGCAAACAGTACAATGTAGAAGTAGCTGAAAAGCATTGGAAACATGAACCACAAAACATTATATAGAATGATGAAGTTTATATCACATGGGATCACCCATTACCAACAGTTCAAATATAGATGCAAGAAAACCAGATGTAGTAATCCAAGAAAAGAGTCAAAAGTAGCATAGATTGCAGCACCTAGTGATTACTGTGTCTTATGTACATAGAGATACAAAATCATAAAATATCAGGATTTTATTTACTTTATTTTGTCATTTGTTAACTGGGTTAGTCCAACTGAGCCAGAGGCCCATTTTCAGTGGAGACCTGAGGAGAAATGCTCCAACATGTACTAAAATGTGCATCAATTCTAAACTTTATCAATAAAGATTAACAACAGCATAAAAAAGTTTATACAAGATAGTAAAAAATTAAGAACTACATAAAAAGTTTATACAAGATAAATATGGCACACTGATATAAGGGAGAGTGATAGGCTTGTGTGAGTAACAGAAGATGTAAATGGCATAGAGCAAGCAGGTTAGTTAGGATTTTCAGGCAGAAATGAGATTAATGAAGAATAAAGATTCCCAAGCAGTTCCAATAGTAGTTGGAGCAATAGGTCTAATAAAAAGAATCTACAGTTGCACTTTGTTATGCTCTCAGTACATGTAACTCTGTATGAAATGCAGAAGGAATCAGTTCTGGACACATTGTGGATGCTGTGGAGAGCACTTTTGGCTAATATCAGACATTGAAACTCTACTAATTTCATGAACTTTAACTATACCCTGGCTTATGAATGGGGTCCATTCCCATCATGGTATTAGAAACACAAAAGCCATGGAGAAATTAAACTATGCGAGACATACAAATTTTGCTTAGAAGGCACCATAGATGAGAAAAAACTGGAGCAATAACCTCTGAGAATCAGCCGTAGTAACTTATGCACCACTGAACTGCATCTATCCCAAAAATATTTTACTCTCCCACAATAATAAACCAGGAACAATGAGATCTGTTATCTTCTGACAGCAGCTAAAGCTACCTGCCTCATGAAAGTACAACAAGGGTTTTGTTCTCTTCCTCTTAGCAAGATACATATTGCTAAAATGTGAAGGCCTGAAAAAAATGAAAGGGAAGGGAAAACTAGAGGCTGAACTACAGGAGAAATTAAGCTATAAAATAGCTTTACAAACACAAGGTACAGGGTTCGAGTCTCACAAGGGATAATTGGCTAGGCTTAAAATGGCTCGCATGGGCAGTTAGCTTAGTACTGATCTATGAACCTATGAACCTATGAAGAATTAATCCAACAATAATCTAGCTGGCTACACCAGGTCTTTAAATATATACAAAGTGAGACAAAATACAGACAGCTGGTTCATCCTTTGTACAACCAGGAAAAGTTCAGTGATACATGCTGTTTAAAAATAGCTAACTCCATATTATAGAAGGAATTTCAAAGCTAAATGTTCCAAGGCTGTTGCTTTCCATTAAAACAAAGAGATCCATTAATAGTGAAAGGGATACATCAGTGCCAGATGAGTCAGCCAGATTATAATGTCATAAAGGGGGAATTGAACAAAGAAAACCATTACTAGGCTATTTGGAAGTGAAAAAACCTTCCACATATTAATGACCAGATCTGACAGCTGCTGTCAGTGTTTTACTTAAGTCCTTTAATGTTTTCCCCACATTTTATATATATATGTATATATATATATATATATATATATATATATATATATATATATATATATGTGCAAAATGGCTGAGCAAACTGAAAAGTTCAGCTTGAGCTGTGCACTGGGTTACACTATAAGATTTGATAGTATGTGCTTATTGAAAGGTTACTAAGGGGACTGATGTGAGGTTTAAACTGAGCTGGTACATTGGGTAAGCAAGCAGCTGTGTTTATAAATATTGATGTTGGACATTAGATAATAATTTAGTAGGAATCTAGCTCCCAAAATGCCTGATTTTTATTAGGACTAATCATTAGGACTTTAAATTGCATATATTATTAATTGTGTAAGTACAAAACAGTGGTTGGAAAAGTTTTTCATTTTCAATTTTAAGTTAGATGAATGATGCTGGAGATATTGAGGGTTAACCCTACAACATTGTGCATTTTGAGTCTTTAAAACACATTAATTGCGTCTTACCTTAGGGAGTATACTTGACATGTTATGTCACATAAGTTTATTCAACAGAATATTGTTTCCATTTCATTATTATTTCAAAGATAGGAAAGATAGTACAGGGATTACTTGTATTTAAATAGTTACTAGTTGGAGATATAGTACATATTTTGATTGTAATGTGCCATAATACAATTCTTTACAATTGTTATTAATAAGGTTCTTATTTGTTTAGAAGTTTAGAAAAGTTCACAAAAAATATAAGAGGATTCTAACACTGTTATGAGGAATGTTATTTGCTTAGAAGTTTAAGAATGCATCCATGACGACTATTTAACACATTATCAAATGCAGTTTATATAGAAAGCCCAAAATGTTTAAACATATTGTTATTCTTGTTTATTTAAACACTATGTTTCTGTCAAGAGTACTGAAAATATGGTGTTGATGGGATTAGGAATAATATGTATTTAGAAAAAGGGAGTATATGGAGCAAAAATATTTAATGATAAGCATGTATAGACTATGCCACAGATGCTGCTATCAGTTATGTAGAAAGTCCAGGTGCATTAAAATGTTTGGAATTCATTTATTTAGAAATCTTAACAATGTTTTGAGAATATTTAAAAGGAGGTGCTGAAGCTATTAATATTATTTATTTAGAAAGTAGGAGTGTATATAGTAAGTATTCAAAAATATCAAAGTTATTAGAAATTGTATTTATAAATTTAGCAATGCTTGCATTAAGAATACTCATAAGCTATTGTTAACAATGTTTACACAAACGTCTTGGGTTATTGAGAGGAAAGTTTGTTTGCCCATTAAATACTACTGCCTTACAGAAGATGCAAGTTATTTTATTATTATAACAGTCTAGTCTGACTGAGAGACTGAGCTGTGTGATATTACTTTACCATCATAGGTGTAAGAATTATAAAATACTGCCTCTAGTCTATAAAATGTGTAAGGAAAAAGTTGGATTTAAACACAGAGAAATAAACAGGGGGTTGGTCAATTTTTGTGGATCAACAGTTACAGGCCGACAGTGGAACTCAGATGAGAATTTAGGAGCAGCAGCATGGAGGAAGAGAAATGTATTCCATTGGACCTTTGTATTGTAAATATGTTGTTTTCCATTTTACCCACTATGGGTATTAGGAAGATAGGATGGGTGTTAAATTAACTCGGTAAGTGCACTATGTCTGTCTTATAAATTAAAAGAAAGGATGCTGGTATGCATGGTGAAATAAATGGACCAGTCATGCAGATTCTGCTTTAATGACTGATATAAATTGTTGATGATTATAGTAAAACGAAGGAATGGATGCTTTAATTTCCTTATTGTTAGTTGTTTTGCAGTGACTAGAGACTGAATCTCTACAATATACTGACTGGTAAAAATGGTAAATAGATATGTGACACTGATAATACTGAGGGTTTACTATCATAAATTCGAAAATCAGAAAAAAATGTGTCTGCATTTTCGAATTTATACATCGGAAATGAACATTTCCGAATTAACCTAAAGTCAAAAACAGCTGTGTATTGTCGAAAATGTCGCGACATTTACAATACACAGCACTCCCACCTGTCCCATAACTACTTACCTACCTAGCCTAAACTCACAGTTATGCAGGGGGCTGCCCCACTGTGTCCCCCACACCCCCCCTTCCTTAATATTCCAACTCCAAGATCACACTACAGTGAGGAAAGGGATGTATTTCCCTAACCGCACTGTACCGCGATCCCCTCACATGAGCGAACATTAGAATTGCAAATGCACAGTCCATTCGCAATGGTAACATTCGCTCACATCACCTGCCGAAATATGAAGTATTTGAACATCTGTTGTTCGAATACTTCATAGCCATGCAAGTGCACGTCGGCATTGTGATAGTAAACCAATACTGAGACCATGTTGGCATTACAGTAAACGGGTTATGTATAATAGGAATCATATATCCGTTTATCTTTATGGGCCATGCCACATTGCTGATAAGATGTTTATATGATATACTGGCTACAGAAGGGGTATGAAAATGACTGCTGAGAATGTAAGTCGACAAAGTCAGACATGTGATGAAGAAGCAGCGTATTAAAAAGTGCTGCCCTAGAAAGGGAGCTTTAAAACTAAGAGAGAAAGACAACAATAGATTGGATGATACCGAGCATGATGTAGTAATGATAAATAGGTAATTGAGTGGCCAAAATTGGATTTAAAGGGTAGCACCAACTGGGAAAGATATAGACCGAGTTTCAGCACAACACTGCCAAGGACTAACATGACAGGTGTGGTTACCTGTTTGCTAATAGGGTGATTTGGTGAGCGAGGTTGGGAGCACTGCAGTAAATAAGGATAAAGGATAGCAGTAATGAATGATGGCATTTTATAAACTGGGCAAGAGAAGCAGTTTAAATTGTATTAGAAAAAAGGGGGTGTAAATGAGATGAGAAGAAGTTGAAGATGGGGTGATCAGGAATATTTACTGGTTGTTTTTATATATATATTTACTATTGTTTTTTGCTGGTGTGTGTGTGTGTGTGTGTGTGTGTGTGTGTGTGTGTGTGTGTGTGTGTGTGTGTGTGTGTGTGCATGCGTGCGTGTGTGTGTATATATATATATATTTATTTATATATATATGTATATATATATATATATATATATATATATATATATATATATATATATATATATATATATATATATATATGGATCTAGGACATTACACCGAATGCACATTTCACCAAACACAAATCACTGAAAGCACAATTCACTGAAAACACAATTCACCAAAACACATTTCACCGAAAGTGGTATATGGCATTGCCCCCACTGTAGTGCGACCCTGGAGTTAGTATATATAGTAGGGGGGATGGGGGATGGAGCCCCCCACATATTTAAAGTATATGCATGCATACATGCAATTGCAATATATTACTCTTATCCAAACATGATATATACTTTAAATATGTGGAGGAGGCTCCACCCCCCTAACACACACACACACACACACACACACACACACACACACACACACACACACACACACACACACCCTACTATATATACTAACTGCAGGGTTGCACTACAGTGGGGACAAGGCCATATATCACTTGGAAATGTCTTTCAGTGAATTATGTTTTAGGTGAATTGTGCTTTCAGTGATTTGTGTTCGGTGATATGAGTTTCAGTGAAATGTGCATTTGGCGAAATGTCCTAGATCCACATATATATATATATATATATATATATATATATATATATATATATATATACATATATATGTTTTCCATCTAGTAGTGCACTGATCTTACCATTTACAAGTACAGCCCAGGAGAGTAAAATCCCATAAATAATGGAAAAACATGTTTACAAATGCAATAATATTATAAAATATTTTACTCACAAAACATAGAAAAAACAGCTTTTGCCCCTAATGACAAAATAATAAGAAATTCCGTATGACTGATATAAGATTTCTCTCCATGAGATGATTATGATTGGGTCTCAGATCATAACCATGTCATTATGTGCTCAAGGCATAGATGTCAAGAAATTCATCTTGTGGGTGGTGTGAAGCAAAGCTTGTGTGGTAAATCTTGACATCCACTGGCTACTATTCTTAGTGTGAGTCTACAGCTTAACAATTCTGAGAGGTGCTTAACAAAGCTTTAAGCACTCTTCATATGGGTATTTACATTTCAAAGTCAGCACATCATTTCACATACCGCACATTTTATATAATCTTGATTATCACATCATTTCACATACCGCACATTTTATATAATCATGATTATTACATCATTACACATACCACACATTTTATATAATCTTAATTATTACATCATTTCACATACCACATATTTTATATAATCTTGATTATTACATCATTACACATACCACACATTTAATATAATCTTGATTATCACATCATTTCACATACCACACATTTTATATAATCTTAATTATTATATCATTTCACATACCACACATTTTATATAATCTTGATTATCACATCATTTCACATACCACACATTTTATATTGTCTTGATTATTACATCATTTCACATACCGCACATTTTATATAATCTTAATTATTACATCATTTCACATACCACACATTTTATATAATCTTGATTATCACGACATTTCGCATACCGCACATTTTATATAATCTTGATTATTACATCATTTCACATACCACACATTTTATATAATCTTGATTATCACATCATTTCACATACCGCACATTTTATATTGTTTGTTTGTGTCTTTCGGCTTTTCCCGGTTAGGGGTTGCCACAGCGGAACTCTGGTCCACTAATGATTGGCAGTAGATTTTTACGTGCTGGCTTGCCGGGCCTAACGCACAACCTTCAATGAAGGAACGCCCATTCACGCATGTCGCCACACAGAAGACGCTCTAACTGAGAATCGAATGGGCAACGTCTAACTGTGAGGCAACAACGCTACCGCAGCACCACCACCGCAGTTACATACCGCACATTTTATATAATCTTTATTATTACATCATTACACATACCACACATTTTATATAATCTTGATTATCACATCATTTCACATACCACACATTTTATATAATCTTGATTATTACATCATTTCACATACCACACATTTTATATAATCTTAATTATCACATCATTTCACATACCGCACATTTTATATAATCTTGATTATCACATCATTTCACATACGGCACATTTTATATAATCTTGATTATCACATCATTTCACATACCGCACATTTTATATAATCTTGATTATCACATAATTTCACATACCACACATTTTATATAATCTTGATTATCACATCATTTCACATACCACACATTTTATATAATCTTGATTATCACATCATTTCACATACCACACATTTTATATAATCTTGATTATTATATCATTTCACTTACCGCACATTTTATATAATCTTGATTATCACATCATTTCACATACTGCACATTTTATATAATCTTGATTATCACATCATTTCACATACCGCACATTTTCATTTCACATACCACACATTTTATATAATCTTGATTATCACATCATTTCACATACCACACATTTTATATAATCTTGATTATCACATAATTTCACATACCACACATTTTATATAATCTTGATTATCACATCATTTCACATACCACACATTTTATATAATCTTGATTATTATATCTGTTAGAAAAATATGTACTTAAACTTATATGTAGTGCTAGTTTAGAAACAGTATAATAAAATATGTACTTAAACATATATGTAGTGCTAGCTTAGGAACAGTATAATATGTAATGCATTTAATTCTATTTTACAATATGGAAGTAGAAATGATCTTGCATGTAATTGCTTGAAGCTTAGCTGCAGTGTGATTGAACTCTGACCCTGGCAGTAACCAGCTCAGCAGGCTTATGTCTTTCAGCATTAATTAGCTGCTGGGTTAGAGAAAAATAAATGTATGCACATGTATATCTTCCTTCCTTCCACTGAGGAGGATGGCCTTGTGAGCTTTATCACTGATAAAGTACAGCTGCTTACCAGAGAGACAAAGGAACGTATTAAGAAATGAACTGACTATTGTATTCGAGCAGGCCTGAAGACCTTGGAAGACAGGAAGATCTGCTAACTGACCAGGTGCCTCGCAAGGCTGTGTTATTCTCATGAGAAAACTTTTAAAAAGCATTACCTCAGCACCTTTTTATGAATAGAATATTATGGACTATAGTGATGTAAATGCCCTGTGACTGACCACGTCAGTAAGGTGGGCAAAAACTGTTTGTAAATGCTATATAAACTGAGTTATTTCCTGTATAGAGTCAGTCAAAACTCTATACTTGTATTGTATAGTTTTTTGTCTCCTGGTGTACACTAGTAAAACGTTGTTGAACTTGAGCTTCCTGTGTTATTGACTGTCATTTTGAAAAGCCTAATGATTTTTACAGTCTGATTTAACAATTTATTTGACATTTTGGTCCTTCTTAGCCGGAATTCCCTTGGTAAGCTACAGGTCAGAGTGCATGGGTGGTAATAAATCTGCGCAGGAGGAGTTGCCAAAATGGTTCTTCTTGAGTGAAAAGACCTCCGACTGAATTGTTGGGTGTAAAGAGGCTGTCCACTTTCTGATCTGTGGCTGAAGAGCGGAAAACTGGGCCCCAAGAAGAAAAATATGCAGTCATAAACGGGAGGCTCAGGTAAGAAGAATTTCCCTCTTTGTCTTTGTTTTAGATCAGGGACTAGGTAACAGTGTACTGTTGTTAAGACTTGTGATAGCAGGTTGAGAACGAATTGAAGTACTGTATATTTGGTCATAGATCAGGGGAAAAACAGAGCAAAGTAAACAGTCATTCTAGACACTACTGTGGATACAGGGAAGAAGATACCACGTGGTACAAGAGAAGGGTTACGTAACAGTCTTTTTTAAGACATGGGAAATCAGTGCACTGAGAGATCATGAGATCCGCCCCTAACGGATAATGTGAAGTATATGCAATTGTAGCGAGCAGATAATGTGAGGTATTATACAAAATGTGTTAACAAATATGAATTTGATAGTAAACTAGATAAACTTTCACTAGTTAAACTCCTTAAACAGCTTAAATCTGATGCAGGAGGTCAGGCAAAAAAGCAGCACCAACTAGGCATACCTCAAGCACACAGGTGGATTGAGGAAGCAAATTGTAGAAAAACAGAAGCTTAGAAAATTCTAAAACATTTTTAGACAACAGAGTGAAAGGTCTGACAGACAAAATCTCTGAGAAATGGAAACTTAGAGCAGACTGGACTTGCATTAATTAATGCATACAACAGGAAAATGAGACAATAGATGGATATTATGCTAGATTATTAGAATGCTTTAAACAACAATTAAAAAAAAAATGCATTTTTAAAAGGTTGCATTGCCCCTATCAGTAGCTTTATTACAAAGCATATGATAGATCACCGAACAAGCAGGCTGCAAGCCTTACTTGAGTATGCTAGGCATGCTGAAAGACACTTTAATAGTAAAAAAAAAAAAAAAAGGGCACAAGTCTTCACTGCTGAAGACGGAGCTAAAGTATTTGTATTACAGTCAGGTAAAAAGGGCATCTAGCTAGGGACTGTAAACAAAATAAGAAAGCAATGACAGAAGATAAGGAGATGAGGACTGTATGATAGTAATAACAATCAAAAATCATCAGGAAAGGTTAATAAACAAAAAGAAAATGTAAATGTAGTAGAGGGAATAAAGGAAGTACAAACAGATGTAGAGGATGAAAATGGAAATGAAATTTTAGATTTAGCATTGTTGAGCCTGGAGCTCTACCTAGCAGATACAAAACCAGAAGTGACACTTCTGGTGGAGGGAAGGAAAGTCAAATTCCTGTGTGACTCAGGAGCGTCACGGACTTTGATACACCCCTCCAAGTTACCAGAACATTCTGAATCACCTGATTATATATTAGTAAAAGCAGCAAATGGACAACTATACAGGGAACCACTCTCCCATAATATAGCAATAACTGACCCTGTTTCAGGTATGACTCAGAAAAATAAAATTGTAGTTTCTGCAAAATGTCCAGTAAACTTACTGGGAAGAGACCTTATGCAGATATTTGGCATAGCAGTAGTTCCTACCATGCAGGGTATGGAGGCACAAAGACAAATGAATGCTTTTTGTGGTGTGATCGGAGGGTAAAGCCTATTATTGGTACAGCCAGGACCTAGTTATGACTGGTCCAGGGGCAGTAACCAAAGAACTGATGAACGTAGCCATCAGTAAGGTACTCTCCCTTGACACTGATCAGCAGCATTTGTAACATTGTACTCTATACTACTGTAGCACACCGGGACCTAATAAGAAATATGAGCAAAAATTGTTCAAAAATCCTGCTAACAGATTAATATTACAAACTTTATATTGGGATACTGAGGGAAACAGTGTAGTAAGCTGTTCATTACCTCAGGAATTCATGAAATTGTATAAGTCCAATAGACTGCCACATGTCAGCTTGACAAAAAAACAAAAGTGGTAAATGGGCAGACTTAGAAAAAAAGGTAACAAGATGGGAAAACAGACTGATTTAGAACTGTCAGGACAAGGGATACAAAAACAAAAACTGAATTGGTTGACACGGACACATACAGCTGTACACTTGCAATCTAGTGAGGACAGCTGATTAGCATTTTTATTAAAAGAAAAAGAAAAGGCCTTGTGTAAAATTCCAACAACTCTGTGGTCAACAGGCAAGTTAAATGTAGGGCTTATTCAAACAGCAGGACCAGTTACAATTACCCCAAAGTCAGCTTTTAGACCACAGAAAAGACAATACCTTTTGAGAAAGGATGCAGAAGTAGGAATTAAGCCTATAATAGCAGCATTACTCAAAGAAGGAGTACTGGTAGAATCTCCTGATTCACCATGTGATACACCTATTTCCTGTTAAAAAGCAAACGGGAATGGCGGATGGTACAAGATTTACAAACTGTAAATAATGCAGTAATACCTAGAGCACCTACGGTGCCAGACCCACATACTTTGTTGAATGGTTTACACCCACAACAGAAGTATTTCTCTGTGGTAGATATTAGCAATGCTTTCTTTTCAATACCTATACATCCTGATAGTCAATATTGGTTTGCATTTACATTTCAGGGTAAAAGGTATACATATACTCGACTACCACAGGGATATTGTAAAAGCCCAACAATATTTGCACAAGAAATGGCTAGCAACCTGTCAGGATTTACCCCACCGGGAGGTAGTCAAATTCTACTTTGTGTAGATGACATCTTGCTAGCAGCCCCCACCCAGCAGCAGTGCAGGGCGGATACAGTAGCATTATTGAAATTTTTAGCAATACAAGGACACAAAGTAAACAAAGTAAGTTACAACTTTGGAAAAAAAACAGGTTAGATACCTGGGATATGTGATATCCAATAAAAGTAAAATACTAGATAAAGGGAAAAAAAAGCAGCAATTTTGCAAGCACCCAAACCAACAACTAAGAAAGAAATAATGTCTTTCTTAGGTACAACTAATTTTTGTTGGAGCTGGGTACCAAATTATGCTTTGGAATCTGCTCCACTGACTGATTTGATATATAAGACACCAATGGCAGTACAAGATATTTTACAATGGACAACAAAAGCATTAATGGCTTTCTGTAGGTTGAAGCAGTTAATAGCTTCTTCATTAGTTTTAGGACTTCCAAATTATCACAAACGGTTCTTTCAGGCCGTAGATTGTAAGCAAGGGTACATGACATCAGTATTAAAGCAACAGCATGGGGATAAGCAATGCCCCATAGCTTACTATTCATCACAGTTAGACCCAGTGGTGCAATCTTTGCCTCACTGTGTACAAGCAGTAGTTGCAGCAGCAATGGCAGTGCAGGCTTCATTCAGCCTCAGTGGTGTTATTCCACCCTCTCACATTGAGAATGCCTCATGCAGTTGCAATAATTCTGCTACAAGAAAAAGTTGCATACCTTTCTCCTGCTAGACATCTTTCATGTATGACCATACTGCTGAGTCAACCTCATATGAACAGTTAGCTTTACCTAGACAAGATCTTACAAATATGCCCTTGGATGATGCTGAGGTGACATATTACGTGAATGGCTCATGCAGAAGGGGTCCTACAGGAAAAAATCTGGTGGGGGTATGCAGTAGTTACAGACACTAAAATTTTAGAAGCACAAACTTTGCCACACAACTTGTATGCTCAAGCAGCAGAACTGGTAGCTTTGACAAGAGCATGTACTTTAGCAAAAGGCAAGAAAGTGAACATATATACTGATAGTGAGTATGCTTTTTCTACAGTACATGTATTTGCACAACAATGAAAAAATAGAAAAATGATTACATCCAGTGGAAAACCTATTAATCGTGCGCAATTTATTTTGGAGCTATTAGAATCTATTCAGTTACCTACCAAAGTAGCTATTTGTAAATGTGTAGCTCATACAAAACAGGATAAGATTTCAAAAGGTAATGCACGAGCTGATGCAGCTGCAAAGCAAGCAGCCTCAGACTCAGAAACTTTATTTTTGAATGAGGAATTACAACCCTCTGAGATTTTAGATTTAGACATGTTAAAAACAATGCAGATGCTTACTACAAAAGCAGAAAAACAAAAATGGGTAAAACGAGGTGCAATTCTTGAAAATGGACTGTACATTTCCAAAGAGAAAAAAAACAATATTGCTGTCTAATTTATTTAGATATGCAGCTTTGTTGAGCCATGGGCAGAGCCATGTCTCAACAGGGGGGATGGTACAGTTAGTAAATCGAATATACCAAACATATGGATACATAAATTATACAAAAAAATTTTTTGTGCAGCTTGTCATATCTGTAACAAGCACCATGCACAAGGAGCATTTAAAAACAAGAAAGGAAGTTTTCCTATACCACCATACCCATTCCACACTATTTGTATGGATTTCATAGAACTAAATAAATGTAAAGGGTTTGACTCCCTCTAAAATGTTTTTGGGAGAGCATATTATGTGCCTCAGTGGAAAGCTCTCATGCCTGCAGAGCAGGAGGCTGACAGTTCATTAGCTAATTATATAAAGAAACTGTTAATGAATAAATCTGCTTTGTAGTTTACCTCTTTTTCAGATAAAAGAACTTTCAACTTGATAAGAACTTTGTGACTGATACACAAGGGCAAAATGGCCAAGAGTAAAGCAAACAGAAAAGCAGAGCAACCCCAGAACTATTGCATAATTATTTTGTTAGCTGTGCATTTGTTGACTATAAGTGTGACAATTTTTCTCTTATTGTGGTTTTTTCCTGCACTCAACCACACAAGTGAAAGTGAAAAGATGTGATGAACTGTCTATAGACTGGCATCCAAATTCTAACACATACTTGGCCATGAAACGTGTGTATGCAGAGACTATGAACATTTCAAATTGCTGGGTTTGTACAGCTATACCAACAGCATACAGAGGACTGTTAAGTCCGCTGTCCCTCTGGGGATAAATGAGACTTGGGAAAATTTGCTTTTTGATACAGGAACTGTAAAATCACAGGACAAAATAGCTTTATTTTTACCTGTCACACAAAAAGGAGTTGTATGTTTCTACAAAAATGATACCCTCCAGATGGGCTGGAGTAATTGTAATATAACAATGTCTTATAAATGTTACATTAAAGTCAGAAGTGGGGGTACTGTTTATAATACTAACTATGATTCATATCTGAGTTCAATGAAAACTACATTAAATGCAGTACGTGACAATCCAGTCTTAACTAAACAATTGTCTATTAAAGATAGGAAAATGTTTCATGCAGGGATAACCCGTATTAGTACCAAAGTAATGATTTTATTTGTGGGAAAAAAGCATATAAATGGTTACCTGAGAATTGGTCCGGCAGTTGTTTTTTGGGTTATCTGGTTCCAGCAATAAGACATACTGCAGAATTACCTTTGGGTAAGATGCGAAATGTAAGGGAAACAGCTCGAAAATCTGAAGGTCCAATTAAGAAACCTGTGAGTCCAGTTGGTAAAATCGAAGCTGGTTGGAAAGACCATAATTCAGTAAAAGACAAAAGTAAATTGACTCATATAGACTTGGGCAACAGTGTTATATCCTGGGCAGGAATACTACCAGCCTATGGAGCAGTCAAATCGATCTGGGAGCTGAGGAAGCTGTCAAGATTTCTCGAAGTAATGAGTAATGCAACTTTTTCCGCCCTAGAATTGGTGACTGATGAACTGAATGCAACGAGAACTGTTGTGCTACAAAATCGAATGGCTCTTTACTTCACCCTAGCGGCAAGAGGTGGTACACGAAGAAGAATGCTGTGCTTTTATCCCTGAGAATCAATCCACGAGACAAATAATCACCTAGGGGTAATTCAGCAAGTATCAGCAATGACTAAACCAGGCCCAAACCCACTGACGGACTTTTTCCAGAATCTGTTTGGGGGGTGGGGTTCCATCCTATTGAACATTTTAATTGCTATTTGTGTGGGTATACTCCTAATAGGAGCATGAGTTTACTGTGGAATTCCCTGCATGAAAAGATTAATCAAAGATTTTGTTGATATATCTGTTACTGAAACTTTTTACCAAGTGAAATTCTTCCTGAAATATAAAGCAAATGACTTGCCTAGTTAAAAGTTCCTGAGAGGAAGAGGCTAGGGAATGAAATGATGTTTATGTTTTTGGATAGAATGAAAAGCATTAAAAGGAGGGAGAATGTTAGAAAAATATGTACTTAAACATATATGTAGTGCTAGTTTAGAAACAGTATAATAAAATATGTACTTAAACATATATGTAGTGCTAGCTTAGGAACAGTATAATATGTAATGCATTTAATTCTATTTTACAATATGGAAGTAGAAATGATCTTGCATGTAATTGCTTGAAGCTTAGCTGCAGTGTGATTGAACTCTGACCCTGGCAGTAACCAGCTCAGCAGGCTTATGTCTTTCAGCATTAATTAGCTGCTGGGTTAGAGAAAAATAAATGTATGCACATGTATATCTTCCTTCCTTCCACTGAGGAGGATGGCCTTGTGAGCTTTATCACTGATAAAGTACAGCTGCTTACCAGAGAGACAAAGGAACGACAAGAAATGAACTGACTATTGTATTCGAGCAGGCCTGAAGACCTTGGAAGACAGGAAGATCTAACTGACCAGGTGCCTCGCAAGGCTGTGTTATTCTCATGAGAAAACTTTTAAAAAGCATTACCTCAGCACCTTCTTATGAATAGAATATTGTGGACTATAGTGATGTAAATGCCCTGTGACTGACCACGTCAGTAAGGTGGGCAAAAACTGTTTGTAAATGCTATATAAACTGAGTTATTTCCTGTATAGAGTCAGTCAAAACTCTATACTTGTATTGTATAGTTTTTTGTCTCCTGGTGTACACTAGTAAAACGTTGCTGAACTTGAGCTTCCTGTGTTATTGACTGTCATTTTGAAAAGCCTAATGATTTTTACAGTCTGATTTAACAATTTATTTGACAATATCATTTCACATACCACACATTTTATATAATCTTGATTATCACATCATTTCACATACCGCACATTTTATATAATCTTGATTATCACATCATTTCACATACCACACATTTTATATAATCTTGATTATCACATCATTTCATATACCACACATTTATATAATCTTGATTACATCATTACACATACCACACATTTTATATAATCATGATTATTAGATCATTTCACATACCACACATTTTATATAATCTTGATTATTACATTATTTTACATACCGCACATTTTATATAATCTTGATTATTACATCATTTCACGTACCACACATTTTATATAATCTTGATTATTACATCATTTCACATACCACACATTTTATATAATCTTGATTATCACATCATTTCACATACCACACATTTTATATAATCTTGATTATCACATCATTTCACATACCGCACATTTTATATAATCTTGATTACATCATTACACATACCACACATTTTATATAATCATGATTATTAGATCATTTCACATACCACACATTTTATATAATCTTGATTATTATATCATTTCACATACCACACATTTTATATAATCTTGATTATCACATCATTTCACATACCGCACATTTTATATAATCTTGATTATCACATCATTTCACATACCACACATTTTATATAATCTTGATTATCACATCATTTCACATACCGCACATTTTATATAATCTTGATTACATCATTACACATACCACACATTTTATATAATCATGATTATTAGATCATTTCACATACCACACATTTTATATAATCTTGATTATTACATTATTTTACATACCGCACATTTTATATAATCTTGATTATTACATCATTTCACATACCACACATTTTATATAATCTTGATTATTACATCATTTCACATACCACACATTTTATATAATCTTAATTATCACATCATTACACATACCACACATTTTATATAATCTTGATTATCACATCATTTCACATACCGCACATTTTATATAATCTTGATTATTACATCATTTCACATACCACACATTTTATATCATCTTAATTATCACATCATTTCACATACCACACATTTTATATAATCTTGATTATCACATAATTTCACATACCGCACATTTTATATAATCTTGATTATCACATCATTACACATACCACACATTTTATATAATCTTGATTATCACATCATTTCACATACCACACATTTTATATAATCTTGATTACATCATTTCACATACCACACATTTTATATAATCATGATTATTAGATCATTTCACACATCACACATTTTATATAATCTTGATTATCACATCATTTCACGTACCGCACATTTTATATAATCTTGATTATCACATCATTTCACGTACCGCACATTTTATATAATCTTGATTATCACATCATTTCACGTACCGCACATTTTATATAATCTTGATTATTACATCATTTCACATACCACACATTTTATATAATCTTGATTATCACATCATTTCACATACCGCACATTTTATATAATCTTGATTATCACATCATTTCACATACCTCACATTTTATATAATCTTGATTATCACATCATTTCACATACCGCACATTTTATATAATCTTGATTATCACATCATTTCACATACCGCACATTTTATATAATCTTGATTATCACATCATTTCACATACCACACATTTTTTATAATCTTGATTATCACATCATTTCACATACCACACATTTTATATAATCTTGATTATTACATCATTTCATATACCACACATTTTATATAATCTTGATTGTTACATCATTTCACACACCACACATTTTATATAATCTTTATTATCACATCATTTCACATACCGCACATTTTATATAATCTTGATTATTACATCATTACACATACCACACATTTTATATAATCTTGATTATCACATCATTTCACATACCGCACATTTTATATAATCTTGATTATTACATCATTACACATACCACACATTTTATATAATCTTGATTATCACATCATTTCACATACCACACATTTTATATAATCTTGATTATTACATCATTTTACATACTGCACATTTTATATAATCTTGATTATCACATCATTTCACATACCACACATTTTATACAATCTTGATTATCACATCATTTCACATACCGCACATTTTATATTGTTTGTTTTTCTTCTTTTCAAAATTAAAAGGAACTCTTCCCCAAAACAAATTTTATTCTTGTAACCCCAACCTTAAAAAACCCCTTCCTGTCCCCCAGAAATTAATGAGAATTATTCTTGAACCCACCCAAAAACCACAGTTTAAAACGAATTTTTTTAAATCAAAATCTTAAAAAACCCCACAAATAACTTTTTTTAACACATTTTTTTTTATTTTTTTTTTTTTTTTTTTTTTTTTTTTTTTTTTAAATTTTTTTAAATTTCCCTTTTTATTATTTACATCATTTTACAAAATTTTTTTTTTCCCAAAATTTTATAAAGAATCACATCATTTCAATACCAACATTTTATAATTTTTTAAATTTTTTGAAAAAAATTTTTTTTTTTTTTTTTTTTTTTTAAAAAAAAAACCCCCCCCCAAAAAACAAAAATTTTTTCCCCCAAAACCCC
>NC_056736.1:595190813-595330318 GCF_019279795.1 Protopterus annectens | reverse complement strand
ACACCATTGTAATATACTTATTCTCTACTGCAGCACACCATTGTGACATATCTATTCTCTACTGCAGCACACCATTGTAATCTACCTATTCTCTACTGTAGCACACCATTGTAATATAGCTATTCTCTACTGCAGGACACCATTGTAATCTACCTATTCTCTACTGCAGCAAACCATTGTAATATACCTATTCTCTACTGCAGCACACCATTGTAATCTACCTATTCTCTACTGCAGCACACCATTGTAATCTACCTATTCTCTACTGCAGCACACCATTGTAACACACCTATTCTCTACTGCAGCACACCATTGTAATCTACCTATTCTCTACTGCAGCACACCATTGTAAAATACCTATTCTCTACTCCAGCACACCATTGTAATATACCTATTCTCTACTGCAGCACACCATTGTAATCTACCTATTCTCTACTGCAGCACACCATTGTAATATACCTCTTCTCTACTGCAGCACACCATTGTAATATACCTATTCTCTACTGCAGCACACCATTGTAATATACCCATTCTCTACTGCAGCACACCATTCTAATCTACCTATTTTCTACTGCAGCACACCATTATAATCTACCTTTTCTCTACTGTAGCACACCATTGTAATATACCTATTCTCTACTGCAGCACACCATTGTAATCTACCTATTCTCTACTGCAGCACACCATTGTAATATACCTATGCTCTACTGCAGCACACCATTGTAATTTACGTATTCTGTTCTGCAGCACAGCATTGTAATATACCTATTCTCTACTGCAGCACACCGTTGTAATATACCTATTCTGTACTGCAGCACACCATTGTAATATACCTATTCTCTACTGCAGCACACCATTGTAATCTAACTATTCTCTACTGCTGCACACCATTGTAATCTACCTATTCTCTACTGCAGCTCACCATTGTCATCTACCTATTCTCTACTGCAGCACACCATTGTAATATACCTATTCTGTACTGCAGCAGACCACTGTAATATACCTATTCTCTACTGCAGGACACCATTGTAATCTACCTATTCTCTACTGCAGCACACCATTGTAATATACCTATTCTGTACTGCAGCAGACCACTGTAATATACCTATTCTCTGCTGCAGCACACCATTGTAATATACCTATTCTCTACTTCAGCACACCATTGTAATATACCTATTCTCTACTGCAGCACACCATTGTAATATACCTATTCTCTACTGCAGCACACCATTGTAATATACCTATTCTCTACTGCAGCATACCATTGTAATATACCTATTCTCTACTGCAGCACTCTATTGTAATATACCTATTCTCTACTGCAGCACACCATTGTAATATACCTACTCTCTACCGCAGCACACCATTGTAATATACCTGTTCTCTACTGCAGCACACCATTGTAATATACCTATTCTCTACTGCAGCACACCATTGTAATATACCTGCTCTTTACTGTAGCACACCATTGTAATATACCTATTCCCTACTGCAACACACCATTGTAATATATATATTCTCTACTGCAGCACACCATTGTAATATACATATTCTCTACTGCAGCACACCATTGTAATCTACCTATTCTCTACTGCAGCACACCATTGTAATATACCTATTCTCTACTGCAGCGCTCCGTTGTAATCTACCTATTCTCTACTGCAGCACACCATTGTAATCTACCTATTCTCTACTGCAGCAAACCATTGTAATCTACCTATTCTCTACTGCAGCACACCATTGTAATGTACCTATTCTCTACTGCAGCACACCATTGTAATCTACCTATTCTCTACTGCAGCACACCATTGTAATCTACCTATTCTCTACTGCAGCAAACCATTGTAATCTACCTATTCTCTACTGCAGCTCACCATTGTAATATACCTATTCTCTCCTGCAGCAGACCATTGTAATATACCTATTCTCTATAGCAGGACACCATTGTAATCACCATTGTAATGTACCTGTTCTCTACTGCAGCACACCATTGTAATATACCTATTCTCTACTGCAGCACACCATTGTAATATACCTGTTCTCTACTGCAGCTCACCATTGTAGTATACCAATTTTCTACTGCAGCACACCATTGTAATATACCTATTTTCTACTGCAGCACACCATTGTAATATACCTATTCTCTACTGCAGCACACCATTGTAATATACCTGCTCTCTACTGTAGCACACCATTGTAATATACCTATTCCCTACTGCAACACACCATTGTAATATACCTATTCTCTACTGCAGCACACCATTGTAATATACCTATTCTCTACTGCAGCACACCATTGTAATATACCTGCTCTCTACTGTAGCACACCATTGTAATATACCTATTCCCTACTGCAACACACCATTGTAATATACCTATTCTCTACTGCAGCACACCATTGTAATATACCTATTCCCTACTGCAACACACCATTGTAATATACCTATTCTTTACCGCAGCACACCATTCTAATATACCTGCTCTCTACTGTAGCACACCATTGTAATATACCTTTTCTCTACTGCAGCACACCATTGTAATATATCTATTATCTACTGCAGCACACCACTGTAATATACCTATTCTCTACTGCAGGACACCATTGTAATCTACCTTTTCTCTATGCAGCACACCATTGTAATCTACCTATTCTCTACTGCAGCACACCATTGTAATCTACCTATTCTCTACTGCAGCACACCATTGTAATACACCTATTCTCTACTGCAGCACACCATTGCAATCTACCTATTCTCTACTGCAGCACACCATTTAGTCTACCTATTCTCTACTGCAGCACACCAACGTAATATACATATTCTCTATAGCAGGACACCATTGTAATCTACCTGTTCTCTACTGCAGCACACCATTGTAATATACCTATTCTCTACTGCAGCACACCATTGTAATATACCTATTCTCTACTGCAGCACACCATTGTAATATACCTATTCTCTACTGCGGAGCGCCATTGTAATATATCTATTCTCTACTGTGGCACACCATTGTAATATACATATTCTCTACTGCGGCACACCATTGTAATATACCTATTCTCTACTGCAGCACACCATTGTAATCTACCTATTCTCTACTGTAGCACATCATTGTAATCTACCTATTCTCTACTGCAGCACACCATTGTAATATACCTATTCTCTACTGCAGCACACCGTTGTAATATACCTATTCTCTACTGCAGCACACCATTGTAATCTACCTATTCTCTACTGCAGCACACCATTGTAATCTACCTATTCTCTACTGCAGCACACCATTGTAATCTACCTATTCTCTACTGCAGCACACCATTGTAATATACCTATTCTCTACTGTGGCACACCATTTTAATATACCTATTCTCTACTGCAGCACACCATTGTAATATACCTATGCTCTACTGCAGCACACCATTGTAATGTACCTATTCTCTACTGCAGCACACCATTGCAATGTACCTATTCTCTACTGCAGCACACCATTGTAATCTACCTATTGTCTACTGCAGCACACCATTGTAATCTACCTATTCTCTACTGCAGCACACCATTGTAATATACCTATTCTCTACTGCGGCACACCATTGTAATCTACCTATTCTCTTTTTAAGATTTTTCATACTGTTCACATTAAAGCTAATATTTTCAGCTTTTAAGAATAGTTAGTATAATAAAATGTTTACCCCTTTCCTTTTCTTATTTTCTCTAACATTATATTTTTTAATTTTCTTTTCCTTTCTGTAACTCTTTTCCCTGTTGAATTATTTTTATTTCTTACTCTGCACCAGTCATGTTCTTCCTCATTCGTCTCCTCTGTTTCTTTTCCTTTTTACTTTCGTTAACTTCATGTATAACCTCTTTATCGGTCATATATTTTTGTGGATTATCTTGTATAACACATTTTCTATCTCTTTCTCGTGTGTAACTTCATTTTCTTGCACATTCATTTCATATTCTAGCCATGAATGTCCAGCATTGCAATATTTTTGCACCATAAATCTTTTTTTTTGCATTATGCCCTGTTTCACCACATAAATAACATTTTTATCACATCATTAATTAAATAATCATGTTTTTTCCCACAAAAATAACAAGTCTTTGGTTGACCCTGTATTTCACAAAACCCTTTTTACCTTGAACATTACTAATACTAGGTACGTGCATAACACTATCATTTCCATTATCAGTATTACTCCACATTCCATCCCCCAGTCCATGTCCTATAACACTATAATTTCCATTATCAGTATTACTCCACATTCCATCCCCCAGTCCATATCCTATAACACTATCATTTCCATTATCAGTATTACTCCACATTTCATCCCCCAGTCCATATCCTATAACACTATCATTTCCATTATCAGTATTACTCCACATTCCGTCCCCCAGTCCATATCCTATAACACTATAATTTCCATTATCAGTATTACTCCACATTCCATCCCCCAGTCCATATCCTATAACACTATAATTTCCATTATCAGTATTACTCCACATTCCATCCCCCAGTCCATATCCTATAACACTATAATTTCCATTATCAGTATTACTCCACATTCCATCCCCCAGTCCATATCCTATAACACTATAATTTCCATTATCAGTATTACTCCACATTCCATTCCCCAGTCCATATCCTATAACACTATCATTTCCATTATCAGTATTACTCCACATTCTGTCCCCCAGTCCATATCCTATAACACTATCATTTCCTTTATCAGTATTACTCCACATTCCGTCTCCCAGTCCATATCCTATAACACTATCATTTCCATTATCAGTATTACTCCACATTCCATCCCCCAGTCCATATCCTATTACACTATCATTTCCATTATCAGTATTACTCCACATTCCATCCCCCAGTCCATATCCTATAACACTATCATTTCCATTATCAGTATTACTCCACATTCCGTCCCCCAGTCCATATCCTATAACACTATCATTTCCATTATCAGTATTACTCCACATTCCATCCCCCAGTCCATATCCTATAACACTATCATTTCCATTATCAGTATTACTCCACATTCCGTCCCCCAGTCCATATCCTATAACACTATCATTTCCATTATCAGTATTACTCCACATTCCGTCCCCCAGTCCATATCCTATAACACTATCATTTCCATTATCAGTATTACTCCACATTCCATCCCCCATTCCATATCCTATAACACTATAATTTCCATTATCAGTATTACTCCACATTCCGTCCCCCAGTCCATATCCTATAACACTATCATTTCCATTATCAGTATTACTCCACATTCCATCCCCCAGTCCATATCCTATAACACTATCATTTCCATTATCAGTATTACTCCACATTCCGTCCCCCAGTCCATATCCTATAACACTATCATTTCCATTATCAGTATTACTCCACATTCCATCCCCCAGTCCATATCCTATAGCACTATCATTTCCATTATCAGTATTACTCCACATTCCATCCCCCAGTCCATATCATATATTTTTGTAGTGTCCATTACTTCTTTATATAGTTAACAAATGTTCTTCCAGTTATTTTGCTTCAACTTCAGTTCTAAACTGGATCATTATTTTTTGTTTGTTTGTCTGTAAAAAGCTTGCACCACATATTCTGACCATGGATAAATATTTTTATTTTGTTCATATGCACCCAAAAGAATTTCCATGGCCTGCCCAGTCTCAAATACCAAGTCACAAAAAGTTTCTTTATTAATTAAAATGAACGCTATTACCTCTTTTGCTTTGACACGCAGAGGTGCTATGACAGAGTCCCAAACCTTATACCTGTCCAAACTTTCTTTTTTTTTTTACTGCTCACATGTACTGTATACTTCTTGTTTGTTACTTTTATTTCTTCTTTGCTCCTTTTCCAACAGTTTCTACATAAGTTTTTGTCTCAGGAATTTTTTCTAGCACAGTCTCTTCTTCTCCTTTTTCTTCTTCTATTTTATTCCATGATGTCGCTCCATGAAATTGCTGCTTCACTTTCTGGCTCACTTTGGTTTACTGTTTCTTCCAAATAATCACCCCCCCCCCCCACCATTGGAGTTGTAATTATGCATTTTTCACCGGTAACTATTTCTTCTTCAAACAATCTTCTCTGAAAGTTTTCCTCTGAATCCATCTCAGTTACAGCTACAATCTCCTTTTCCTCCAGTGGCACTGTTTTTTCTGCACCCACATCATCAGAAAAAAATTCAACTACATTTTCAGCAACTTTCACTCCATTTTCAGCAAAAGCTGACTTAACCATATTTTCTCCCTGATCCTCCTGGCTACCTCTGCACCTGGACAGAAGACAGGAGGTCAGAATGTGTAACACACAAAGCCTTCCCCGACTACCAAGAGTAGGGGAAGTTCCCCGATCTTCTTCTTTTTCTTTCAGCTTTTCCCGGTTAGGAGTCACCACAGTGGATTACCTGTCTGCTCATAATTGGCAATGGAGTTTTACGGTGTCGAGTTGCCAGCCCAGCACCCAACCTTCCGCAGAAAGCACACACATGCACACACTCCCACTAGGGCCAATTTAGAGTGTCCAATCCACCTACAGCATGTCTTTGGGATGTGGGAGGAAACCGGAGCACCTGGAGGAAACCCACGTGACCACAGGGAGGACTTGCAGACTCTGCACAGAAGGCACCCCAGCCGAGGATCGAACCGGAGAACCTCTTGCTGTGAGGTGGCAGTGCTAACCACTGCTCCCTGTGGCCGCCCACCAGGGGAAGTTCCCTGATGCCCTGGCTAAATTTCCCCTAGTAGTACAAGTACCATCTTGGATTGCCCCTAAAAAAGATACTACTGGCTTAGTGGGACTAACCTAATAAACAAAAGGTAAATAAATAAATAAATTGTATTTTCTGAAGCAGTTGTATCACAGATTGTCTTCTGTCTGGCTAACCGTGAAAATGAAGTAGCCAGTTATGATCTTCACCATCTACCTAGTAGAAGTTGTGCTGGGGATAGCCTTACTGACTGGACTGGATCATTATGCCATTCCAAGATGGATACTTGCTAGTCCTTCTTACTGGAATGTTTACACTTTATTATATTCTTCACAGTCTGTACTGTATGTGTAACCTGTTTATTGCTTTGATGGTATGTGGGAGTAGAGGTCACATGTATAAACTCACATAGTTTCTTAAACAGATGGAATTCATAACTGACCAACTGCAGACCATGGCCAGTGACTACCCCTTCTAGTATCCCATGTCTCACAAAAAAAAATGATTTAAAGACAGTTATGACAGTTTGTCTTGTATCTGTTAGTTTTTTTTATTTATTTTTATTTGACATTTCTTTACTGGGAAAGTCTGACTGTGATAATATTTCATTCTTGTCAGAGGCCCACGGAGAAAAGCTCCACATTGACACAATATGTTTATAGCTAAATAAAGTCATTACAAAGTCTAATACAAGTGAATAACATATTAAATAAGTAAAAATTCAGCTTCAGTTCATTCAGCGGGAACCTATACAGTTGGATAACTTCAGCTAACTTACAACAATAATCAACAGATTAAAAAATGGAAGTTTTTGTTTTTGTTGAAAGAGGTGTACACCAGCTTTCATCTATGGCAAAGACAGACTATTGTAAGAGATGAGTTTCTCTTTTTGGTTTTGGTTTCTGTATAGGTCAAACATTTTACAATTTTTGATACTTTGTTCTATTCTATCTGTCAGTTTAGATCAATATAGAATATAAACAATCCCTTTCTTTGCATTTGCCATGCCTAGATGTGATTAATCTCTTTCTCTTTATTTAACACACTGGAGCACTAATGTTTCATTTCTTTATGGAAAACCAGCTGTTATTGAAGAATAAATGAATTTGTCAACAATCAATCATCCATTCTGACATAAAGACAGCACAAAGCAGTTGTAGCTCAAAGTCATTCAGATTTCTTAGGTACTTACTAGGCAAGAGTCCATTAAGGAGCCTAGTCCAATCCGCCAGTTATGCCTGAACATAATCTGGTTAAGAAACGTGCTCATAGTCATACAGTAGCTATAGGAAACCAAACCCTGCACTATAGAAAACAGCTCATTAACAACTTGTAAACTTTATCCTCTGTGTTAGCAGCCAGATAGAATAGTTTGAGCTTCCAGGTGTCAACCCACATACCTGTGTTCATGAGTCCATTGCATAAATACATCATCAGGACAACTTTTCATCAGAGTCTGGCCACTTTGAAAAAAATTCACAGTACCTTGGTGTCTCTGTTAAACAACTCTTCCTTACACTCCTGTAAGTCCACTTTGTTAACGTGTATGCCATATGCATAGGCTTGCCATGCCTGTAGTGAATTTACAGGTTCATAGTTTCATAGGTTCATAGGTTCATACTAGGCTATCTGCCCAAGGGCATTTATAAGCCTAGCCCAGAGTTTTGTGGCTTTCGCCACCCCTTTATGCCCATTATTTTGCTGTGCCTCTGTCAAGCAGTGACACTGAGATAATCCCTGGGGTATATTTGCGATCTCCCATCCATTGGTCAAGATTTCTCTTGAACAAAGCCAGCGAGGTGCTCTGCCTTACATGTACCGGGATTTTGTTCCACAGCATAGGGAGTCTCTGGGTGATGAATCTGTCCCTCCAGCACGTCCTATTAATAACCGTGTCAAGGTTTAAAACTCCCGCCCTTGTAGTTCTGAGGGATCTAGATTTTTTGAGGTGAAGCATGTTCATCAATTCTGGGTTGGACATGGCCTTGTATGTCAGGCACAGGTCACCTCTGAGCAGACGGTGGCGACTGAATAGAGCTGGAGTTCCTTCAGTCGGGCAGCATAGGACATATTTTTGAGACCCTTTATCCTTTTGGTGAGGAATTTTTGGGGCCTTTCCAGTTGCTGCAGGTGTCATGTCAGATACATTCCGAATGGGGCATTGTACTCAATCATTGGTCTGATGAGTGATGAGTACAGGGGGACGATGACTTCCTTGATCTAGATGTGAATCCCTTCATGATCAGGTGGGCAATGTAGAAGGTCTTCCTAACTACTTTGGCAACGTGAGTGTCAAACGAAGGTTACTGTCAACCTGGGTCCCCAGATCCCTGATAACCTCTTCTGAGCTCAGTGGGTTGCCGCCTATATGGTAGCTAGGGGTAACCTTGTTTTTCCCAAAGGGTATGACTATGCATTTTTTGGCGTTTAACTTTAGGCCATGGCTCTGGCACCAGTTATCCGTTTCTATAAGACCCTTCTGAAGGATATCTGTGTCAGATGTGTTCTCAACTATGGTGCCCAATTTGCAGTCATCTGCAAATTTTGTCAGCCATAATCCTCCTGTGTTTGCTTGTACTTCTGAAAAGTAGATGCCGAACAGGAGTGGGCCCAGGACAGAGCCCTGTGGGACACCACTTGTGACAGGCTTTGAGTCTGACATGGCGCCAGCAACTCTGACCCTGTGGGTTCTGTCACTTAGCCAGTTTGCAACCCATCTTGTAATGTATGGGTTTATATTTAAGCTGGTGAGGTTTTCAATGATACCTGAGTGTGGTATTGTGTCGAAAGCCTTTGCCAGGTCAAGGTAGGCTGTGTGGACTGCCTTTCCCTCGTCAATGGCCTTGGTGACTGTTTCGAAAAAATCAACCAAGTTTAAAAGGCATGATCTGCCTTTGACAAAGCCAAACTGGGTCGGATCCAAAGTCTGCAAGTCCCCTATGTCTTTATTTATGAGTTCCATTATGATCCTCTCCATAGCTTTGCAGATCAGGCTTGTCAAGGGTATAGTTTTGTAGTGAGAGCAACTATCTTTGAAATTCTGCAGATATTTTATGTAGTGATAGTTTTATATATGTCTGATAGCTTATGATATGATTTCCATGATAATGTTTTTACCATAAAAATAGCTGTGAAATTTCTGATAGCCAAACATAACAGCTAATCTCTGCTTTTCAGCATTGTTGATAGTCTGTGGCATGTCATGAACTGTATGCAACTGATATACATTTCAGAAATAAGACTAAACCAGGTCCTTTCTGCCTTGTATTTATCTGCAATATAGTAATCTGTAATGATTATATGATAATTCATTCACTTAAAAAAACTTGACACCTATTAAGTTGACAGATAATTTTTGTCAACCACTGCATTTACTTCAGTGTTAAATACCACAGCCAGTATTCTTTACAAGGGGACTGCATACACCACACACTCACTCTGAGATTGCATAACAGTGGGGGGAAAGTAATATTTCCCTTACCCAGACTATGATGTAGTCTCAAACTGTCATAGATTAAACCATCAACAAACAGTTGACAAGCTTCAAGGTTACAAAACGAAAAATATAATTGTAGAAAACTCATCCACAACGAAAAAGCAAAGGTCCAATCCCACAGTTGGTAGCAAGGTATTTTATTAACAGGCAGAATAAGCGCTTTCTTCTTGTGTACAAGACTTCATCAGATGCCCCCATGTTACATTTCATTCTATTTAAACCCCTTTCAATTAAATCCAATTAAAATTTAAAGACACAATAAACTGTTTACAAAAAATAAATACACAAGCATATACATAATCAATAGGCAAAACCTAACACTGTTAAAATGTCCCTTCAAAACACTTGTGTTGCTAAAAAATTAAATAATAAAGAAGAGAAGGTGAAATAGTTACATGTTTAAATGTGTGTAGCTTTAGCCATTAAAACCGGCTTAATAGTAATATATTCATTTAAACCGGGAAAAATGTTAGACTTTAACCTAAGCTGCCACATCAATTCCCTATTTAATAATACATTTCCCCCTCTAGGATTCATTTTAACCACATCTATAATCCCAAATTTAAAACCAGTTAAGGAAGAACAGTTAAAAGAATGTTTATATAGTGCACTGGTCTCTTTCTTAATCTTAATGTCATGAAAATGTTCATACATCCTGTCCTTAAGGGCCCTCTCTGTTTTTCCTACATAAAATGCAGGGCACTTTTCACATATAGCCAGATACACTATCATTTTTGTGTTACAATTACCCTTGCAAAACCAAACTCTGTTATTCAAACCATTTTGTAAACGTATACTGTCTTCCTTGATGATATATGGACACTGCTTGCAGTTGTCACATGAACTAGTTGCCTTTTTTGTAAAACAATTGGACACTTCTAGTTGTTCAAATGCTCTTTTAAAATTCTTTCCAGTCCTAAAAGAAAATGTAGGCTCATATCCCACCACTTCATACAACTCTTTGTTTGTTTTAAGCATACTCCAATTAGCCTTTATAGTATCTATAAAAATTCCTGTAAAACCACTGAATTCAGTTACACATGCCCTTTGGAATTTATTATTTTTTCTTAATTTAACAAATTCATCCAAAGGTTTTCCTAATGGGGCCTTGTATCTAGTACCCCACCCTCTATATACTTCATCCAGAACCCCTTGGACCATATCTCTGGGATATCCCCTCTCCATGAACATCTCTCTAAGATAATTTAATTCCCTTCTGAGATATTTTTTTATCTGAGGCCATTCTTGCAATACGTACTGCTTGCCCTTTTACGAGACTTTTTTCTGAAACATGGAATGATTACTGGTGTAATGCAAATAGCTATTACACCATGTACTTTTTCCTATAAATTCTAGACTTAAACCCTTCTTTAGTCTGAAAAATAGTGGTGTCAAGATAGTTTATACTTACTTTTTCCCATGTGTAAGTAAATTTAAAGAAAGTGGTGCATGCATTTAAGTATTGCTTAAAAGAATCTACAGTCTCTTTTCCCCCTTCCCACAAAACAAATATATCGTCCAAAAATCTCATATACAGACATATATTGCTACTATATGGGCAGTTAAATACATACCGATGTTCCCACTCCAACATAACTTTTTCTTTGTGGCTGAAACTTCAAGATTAACCAAAATGATCTTCCAATTCATTATAATTGACTAAACAATAAGTCAACCATGTAGTATGGTTCCAATTAAATATATTAGAAACTTTGATTGTAAGTGCTGTAGTGACCAAATGTTTCAGCATGTCAAAACTGCGTTCCTATTATGTTGACTAAATCATTCCACTCCACTAAGACCTTCCATAATGGCACGATCATATTTGATAATTTTGGAATAAACAACAATATTGTGCCATGGCTGGCATAACTGTTAAGGAATTTGCCTTCCCAATTACAAGGTACAAGTTTGGTCCTGACCAATGACCACTGCCTACATATAATTTGCTTTTTCTTCCTGTGTCTCTATGGGGTTCCTCCCACATTCCAGAAAAGCATACTGAGTGCTTTGACCTCACACCCACCACAATTCAATGCAGTCAAGGTCTGCACCACAGACTCTAGGTGATGCCTATCAGGGAGAGTTGTGTTGACCAACCACTTTAGGTATCATCTGTGGTGCCCAGTACGTTATAGACATGAGAACACTAATCAGAGAATGCACTCTGTGTCAGGGCTAGCCACTCAAAGGTGTAAGAACTAGCTATAGGTGATTTGGATGTGTTGACTAATGTTGCCAGAAATGGAGATGGGTATTTGTTGGTGATAATTGGATTGAGGATGCAGCCTACTCTGACCTATGCTGGGGACCCATGCTAACAATGACAGGGATCTGTGTGCTTCTGTTAGCCAGTGTGTGCCTGCCATAAAGCCCAGCAACCCTGGGTCAATAAGTTACTGGTTGGACAGTCTCCAGTTGCCCAGCCTAGATTACCTGGGATAACTCTGTTGAGTGAAAACTGGATGTAAAACCAATCAAACTGTTAAACATTAAATAAGAATTGCTACGCTAAATACAGGCTCAATGACATCACACACATTAGAAGTGGATGACATAAATGTATAGAGGTGAATGGCTATCCTGTGTATTCAGGATGTAGGGTAGAAAGACAATGTAGCAAGGCCACCTGGCTTGGAATTCAGAGCCTATTAATGACAGGTAAGAAGTGGTGTGGGAATTGTGATGAAGGAGAGCCTTCTGAAGACAATGAGGTTTGTCTTCAGAGACTCATGGCAGTAAGACTCGAATGTAAAGATAGTGCAGTAATCATAATCTTTGCTTATGTACCACAGCAGGATTGTGATGGCATGGAAGAGTGCATTCAGGCAGCAGTTACAGAACCTATTAGATATAGCAGGGCAACATGAGTTGGTGTTGATAATGGGGCACCTGAATGCTGATATTGGGACAGATAGAACAATATATGAAGACTACCTGGGCCCACATGAGTAGGATAACGGGAACAAAGAGAGGCCATTCTAGATTTCTCTCTGGCAAATGGCATAATGGTGGCCAATACATGCTTCACCAAAACTGGCAGTAACAAGATCATATATAAGAGTGGCCAACATGCAACTTAGGTAGAGTTCTTCTTAGTAAGGTAAGGATATTGGGGTATAATCAGAGAGGGCACTGGGGTAGAATCAGAGATGTCAGTCTTCCCCAGCAAAAGAGATGGCTTACAGCATCAACAACTGGTGGCCACAATCAGCTGCAAGCAGTGGTTAAAGAAGACTCTCTAAGGTCAGCAGAGACTAGGTTGAGGACCTGGAAACTGACTAGAGTGAAAGTGCAGTTCAAGGAAGTCCTCAGTGCTCTAGCATCTCAGGAAGAAGAGGAAATAGGTGGGGTCGAAGAAGAAAGGCAGTATCTCAAAACTGCATGTGCGACGACTATAGAATAGATATGCAGCCAAGCCAGGTATTGAAATAGGGTATGTTAGGAGCGCTGGAGGTTGAATGCAGAAGTCCAGGAAAATGTGGGAGATAAAGACAAATCAGACAATAAAAGAATACTGGTGGACTTGCAGAGAAGCTAAGACAGCAGTCACTATAATAAAGAAAAAGTTATCAGAGGCAGTCTACCAGCTTTGGAAAAGTGATTCACCAGATGACACAAATAAGCTTTATCAGGTTGCAAGGCAAGGACAGAAAGACAAAGAAGATAGTAATCGGACACCATTCATAAGGGATGTCAGCAACAACCTGCTCACTGGTCTACAATACATCAAAGGCAGATAGAAGAAGTACTTCCAGCAGCTTCTGAATGAAGAAAACCTCCACAGAAGCTGTTCTACCCCAGAGACAATCTATGATGAAAGAGGAAGAAAAGACCATCCTAGAAGAAGTGCGAACAGCATTAACGAAAATGATGTCAGGGAATGCAGCATGTTCAGATGAGGTCACAGCAGATATGGTCAAAATGACCCAGGAGCAAACACAGGTGACAAAAACCCAATACAAGTAGAAAAAAGGCATGATTATATATATATATATATATATATATATATATATATATATATATATATATATATATATATACGGCGTAAGTATATAGTAGTACAGGTTAAAGATTGCTCAACAACTACATATTATGCATTTCTAAGAAAACAAAGATGTATGCAAACAGGAGAATAGATATTTTAAATAGATAGAATTGAAGTTAGAACAGTTGCACATAAGATGGAATTTCATGTTGTACCAGAATATAGGATCATAGGAAGTTACTAGGTTATTGGCCCTGAGGCCCTTACAAATCTAGCCATGAATTTAGCCCATGTTCCGACAAGTCAGCACCCAATGCCCCTGTCCAGCAGGGGCACAGGTGGAATCCCAGGGGTGTATTTTCTCTTCCCCATCCAGTTATCCAGGCTGCACTTAAAAAGGGTTAATGAGGTATTCTGCTTGATGTGGAGTGGGAGTCTATTCCACAAAAGGGGGAGTCTCTGAGACCAAATAACAAACCAGCTAGCATTTTTTAAACCAATTCTTGCAATTTGCAAGCTCTTGCCCTGATATACTTTTTTGGTTGCAGTCTCTGAGACACAAATCTCTCCTGCCAACAAGTCCTATTGATGTAATAGACAAGGCTGAGGTCACGCATGCATGCTACTCGAGTGGAGCTCGACTTGTGGATATGCAGCAGTCCCATCAAGGTGGGGTCTGAGATTGCTTTTTATTCCAGACAGAGGTCACCACTGAGGAGTCTGTATGAGCCTGAGTAGAGAGACAGGACTTTTAGCCTATCTGTGCTGGGTAGATGTTTGAGGCCCTGGATAATCCTGGTGAGGAACCTCTGTGGTCTCTCCAGCTGCTGCATGTGCTTTGTGAGGTACATGCCGAAAGGGGCGTTGTACTCAATAATGTCATATGAGGGAAGAATACAGGCATGTTATGACCGCCTTGTCCCTGGATGAGATACACTTCCTAATAAGGTGGGCCATGTAGAAAGCTTTCCGTACAATGAAAGCAATATGGTGGTCAAAAGTCAGTTTGCTATCAACCTGGGTGCTCAAGTTCCTCACGACTGACTGCATGCTTAGGACCTTATTATTAATGTGATAATTTGTGGGGACCTCACTCTCCCCAAAGGGGATGATGATGCATTTTTGGCATTCAGTTTGAGGCCATGTTTCTGGACCCAATCATTTGTTTGCGTGACACCCTCTTGGAGGATGTCCACATCACTAGGTGAATTGATGACAGCGGCCAGCTTGCAGTCATCTGCAAACTTGATCAGCCACAGCCCACTGGTTTTGGCCTGCACCTCAGAAAAGTATATCCCAAACAACAATGGCCCCAAGACTGATCCCAGGGGTACACCACTCATTACGAGTTCACTGCTTGAGATGGCTTACCCAATTTTGACTAGGTGGGTTCTATCAGTGAGCCAGTTTGCTACCCATATGGTAGCATATGGATTGATGCCTAGTTGAGAGAGTTTATCTATTATACTCAAGTGGGGAATAATATCGAAGGCTTTGGCCAGGCCATGGTAGGCGGTGTGTACCTTCTTCCCCTCGTCCATGGCTTTTGTGACTGTCTCAAAGAAGTCAACCAAATTTAACAGGCATGATCTCCCCTTGACAAAATCTAACTGTGTGGGATCGAGTGTTTGGAGGTTGCCAATGTTCTTATTAATGAGGGCCATGATAATCTGTTCCATGTCCTTGCAGATAAGGCTAGTTAGGCTGTTGAGTCTATAATTTCCTGGATTGATGGACACTCCACCTTTGTACAAAGTGATGACAGTGGCTGTACTCCACTCGGCTGGGATGAAGCTGATACTCAGGCTTTGGTTCAATAGGGTGCCTAATGATTCTGCAAGTTCCTGCCTGAGTTCATGTAGGATGCAGCCTGGGATGTTATTGGGTCTCATGGAGGCTGTATATTTTGCCTTTGAGAGAGCAGTGATGACTTGCTCCCTAGAGATAAGGGGAGGGGGGCAGGTGCTGGGGATGTCCTGATTTACTGACAGGGGGGATAGAGGGGTGAAGCTTTCACTGATCCTGTCTACCAACAGGTTGGCTGCATCTACGGCATTTGTGTATATGGTGTCCTTGACCAGTTCTGAGCAGATCCGAATGCTTCCTTTGAGATTGTGGATATATGTGAAGAAGGCCTTATGATTGTCTTTAGTAGATGTGGCCAGTTTGGACTCAAAATCTGCTTTGGAGGATTTCACTAGTGTTCTTATTTGCTTGTTTGGGCTAAGGAGAGATTGCTTCTAGTTAGGCACCTGCTCTTCCTTAGTCCTGGGCAGCATTTATTTCCTTTTATTATAGAGTTTATTTATTGTAGATGTCCACCAGACAGGTTTACTCTACCTTGAGGATGATGATTATGTCCTGTTGGGTATTCCTGATTCCATGCAGCTATATAAATGTTTGTATAGTGCTTTGGTGGAGGTTTGGACATTTGTGCCAGTTCCTACAGAGGGAGAGGGGGCTGTGAAGCCATTTATACCTTCTCTCAGGAGGTTACAATCAACTTTGGAGAAGTTTTTATGTTTGACCCAAGCAAAGGGGGTGGATTGGGAGCATTGGTGACTTCAAAAGTGACCGCTTTGTGGTCAGAAATTACCAGGGAGGATGATGCTGCAGAGATGCTGCAGTGGTTACTCACATTGGTTAATACCAAGTCCAAGATATTATCACCTTTTGTGGGTGTGTTGACAGGCGTGTGGACTATGTGTGGTGTCTGGTGTGGTGGGCTGTAGAGTACGCATGTGTTTTTTCCTTTGAGGTCTTTTTTGTTTAGGTATGTTTTTGTTGAGGACCTCCACATATGTGGGTGTGTGTTGTGTAGCTGTGGGTGGTGTCTAAGGCGTGCTGTTTGTGTTGACAACTTTCTCAGTGCCAGATGTACTGGCCTGTGAAGAAGAGAGCATAGACTCTAGATTCTTAAAGTAATTTCATCTTTCAAAAATTGTGTTCCTAGGTAACAGTAGTAGAGGGTTGTCCATGTACATGAGGCAGTTGTTACACTGTCTCAGGATGCCCATATCAACCAGGCTGGCAGGAGAAACCATAAGAAATTGTCCATCCATATTTGTCAGAATCTGAGGGAGAGAGACCAGAGAGAACTAAGGGGGTAAGGAGTGGAAGGACTAAGATGAGTACTACTAAGTGATCACGCAAGTGCTACTAAGGGAAAATTTGTAGCTGGAATACCTCACAATGGGTTAAAAACAGTGCAGCTGTGGTGCATGATGTACAACAAGCCCAAACCAAATCAAATGCAAGGTTTAAATACCACAAATAATAGAAGATGCTAGTAACACAGAAATCTAGCCAGTCCTACTATCCTCTGCTCGCTTTACCAATCAGCTTGTGCCAGACAAGGTCCAGGCAGCCTTGCTACTCTCACTAACAGAGAAGATAGGCCCCTACCAACACAAGATGGCTGCCAGAAGCAGAGAAGGCAAACACAAGATGGCTGCCAGAAACACAGACGGCAAAAACAAACAGCTCTGGATGCAGCATACCGGTATTCAGACTAAGCTACTCAATTTAGGGGTTAAGAACACAGTAAAACTCGTAGAAAAGCACAGATTAACCACTTACAAAAACAGAACTCACAGTATGAAAAAATACAGTTAAACAGTAATGAAAAGCAGTAAAATACAGATAAACAGTAATGAAATGCAGTAAAATACAGTTAAACAGTAATGAAATGCAGTAAAATACAGATAAACAGTAATGAAATACAGTAAAATACAGATAAACAGTAATGAAATGCAGTAAAATACAGATAAACAGTAATGAAATGCAGTAAAATACAGTTAAACAGTAATGAAATGCAGTAAAATACAGATAAACAGTAATGAAATACAGTAAAATACAGATAAACAGTAATGAAATGCAGTAAAATACAGATAAACAGTAATGAAATGCAGTAAAACACAGATAAACAGTAACGAAAATCAGTAAAATACAGTTAAACAGTAATGAAATGCAGTAAAATACAGATAAACAGTAATGAAATGCAGTGAATCAGTAAATTGCTTTAAAACAGTGCAAATGTGATAAATTAGCTATAAGGCAGAGATAAAAATGATAGGCAAGTTCAAATGCAAGAAAATAAGTGAAAATAAATGAAAAAGTGCTTAGATTGGCCTTGGAGCATCAGGAATTTTGTAAAAACATCCCAGAGATGATACACCTCAGCAGAGCCTGGTTCAAATAAGTGTATTAAGTATTTTTACATCGCCAGCTACAGTAATAGGTGATGTCAGCTAGTTAGCCTGCGTTTCAAAGGCAGGTACACTCAACCTACTTTTGTAGGTGAGCTTTTAAAGCTTTTTTGAATTCTGAGACAAAATGTTTTTTTTTTTTTTTTTTTTACATAAGTAAGCGGGTGGCTGTCTTTGAGAAGTCTCTTCCAACAATAGCAAGTTTGAATGGGTGCTAATGATAAAAATAATGAATTATGACATTCCCAGAAATCTCATTACAGATGCTTTATCATGTGTTTATGTTAATAATTGTTCTTGCTTCATTAAGCCCTGGTTCATAGGTTGGTACTAGTCTATCGGCCCTAGGGCCTATACAAGACTAACCATAACAATTCCCTGGATGTTTCCTCCCACAATATTTACTTCCCTGGACCCCTGTCTAGCAGGGCGACTGACATGATCGCTGGGGTGAATTTCCTATCTCCCATCCAATCGTCAAGGTTCCTTTTGAAGAGGGCCAAAGAGGTGCTTTGCTTGACATGTATGGGCAGTGTATTCCAGAGTATGGGGAGTCTCTGGGTCAGGAACCTATCCCTCATAGGTTCATAGGTTCATAGGTTCATACTAGGCTATCTGCCCTATGGCATTATAAGCCTAGCCAGAGTGTGTTTGGCTTTCGCCACCCATTTTAAATTAATTTTGCTATGCCCTTTTTCGAGGTTAGTATACTGTGCCTCTGTCTAACAGTGACACAGAAGTGATACCCGGGGTAAACCTATGATCTCCCATCCACTCATCAAGATTCCTCTTGAAGAGAGTCAATGAGGGACTCTGCTTAACCTGGACTGGGATCTTATTCCAGAGTGAAGGGAGCCTCTGGGTTATGAATCTGTCCCTCCAGCATGTCCTATTTATTTCAGTGCTGAGGTTCAACTCTCTCGAGTGCGTAGCTCAATGGGATTTGGATTTTCTGAGGTGCAGCATGTCCATTAATTCCGGGTTGGACATGGCTTTATACGTCAGACACAGATCGCCTCTGAGCAGGCGGTATGCCACTGAGTAGAGCTGGAGTTTCTTTAACCGGGCAGCATATGGCATCTGTTTGAGCCCTTTGATCCTCTTGGTGAGGTACTTTTGGGGTCTTTCCAGTTGCTGCAGGTGTCTGGTAAGGTACATCCCAAAAGGGGCATTGTACTCAATTATGGGCCTGATGAGGGATGAGTAAAGAGGCACAATGACCTCCCCTGATCTAGATGTGAATCCCTTCATGATTAGGTGGGCTATATAAAATGTTTTTCGAACCACTTTGGCCACGTGGTTGTCAAATGAGAGATTGCTATCAACTTTGGTCCCCAGGGCCCTAATTACTTCTTCTGTACTTAATGGATTACCACCTACGTGGTAATTTGTGGGCACTTTGTTTTTGCCAAAGGGGATGACTGTACACTTTTTGGCATTTAGCTTGAGGCCATGGCTCTGGCACCAGTTGTCTGTTTCTATTAGGCCCTTTTGGAGGATGCTTGTGTCGGCTGGAGAGTCGATTATGGTGCCCAGTTTGCAGTTATCTGCGAACTTGGTCAGCCACAGTCCTTCCGCATGTTTTGTTCATTGTGATGACAAGGTTTAGATCCCTGGAGTGTGTGGCTCTGAGGAATTGGGATTTCTTTAAGTGGAGCATGTCCAACAGCTCAGGGTTTGACATGGCCTTGTATGTTAAGCAGAGATCACCTCTGAGTAGACGATATGCGACAGAATATAGCTCGAGTTTTTTTAGACGGTCAGCATAGGGCATCTGCTTTAGGCCTGTGATTCTTTTAGTGAGGTATTTCTGTGGCATTTCTAGCTGTTGCAGATGTCTTGTGAGGTACATACCAAATGGGGCATTGTATTCTATATTGGACCTAATGAGGGATGAGTACAGTGGGACAATGACCTCCTTTTTTCTGGATGAAAAGCCCTTAGTGATGAGGTGTGCTACATAGAAGGATTTCCAGACTGTTGTGATGATGTGGTTATCGAAGGTGAGACCACTGTCCACCTGTATCCCTAAGTCTCTCATCACACTTTCAGTGTTTAGTGTACTGCCACCTATGTGATAATTCATGGGTACATGGTATTTCCCAAAGGGGATAACTATACATTTCTTGGCATTAAGCTTGAGCCCATGGCTCTGGCACCAAGCATCTGTTTCTGTAAGGCCCTTTTGTAGAATATCCACATCATTTGGGGATTCAATAATGGCGCCCAATTTGTAGATATCTGTGAACTTTGTTAGCCAGAGTTCCTTAGTGTTGCCATGTACTTCAGAGAAGTAGATGCCAAACAGGAATGGTCCCAGGACTCAACCCTTAGGTACTCCACTTGTCACTTGTCTGGAGTTGGATTTGGAGTTGGCTACTTTTGCAGTCTGGGTTCTGTCAGTAAGCCAGTTGGCAACCCATTGAGTGATGTAGGGATTTATGCCTAGCTTAGTAAGTTTATCTATGATTCCAGAAGTTTACCTTTAAAACCACGTTTTGCAGAAGGGTGAACAGAACATTTTGGAAAGGCAGTCTGCAAGATTTGCAAACGCCGAATGGAAAAAGGTTTGAATGTGCAATGAGCGAATGCACAGTGAGATTCGCTCATTGCACATTCGACATTCAGGGGCAGATTGTACTACATTGGGGATCGGGGAAATGGTTCCTTTCCCCATTGTAGTGCAATCTCGGAGTTAGCATAATAAAGTAGGGGGGGTGTGGGGGCACTTTACATTTAGTTTTTTTTTTCTTTAAGCTTCATGTTCAAAAAACAACGAATCTGTTGTTCGATTTGCTGTTTTTAGAACATGAAGGTCTGACAACATTGTCAGTTTCGTGGTTTCGAGTCACTCATATGAGCACTCGAACCACTGCAATTCGTGGTTTTAAAGGTAAACTAATTCCAGAGTGGGGGATGGTGTTGAAGGCTTTGGCGAGGTCCAGATAGGCTGTGTGGACCTCCGTATCCTCTTCCACAGCTTTGGACACTGATTGGAAGAAGTCAGTCAGGTTCAGGAGACAAGATCAGCCCTTTATAAACCCAAACTGGGTGGGGTTCAGTGTTTGAAGTTTGCCAATGTCGTTGTTTATAAGTTCCATGATAATGCTTTCCATGGCCTTGCAGATCAGGCTCGTCAGACTGATGGGACGATAGTTCCTGGGATCCAAGGTGGATCCCCCCCTTGTGGGGTGGGATAACCGTAGCTATGCGCCACTCAGTGGGCACGAAGCCTGAGGTGAGGCTATGATTAAACATGACACTTAGGCGAGGTGCCAGTTCATTTTGTAGTTCATGTAGTACACAGCCCAGGATGTCGTCTGGTCCCATGGATGCTGTATTCTCAGCTTTGGAAAGTGCGGTTTCTACCTGTGTGGCCGTGATTACTGGAATTTGGCAATCTTTTGGCATTGAGATGGGACCTTTAGGGGTTTTAGTTTTTCTAGTTATTAGTTATTTGTTTAATTAATTATTAATTAATTAAGCTAATTATTTCTTAGTTTTTAGTTTTTTGGTTTTAGTCTTTCTGATAAAATATGACCTATGTGCTTGAGTGAAGTAAGACAGATTTGACATTTACTGTTCAGCTTTTTTAACTTGTATTTTTTTCCCTTAATATCTTCAGTTAGCCAGAGACTAATCTTACTTCAGTTTAGTTTTACTCCAGACTAAAACATCATCAGTGATTTTTCTATTTATTCTTTTATTTACTTTTGTTGATTGGGATGGTCTGACTGGGCAACAGAGCCCCTTTTCAGTCGGGAGCTTGGGGAGAACATCTCCAACAGAAAGATAAGCAGCCTAGAGTAGTGGTCGAAGTACAAAAATGTTAAAGAAACATGCTATATAGCAATGATCCACATACAAAGAATTATACAGAAGCAGTAAGGAATGTGAATGTTGCCAAACTGAATTCAATTAGCAATATAAAGCAAAACAGAATAGTAAATGTGTTTGTTTAATTTGCCATTATTATTGTAGTTGTTTGGCAATGCAGACAATATGATTAATGCATTCAGCATATTCTGAACAACCAAATGAATGTAGGGTAGATGTGGAAGCTGAGAGAGTTAAGGTAGGGGTGAGTGGGTAAAAGATGGAAAGAGAGAGAGGGGGAGGACGAGAGGGTAAAAGGTGCAGAAAGGAGGACAACATGATTAGGGTATAAGATGGGGTGATATGATGGATATAGGCGGGCAGAAGTAAGTGCTTGCATGTAGAATGGAAAAGAATGAAATAGCTGGTACGGAGTAATGGGAGTAGAGATGTGACAATGTGAGAGGAAATGGTGGTGAGATAGTATAATTCTGCATCTGGATTGGGGTTAATGCTTAAGCTGTCTGTAAGCCAGCTGTCTTATAGACGTAATAGCGACTTAATTGCTCTATGTTATCTTGGTAAGGAACATGAACTTATAGAAGAATCAGTCAGGTGTTTCTTAATTTGGGTTTGAAGCATTTCATTTTGTCTACTTGTTTCAGTGGAAGTGGTAACTCGTCCCAGAGTGTGAAGACACAGCTGGGATAGAGACTTTCTCGAGCACTGTTGTTTGACTTTGTGGTTATAAGATGTTCACTATACCTTCAAACTCCTTGAAAGTGGTGTTCACTACACCCTCCAGCCATTCTACAAAAATAGCAACTGTTTTCTGAAAGATGTTGAGCTTATGATATTTCAGATGGCAATCTCACAAATCTATATCTGCCTAGAGATGCACAGGTTGAAACCAGGTTCACCTAAGTTAACTTGCCCAAATCCCTACTTATAATCAAGTACAGAGAATCACTTTGGACTAGACACTGTTGTTTCTGCCTCTTCTATTTCATGACATTTTAGTGTTCCTTTTTGTTTTACTTATTTATATCTTTAAAAAATGTACAAATCCTTAGCGTGTCTTGGTTGACTACAGTCACCATACTGTCTACACATTCATTATGTTCAGTTTGTTTCACTGTTGCCCGTATATATATATATTTTATGCAATTAAATTATTGCTCTATTTTGGCGCTGACTGCAATGGGAACTCTACAGAGTCCATGAATTACAGGAATTGCCTCAAGAAAAATCTTAATAAGATATTAAAATCCACAAATCTGACCTAAACAAACTTGATAGTTGTTATAATAAGATAGCCAAATTCGCTACAACCTCTACCATCAGAACACATCACTGTGAATGCCTAAAAAAAATCAATTGGCTAGAACTACCACTACCACTTCAACTCAATCAACTATCACTAGCCCACAAAATAATACATAACTCTGAAAACACCCCAGCCCTACAAAGTCTTTTGCAACCCTATGAGGTCTAGCACACAAAATATCCTCAAAATAACCAAATATAACAATGAAGCTGGTAAGTCTGTCTACAGCTACTGTATAGCAAAAACCTGGAACTCCCTTCCTGCCCACATAACTGACAACAAATCCACATCACAGTTCAAGAAACTTGTTAAAACTCACTTTTTGAATAATCGACTGTGCTTCTGTATCCCCCTGGCTAATGTCTCATTAGGACACTTCACCTAACTTAAGTAACTCTGCTAAGCCAACCAATCATAGTACTGTACCCACTTAGGACTGTTATCTACTGCTCATCCCATCTCTCCAGGAGTTAGGGAAAACTACTCCAGCAATGTTGAGCTCTTCATAAGCAATTAAAACCAGGAGAAGACATATTGTAAATCAATTTGTTCTTCTTCTCAACTAAAACCAGGCGAAGACATATAGTGAATCAATTTGTTATCCTGCTTAACTATAGCGAGCATCATCTGCTCTCTCGAAGCCTTATTCTATGTCTCTCTGCTTTTACTCTGATAGTAAATCTATCACAGGAATCCTAAACTTAGGAATATCTTCTAAAATGCAATATTATATTGTAGAGAACGAATGTATTCTATCTGTTAGTTAATATGTATGTCAAAGTCTCTTCTATGGAAATTGTATGTCAAAAGTCTGTTTTTAAAACTATGTTTTGTAAACACTTGTTCTCTTGGAGCTTTATACCCCGGCCCTCCACTGAAAATGGACTTGTAATCCAGTTGGACTCTCCCAGTCAACAAATGTAAAATAAAATAAATAAATAAATATTCACTTTAGAATAACCCAAGCCTTCAAAATAAAACATAATTTTTTTACAAAATATTATCAGTTCTCTGTAATACATGCATTTCTGACTGAAAATAATTTACTATATTCTGTAGCTTATGTTTCTAAAAACATGCATAAATGGGCCTGCCTTTGTTGAAGGTTGGGCATTGGGCTGGCACCTTGGCACCATAAAAATTGACTGCCAATCATTAGCGGACCAGAGTTCCGCTGTGATGACCCCTAACCGGGAAAAGCCAAAAGAAAAACAACAACAACTGTAGCTTATGTTTCTGTAGATGCAGTGTGTTAGTAATCACATAATCCTTTTTGTTGCCTTTGATTGACTCATCAAAATTAACATCAACAGCATTCATTTTAGCATTAAAATCATGCATTCTTGCATCAGAAGTGCTATCAATTGGTTTTCTGTACAATCAGACTTTACTACTTGCACAAGTGAGCTGCGTATCTCTGCAAACATTCCTTGTGGTCTGTCCAGCTGAGTGAATATTCTGAGTACCAGATTTACCAATGCAATTTTTCATCATGCTACTAGGACTGTTTTCCATGAAGCAACTGTTATTCTGAATCTGTACAGCATGAATTTGTTTAATTATTCCAAGGTCTTCACAAACCTCATGCCCCCAAAGATTAAATTAATTTAAATTAGTTTGAAGTGACAAAACTTGAAGTAATACCTTTTATATTTGTACACTCATTCTATCCAGACTTTACCTATAAGCTTTAATCTGAGTCAAGAATAAGACAAAATTAACCCTGGATACTTAAATAGTTTGCAAATACTATTCAGAGATTTGACTGTAGATTCTGTTCAGTCCTGGTGTCTTATTTGAATATTATCAATGTGCGTGGAATCATCACCTTTTCTGTCCAGGAGTTAACTTTGCTGTGGCTAGCAGCTTGAACTGCATTCACATTATCTGTTTTGTACTTTCCTTTAGTACATGCACTGCGTTATGTATTTGTGTGCTTTTACATTCTGCTTTTTGAATAAACTATGAATGATTGAGCTCTCTGCTTCTTTTGTTTTTGTCTGTTTATGTATTCACATAATTTATTTCACAATTAAAGTGCTAATGCACATTTTGTCTTTATTATGAGCATTAGTTTCTATAGAAATTACATCTTGGTGAAGCACTTTATTTCAAGATGAATATACTTCTGTGGCATCAATACACAGCTTTGTTTTACTTGGTATTTACTACAGCACCTATATACTGCAGCATTTTTTCACTTTTTCCAGACTTTTGCAAAATGACAATTAATTCCACAAAACCTAGAAACTAATAAAGATTTGCAGCATGTTTTTTTTTTGTATCGGAAGACAATTGTTGCATTGGGTAAGGTTTCTGACTACTTATTTGCTATTGGATACCATCGCAACTGCCATAGGGTCAGCAGCATATTCAGATTTATTTTTATTTCCAGATTTAAGCTTCATCTTGCTCTGTTTCTCATGCATACGTTTTGAACTGAACATTAGACAGTTCACTCATTCTACTCACATCAATATGGCTTTTTCTTTCCAGTGCCATCCCTGCTTTCTTTAACAGTCTGCCTCTGAGCTAATAATTTCTAATCAAACACAATTGTCATTTATTATTTGACACACAAATCTATGTCTGGCTTGAGAATCACATAGGTTACCAAAGTTAAACTTTTGTGCCCTGTATTTAAGGATAGTCACACATTCATCTATTGACTCTAAGATCCCTTTGCTTCTAGTACAGAATAAATCCTGGATGTGTGCTAAATTCTTCTTCTTTGGCTCACAATATATTTTAAATTTACCTTTAAGCACAAAAATAATTCCTGTCTCCTGTTCCCTGAATGGCTAAAAGTATTATGTACTTTGACTTTATTCTTCCCCTTCAATTTGAACCTGCCACATCGAATGCATTATTTTCATTTGATAACCATGTTCGTGGGCTGGACCAACATGACCTTTTCATCTACAACCTGGATCACAAAGTTACTAGACAGCTATTGATGCTTAGTATAATAAAAACAATGCAAAATACTAATGACATACATTAAATTAACTCTCAGCAGGTTAGAACACTATATTTATAACTTCCAATTTTCAGAGAGGTTTCTATGCAGATTTTAAACTGATGGTGGTTGCACGGATATCATCTTGAGCCAACATTTGAAGAATGTAGTGTGTAGAATACTTTGGCAGCATAATGGCATGAAAACAAAATAAAGTAATTATGCAAATAAGATTTAAAAAATTATCTAAACACATTTCTTTTGAATTATAAAGATTGCTAGACTGCTTTGACTGAGCAGACGTGTGTGTGTGTGTGTGTGTGTGTGTGTGTGTGTGTGTGTGTGTGTGTGTGTGTGTGTGTGTGTGTGTGTGTGTGTGAGACAGTGAGAGATATAGAGATCAGGCTGTCTGCTTTTCAGAAGAACAAAACTACAGCATCTGATGTCAATTAAGTGAAAGATCTGTCTTTTTATAAGATGTTGTAGCATCCAGTGTCTACTGACACTATACTGTATGAGTAACTTAAAAATAGTTTTACAGACACATAAGAAGAACAAATAGAGGAGAAATTCACACAAAGAGATTGTGCCACCATCACAGTTTAACTCATATTCCCAGACTTGCAGTGTTCCATGATACACAGTTCACACGGTGATAGGCTCCCTTAAAAGTGCATATTCATACTGCAGTTAAAATGGCTTCACATGCCACCATTTGTGAGTATGATGGTGTAAGTGGACATTTGTGAGACTGGGCGTCTTGATGTGGTACAGATGTCTGTAACAGCATTGTACTAAATATCAGAGTCTGTGTTTGCTGTGTATTGTAAAAGATTATTTATGTCAGAGTCGTGTAAAGCAGATGTATTTACCAATGAAAGGTATGAACAGGTAGGTATTTACCAATGAAAGGTATGAACAGGTAGGTATTTACCAATGAAAGGTATGAACAGGTAGGTATTTACCAATGAAAGGTATGAACAGGTAGGTATTTACCAATGAAAGGTATGAACAGGTAGGTATTTACCAATGAAAGGTATGAACAGGTAGGTAAGAGAGGAAGTGCAGACGATGGAAAGGAGTGAGAGAAGGTAAGGGTGTTGAGATGGTGGGAGACCTGATGCATGATGATTCCGAATGGGGTAGTGGTCTGAGGGATTCATGTGTTGTGGCAGCAAGGTCCGGCTTGGGGGCCCTCAAAATATTAACACCAGTGCTCTTTATAAGAAGCAGTAGCTGATGGTGTGAGTGATTTCTTTGCCTAGTTTCCTCCTAGTCCTTGTCTCAGTTTCCAACAGGTATCCACACACAACATTATCTCAGTGAGTAGGTGACTTGCATTGCATTGCTGTTTTGAGTTATTAGGTTCATAAGGTTTTACTAGGATAATGATCACCGGGGTCTTTACAAGCCTAGCCATGCATCCCAGTCTTGATGCCTGTATAATGGGGTATGTTAGATAGGAGGTAGCTAAGGGTTCTGTGGGGGGAGGTATGTTATTTACTTACTGTTGACCTCTGTCCATCAGAGACATGGTGGTCAGACTGGTGGTGCAATGATCAAGGCTTCATTTGAACAGGGTCAGGGATTACCTCTGCTTCACATAGATTGGGAACTTATTTCACAGTAAAGGGATCCTTTGAGACACATATCGGTCTCAGTACCATGTTCTGTTTATATCTGAAAGTTCAGGTTCTTGGACCTGGTGTTTCTGGTGCTGTTTGTTTTGCAGATGTGCAAGAGATCCATCACAGCTGGATCTAAGGATGTCTTATATGCCAGACAAAGATTGCCTGTCAGTAACCTGTAGATGACTGAGTACAGAGATAGGGTCTTAAGGTGATTTGTGTAGAACAGGGTATTCATACCATGGATTCTTCTGGTGAGGAACCTTTGAAGGAATTCCAACTATTGCAATTGCCTGGTTAGGTACACGCCAAAGGTGGCATTATGCTCAATGATGGGTCATATAAGGGCTGAGTAGAGTGGTACTATAACTTCCTTGGATCTGGATGCCATACACTTGTTTATGAGTTAGGTCACATAGAATGATTTCCTTACTATCTTGACTATGTGTTGGTCAAAGGCCAAACTACTATCTATATATGTTCCCAGATCCCTAACTATAGGGTCAACTCCTAGGGTTGTTTTGTTGATGGAGTACTTAGTTTGGGCGGACGATTTCCCAAAGGCCACTATAATTCATTTATTCACACTGAGTTTTAGACCATCTTGTAGGATATTAGTGTCATGAGGATACTATGATAGCTCCCAATGTACAGTCATCTGACAACTTGATGAGCCACAGGCCTTTGACATTAGCCTTGGCTTCTAAAAAGTAGATGGCAAACAGGAGCAGACCCAACATGGAGCCTGAAGTACTCTGCTGGTGACCAGTCTCCTGTTGGAGGTGGTCTCACCGATCCTGACTTCTTGGGTCCTATTTGTGAGTCAGCCAGCAATCCAGCAAGTTATGTAGGGATTTATGCCATGTTCTGAGAGTTTATCACCAATACTTATGTGGAATATTGTATCAAACACCATAGCCAGGCCAAGGTTGGTGGTATGCACCATTTTCCCCTCATCCATAGCCTTGGTCACCCTCTCAAAAAAGTCTACCAGACTGAGTAGGCAAGATCTTCCCTTAACAAAGCCAAACTTGGATGGGTCTAGTGTTTGTAGGTTGACAATGTCCTTGTTTATCATTTCCATGATAATTCTTTCCATTGCTTTGCATATTAGACTTGCCAGATTAATGGGTCTGCAGTTCCTGAGGTTGGTTGATGGTTCACCTTCATGAAGAGGGATGACCATTGCAGCCCTCTATTCACTTGACATACATATTTTGAGGCTGTAGTAGAAGAGTGCCTCAAAGTCCTGCTAGGTCATGTTTTATGCTTTTTAGGAGGTAACCAGGAATATTAGCAGGGCTCACTGAAGCAGGGTTTTTGGCCTTAATGAGTGCCACCATGACCTGATCCCTGTTTATAGTAGGGGGTAGGGTATGCTTCAAAGGATTTCACATGAGGTAGTGTGGGGAGAGTGTGGAGTGAAGTTAAAACTAAATTTATCAGCCAGTAGATTTGCTATGTCACCCTGGTTGGTCAGTGAAGGTTGTGCTATTTATCACCAGTTCTGCACATTGTTGAGTGTTACCCTTAAGGTTCCTGACAGTGCTGAAGAAGGCCTTGTGATTGTTCTTAGCCTCAGAGGTTGTTCTGACCTCATAATTGGCCTTGTTGGACTTTATTAGACCTCTTAGTTTTTTATTTAGTTGAATCAGGGAGAACTTGTCTCTATGACAGTTGTTCTTTCTGATTTTAGCCATGACGTTTTTCTTTTGTTCTATACTCTGTTAAGGTAAGGAATTCACCAGTGGGGTTTGTTTTTGGTGTTACATCTGAACTTAATTCTGGTAGGTATGGCAGCCTCAGTGCAGCCATTTACATGTTTGTACAATGTTTTTGTAAATACTGCTGCATATGTAGCTGTGTTCCCGGAGTTTGGGGAGACATACATTTTGACAAGCTATCAATAGTAGTAGTTTGTTTTAGAATACTTACTAACTGTTACAGGATTAGTAGGGTTTTCTGCGTTGTTTTTTATTTCAAAGGAGACAGCTATGTGGTTTGATTTCACCAGTGAGGATGTAACACGGGGGGGGGGGGCAATGATCTCCCTTGTTGCTGAGTACTAATGCTCGATCCTCTGATTGGAGTGCACACTATCTGGCCTAGGGTATTTGTGTCATTAAAGCCCAGGAAGTACTGCATCTGTGAGTTAAAGCCATTGTACATTTCCCAGTCTATAAAGGGATAGTTAAAGTTTCTCAAGAATAGGGTATTTGGTTGGATGGTGAGTACCTCTATTAGATCTAGGTAAAAGCTGTGAGTTTTGTGGATCATATAGGGTAACCTGCAGCTGGCCAGGACATGGTAAGGACCTTTGTATATGGACACTTGGACATGAATGAACTGCAGGGCATTATCCTGTTTAACCAACCTGGAGTTGTATTTGTCGATAAAGTAGATCAAGACACTTTTACCATTTGCCCCTCTCTGTACTGCTATTGGTCTTAATGTGTGATAAGCATTGCAACCTTGCATTGTCAGAGTACCGTCTGTGATTTTAAACCAAGTCTGAGCAACAGCACAGATGTCTACATTCTCCAGAGTGAGGAAAGCTTGTAGGGTGTGGAGTTTCTTGTTTAGGCTTCTAGTACTGAGCAGTAATAACTTAAGGTTGTTTTGAGTTTTTTTTTCTGATATATTGGTATTTTTTTCATTTTGACATTGCCTAAAAAAGGCTCTAGGGGGGGGTGAATAAAGTTTTAGCCAATATCTGATAGCCCTGGGTGGGAAAGGTACAGACCATCCTTGGCAAAGCAATGTAGTCTATTTACCATGCCCCCCATGCTGATAGATATTACAGAACTTACAGGTGGGAGGTTTGCGTAATGCTTAAGGTGCTTACCTTAGAAACACAAGGTGCAGGGTGTAAGTCTCACATGGGGTAATTGGCTAAGCTTAAAATGTTCCATGAGGGCAGTTATCCTAGTACTAATCTATGAACCTACAGGCACCACTTCAAACCAAGAACTACATAAAAAATGAACACAGAACCATAAACGTAAAAGAAGTTCTTTTGTCCAAGTATAAGGACTTCATCAGAACTCATCAGTTCTGATGAAGTCTTTATACTTGAATGAAAGTGCTTAACCTTCATTGTTAAAGTGCAGTTCTTTTACATACTTGGCTCTGTGTTTGTTTTTTTTTTATACTAATAGATACTGAAATTCCCTGGAGTGACAACAGAAACTATTACTATTAGTAAAATAAACCATTTTTTGCTCATACTGAGGCATCACTCTTGGTGAAAGTACAATGCTGCTCAGTGCAAGACAAGTACCTGTCTTCACACACATTCAGAGAGATCCACAATGTCTATTTTCATATAGTCCAGTCGGTTTCCTATTATGTAGTTGAGGCTTGCAAGCTCGACTACCAGTAGCAACTAAAACTCAATGCCAAAACATGGAATACCAAAGATGCACCATGTCGACCACAACCTTGAATCCTGAGATCACCCGACTTCTCTAGACCCAGGAACCAAGTGCCAGCAATGGCCTGGAAGGGGGGCAGAGTTGGATTTTGAAATTGCTGGTCTTCAGTATTCTGACCTTCGGTGTCTACAGTTCCAACATATTCAGTTCTAGCTTGCAAGCCTCAATTACATTATAGGAAACCAGTCCAGTGAGGTACGTCTCAGGTCATTTACACCTACATGGACTATGACAGAATTGTATTGATACCTGGGTGCAATGACTTGAGTGCATGTGTAACCTGGTGGATCCTGGCTCCAGATAGGCAACTAACTGTAATCTTTTCCTTGTCCAGCCTGGTGAGAGAAGCATCTTTGTGTTGTGTAATAGAACCCCCTATGACAAGAGTACTAGGTAAAGTGTTTGCTTGCCTTATGGGAATTGTTGAGTGTAAGCCTGTGTGTGGTGTTAGGTGTTGATTTTGGTGTGTGCTTTAGTGACTGCTGAGGATAGGTGTTGCTGTTTGATGGTTTAGGAGGTGTTTGAGGTTTGGAAAGGTTTATTTTGTGTCACAGCATAAGAAGGTTTATGTGTGTGATGAGCAGTGTGTGTGGGTGTGAAGGATGCATTGCATGTGTTCAGCCTTGTTCGTAAGTGACATTTTTTTCCTCCAAGGAAATTATGTATGTACATCTCTTGCATACTGTGTTAGTTTTTTTAAAAATTAAAAGGCTGTCTGAGTACATGACATGAATACCTACATTGCCTTGGGATGCCCATATTTACCAAGCTGACCACAAAGACATTAGGAAATTACAAATACATGTTGTCAAGACCTGTATTAGGGTTGGGCTATTATGGTTTAGGGACTTTGTTTTACAGGGGGTCACCTAAGTGGTGTCCAGGGTTAAAGCTAAATGTTAGATAGTGCTATGGTCTGATATTTGTGCTGTTTGGTGCAGTAACTAGCCTTTCAGTGCTCCAGGTTATGTCCTAAGTACTAGTTTTATAGGTCTGGTACTATACAGGGTACTGCTAACTGTCACTGCATGATGAACAGCTCTGAGCAAGTGCACCAAATTTATGGCAGACAGATAAAAGCTGAAAACTAACTCCAGTGTCCTCTGGCCAATAAACAGTTACACTTTGATCTCCCTTCAATACTTCCCAAGTCACAGAGACCAGGTAAACACCTTTTGCCTCAGAATGGATGATCCTGGAACTTCTTAATGTAAAAGTGCAGCAAAAGTAGCTCTCATTTGCAGATTAAACACCAAACAACTAAGTCCCTAACAGCCCTCTTGCTGATGAAACAATCTCACTTTAAGCCTCCCTGTGTGTTTCCCAACTCGGACTGACCAGGCTGCTTTACTATTGCCACTAAAATAACAGTCCCCACCTTCTTAATGTAAACGCACACTTTAGTTAACCAAAAGTCAAAAGATATCAGAAACAATCAAATATCTAGCTACAACAAGTAATTCTCTCTTAAGCCTCCCTATGTGTTTTCCATCTCAAATAGACCAGTCTACCTTTCTACTCCAGCTGGAATTGCAGCCCCAGTCTTCTTAATGTAAAATACACTTCAGACAGCCAGTAGTGAAAAGGTGTCTTAAACACATCAATTAGCTACAACAAGTATTTCTCACTTAAGTCTACCTGTGTATATCCTGACTCAGCTAGACCAGGCTACATTTTTATTGCCATACGAATTGAAGTTCCAGTGTTCTTTATGTAAAAACAAACTTTACAAGTAAAAAAGTATCATTAACAAGTCTAAGGCAATTCAAAGGCAAGCAAGCCAACAATGAGGAACACACACACTTTAAGGCAATTTCAAAGTACACAATTTGAGCAATAATCTTAAGGGCTGGATTCTAAATGTTTTGAGTAATAGAACACAAAGAGTTAGAGTAAATAAAACATTGTCTGATCTAGTATTTTCTTCAAGTGGAGCTCCATAATGAAAATAGTCATGGTCAAGTTATTACTGATTTTGTTAAATGGCGTGATGAGTCTTATCTTCAGTTAACTGTATCTAAATGTAAACCTATACCAATTCATTTTAGGAAACACATATAGACATATGGCAAGGGTCAGTTGGTTGAATGTGTACAATCTTATAAATATCTTGGGACAGTTATACATTCAAAGATGAATTTTGAGGAACATCGTGTGAAGAATTCTAGGAATTTTATGCACGTCTTCCTGTTGGTTTTTTGCTGTTACTTGCATTTAAATGCAAGCATACCAAAGTATATTTAACTACTTATTGTGATCAACTAGTCTTATTACTGTATTGTACTAAGTACAATAAATACACGAAGATAACTGTTTCAGTTAATACGCTTTACTTTCACATTTTCTTTTCAGGTCTACAAGCATGTAACACAAATGCTGTCAGCTCTCTATGGCAAATACCCAAAGCTTGTTTATGCAGTTACATTTATACCAAAAGGTCTGATATTTTTCTCAAAGTCTGATGTAATACAGTTTTTTCTTTGTATAAAAGTTTTTCTTTCTTCTTCTAATTTATGATTTGTCCTTGATTTAAGCTCGGTGGTCCAAGGAAACTCAGTTATCTGAAATGTGGTGTTCCAGCACTATCTGATGTTTTAACTTTATCTTGCTTGATGTTACATCTCTTTACTTTGTTGATGTCCTTCCAGCTATCATGTGCGCAGTTATTTTTACAGACTTTCTTTCTCAATAACATACTCCTTCACATGGATGCCAAAATCTAACTAAGCTATGCCAGCACACTTGCTACTTCTTATTTTTAGCATTGTATAGTATTCCTAAATTAACCCTTTATATTTCATATTATTTTTGCAGCTTTTATTCAAGCTAATAATCATGCTAGTAGTAGATTGAAAAGACAGTATATACTATATAGAACAGAGTATTATTTCAGTTCCCCGTTTTTTTGATTTGTTTGAGGAATGAACTAAACTTCACTTAAAGAAAAGACTGCATTTGTTTCATCAGCATTGTTATTTACAGCATTTACCACTTTGCTCATATTTACAATCATAACTTGTTGAGTTATTGCAACTCTTTGTAACCTGCAGCATATAAACTATTGTAAGCTGTTATTATTATTATGCCTCTTAAAACTAACAACACAGGATGTATTAACTAATTTATCAATTTGGTACCAGATGATGACCATCCTCTGAATATGTCCCACCAATTATGGGCAGCGCCAGCTTTTGTTTTTGCCTTTTGCTATTAACACTGGGTTATTTGAAACTGCACATACAAACTGTGGTGCCACTTTAACAAACATTTTGAAATTTGAAGGCAATATTGTTTATGTATACTAAATTATAATCTGTCTATTAAAGATACTTGTAATGACTTACTAAATAGTAGGATTCCATTATGCTTGTAAATGTACAATCTGTGAGATATCTTGTTTTACTAGTTTTTATACCAAGCTCTTTTAAATCTGCAATTGGTATTTTTAAAACTTGGAAATGTAATATTGAAGTACTTCTTCTTCTTCTTCTTCTTCCAGCTGCTCCCGTTAGGGGTCGCCACAGCAGATCAACTGTTTCTATTTCTTCCTGTCCTCTGCATCTTGCTCTGTCACACCAACCACCTGCATGTCCTCTCTCACCACATCCATAAACCTTATCTTAGGCCTCCCTCTTTTCCTGTTACCTGGCAGCTTCATCCTTAGCATCTTTTTCTGTTGTTTTTTGGTATTATTGTCCTGTCATAGTACAAGTGGATGGTATTTTTACCATTTGATCTGTATGAAGTATTGGCCTGTTACCTAAAATGGTAAGTATTTTAACCCATGGTCCTTTTCTTGTATTACTGTGTTGTTTATACAAATAAACAGAGTATTGGTAGAAATCATACCCTTTTTTCCCCTGTTGAGTTTATTCTTATTTTTGTGTTATTGTCTACACACTGTGACATTTTTGCATGATGAATCTTCCCTTGTCAGAACTGTTACATTTTTGAGGTACTGTACAGCATCTAATAGAGATAGAGTTGTTTATTAAAATGTTTATGTCAGTCTATGATTTTTTTCTACTTTTATGTATGTCTGACCTTGTTCAGCTAACCATGCTGTTATATTTGTGTTAAATGTTATCCTTTTAAACGTACATGCTGTATGCTTTTTACAACCGAAATTGTCTTGTGTTCTATTTTGTGTAGCATTTTTCTAACTAAGTTTTATTCGTGAAATATTGTAATTCCTTCTGTTTTGATGTTCAGAATGATGCAAATGAAATGCAGATGTCTGTGTTGAATGCTGCATGCCTTGTCTTGCAGCTGCATTTTTATCTATACTCCTTGAAGCATGTTCTAGACACTGAACATTCAGCTTGTCTCAAGCTGTACCAGAATATATGTAGCTAGCAAACAGAAATACATGTATTTAACTAACTATATTATTTATACATATATTATAGCAACAGATGTGTATATGCATCTAACTAGCAAATAGATGTGCACATTTATTTATTTAACATTTGTTGACCGGGACAGTCCGACTAGGTTCCACAGAGCCTGTTTTCAGCGGAGGCCTGGGGAGAAATGCTCCAGATGCATGTCTTTGGAATGTGGGAGGAAACCAGAGTACCCAGAGGAAACCCACGCGAACACAGGGAGAACATGCAAACTCCACACAGAAGGAACCCCAGCCAAGAATCGAACCGGAGAACTTCTTGCTGTGAGGCGACAATGTTAACCACTGCACCACTGCGCCGCCCTGTTACTTGTTACATGCATTTATACATTTTTAAAGATACTTATCACTGTATACATTCCCTCTGTTTATTTTAAATTCAAAACTGACTATATTAGTATGTACTTTTTAGTCAAGTTATATTGCTATTATCTAGAAACACACTGGGAAACAAAACCTTTAGATTTATTTTGATACAGCAAGTTAACACAGTTTTATATTGTCAACACAATGATGACAACCATTACTATTAGAACTGGATGAATCTGAATATGACTCTATACAATGATGGTTTTATACAGTGATTTATAGACAATGCTTGATTATTTTATTGCAAAGGCATCACAGTTTTGTTTTTTGAAAAAAAAAACGTCACAAATGCCAAGCTTTGTCTTGTTACTCTATTTACATAGATAAACCATTTACTATATACTGTATAGAATACACTTGCTTGTACTAATTGTTTTTGTATTTGTATATACATGGCTGTAATGTACACCGAGTCCAGTTTACAAACTTAGCATTAAACTGAAGCCTACTAATTACATTATTTGAAAAATTAAAATGTAGTTTTGGTATTGCCACTTTGCTCCTTTGAGTCCCTTTTGCAGTACTGTTTACACAGTTAGTGTAAAATTGAAAGCATGCCCTGCACCCTGTAGTATACATTATTTTATTGCAGTATTGTTTATTTGCTTTATGCTGTTAGAATTGAATGTATGCTTGTCCTTTGGCTAAAGCTTTTGCTGTTGTCTATACTGTCACAGTTGTAATAGGAATCGCTTTTATCCATTTTGAAAAGACGTTTACTGTTACTAGTAGCTTTTTTACCCTCCCTTTTTGTAAAGGGACCTGTATAATTTATTTTATCTGCATACCATAGCCCATGTACTGACTGTACTCGTAGTATTTACTTGTAAACTTTTGTTCTTTTTCCTTAATGCTGCACGTGAATACTTAACAATAATGTTTTAGAAAAACATAAGCCATTTGGCCTGGCAACCAGTCTTGTTTCCTTGACCTTATAAATTTTAGTACCAATAACATTTTATGTTATGTAACATTTCTTGTAACTACAAAAAACAGGAGTACTAAAGCTCAGAGAGAAGCAACGGACTTAATTAGGCCAAATACAAATGTATTATTCGACTACAAAAACACGTAAACACATTAACACTTTGTGTCACACCATGCGTTTTTGTCCTAATTGAACGGACTTCATCAGATGCTCAATTTAAAATCCTTGATCCATTTATACTGTTTGTTAAAACCAGAAACCAATTAAAAACATTACTTAATTTAAACTGACAAATAATCTCTCCCTTGGGCTCATAAATATTAATCACATAAACCTTCTTTCCACTCATAATTATTACATTATACTTTTTTTAAAAAATATATAAAAATATATACACTCTATAAAATAAAAAACATCATCCTATTTAATTAACTTATCACCTTAAAAATGTTTTTATACATTTGTATCACAGGAGAATAGGTGTTTTTATATAAAGAAATATTTAATTAATTTATTTTAATTCATTTATTTTGAAGCCTCATTCTTGAGCAACAGTGCCACCTTCTATCCTAACCAAATATTGCATATCCATTACTTTCTTTTATAATGTAGCAGACCTCCATTTTAAAAGTGGCAATATAGACAAGTGGTCATTTAAGCCTGGGGCTTTACCTGTTTCTAAAGTTACTTGCCCCCATAATTCCTTATATCCTATTTTATCTTCCCATGGGCCACCCCTAATATCATTCTTAATTTGTTCTAGAACTAATATCATTCTTAATTTGTTCTAGAACTAATATCATTCTTAATTTGTTCTAGAACAAAAAAGAGAAATGTATACCCTTCACACACCTTGGAATGCTTAAATAATGCATTTGTTTCTTTCCCTTTTAATATATCATAGGTGTATTCGTATATTCTTCTCTTTAAAGTTCTCTCTGTTTTGCTCACATAAAAGGAATTACATTTCTGACAAATGGCCAGATATACTAATCCCCTAGACACACAATTATTATACCCTTTACTAACTATCCATCTTTCTCTACTTTCCAAGTAAATTCTTTCTTCATTGCTAATATATTCACATTGGTTGCATTGTCCACATTTATAGGTACCCATCTTCCTTCCATTTCTTATATTAATATTTCCTTTATTATTTTTGTTCTTATTTTCTAGAATTTCCTTAATACTACTTGAATTTCTAAAAACCAGTTTAGATGTAATTCTAGACATACCTTCCAAATCTGTAAAGGAAACAAATCTATCCCATTCTTTCTTAAATATTGTTTTTATATTGCAATTTATTGCATTATATTCCAAAATGAGTGCCTGTTGATATTCCCCATTTCCTTTTATTCCTTTATTTTCACCTTCATTGTTTTTATTAAGTTCCTTAATCCCCTTAATTGGTTTACATTTATCATTTCTACCATTTTCCACCTCAAATCTAATATTTTTAACAAAGTCTTTGGGGTATCCTCTTTCCAAAAACATCTTTTCCAATAGATTACACTCATTCCAAAAATCACTGTTCATACTAGTCATACGGGATCCCCTAACAAATTGTCCTTTTACTATATTTTTCTTACTATGTGCAGGATGTGCACTATTGTAATGAGGAAAAGAATTACAGAAGGTAGATTTTCTATAAACTCTAGTTTCCAGCATATTGTTTACTTTATATATTTCTAAGTCCAAGTATTGCAGTCTATCAGAAGATATTTTATATGTAAATTTAAGGAAATCTGTGGTCTTACTAATATAATCCATAAATTCTCTAAACTTTTGACTACCCCCTGTCCAAAAAATCACTATATTGTCTAGGAATCTCCTATATAACGTCCAACAGGTATTGAATTCGGAATTAAGGACATGTGTTTCCTCCCACTTAGCTAATACTAAATTTGAAAAGGTAGGAGCACAGGCCGCACCCATGGCCACCCCCTGAATTTGTTGGAAAAATTCACCATTAAACATCAAAAAATTATTTTTCAGGACCATTTCCATAAGTCCTGTGCTTACCACCTTTTCTCTGTGGGTTAAACTTTTATCTTGAAACACAATGTCCTCAAACATTTGCATACCTGTTACATAAGGGATGAAAGAAAAGATATCCACTATATCTATAGTGACAAACAGCAAATTTTCAGTATACAACTCTGGAGTAATTTCCCTTAAAAGATCCCAGGAATCTCTTAATATAGCCTTCCTGTTGACCCAAATATGCTTAGTTTTAGTATCTACATATTTTGCTAGAGGCAATGTTTTCAAGCCATCAGCCAAAACTATAGGTCTGAGTGGGAGGTCTTCCAAGTTTTTATGGATCTTGGGGATTCCAAATATTATAGGTATTTTTGGTTTTTCAACCTTCAAATATGTATATATTTTTTATCTATGGTACCTTCATGGACCATGTCTTCTATTTCCATATCAATTCTATTATAAGCCAAATTTACTTCATTCCTAGAGACACGTGTATTTATTTTCATCCCTAAGTATCTGATTCATTTTCCCCTCATATTGTATACGATCCATAATCACAATCCCCCCACCCTTATCTGGCTTCATTATTCTCACATTAAAGTTAGATTTTAATTCATTCACAATGTTATTCTCTTCTCTATTAAGATTCATTTTATATTTAATTCTCTTTTGTACATCCCTAATTTCCTTTTCTATTATTCCCTCCAAGTTTTTTTAACTGGGGGTGCATAGGGGGGTTAAAAGTAGATTTCCTAGTTAATACTTGATTATTATAAATTTTATTATTTGTATAATCCTTAACAAACAACATTTCCAAGTTCACTTTCCTCAGAAACAATTTAATATCCAAAAATGTCCTTGTTAAGTCTCCTTTGACATAAGGGATGAATTTAAGTCCTTTCCCTAAAAGGAAAAAATGTTCCTTCACTAGGGGGACATTACTAAAATTGTAAATAACAAAACCACCAAAACTGTTTTACTCCCTCCACCTTAATCTCTTGTTGGGGGTGTTCTGCAACCGGACCAGGGGTACATCTTTCTAATATCCCCCCCCATTCGAAAATTTCCATTTTGTGGTCGTTATATATTGAAAGAACTGTTTTCCCTATCTAAAGGGGGAAATTCTCTATTATAATCATATTCATCCCATTCACTTATTACCTGGTTGTTATCTTGAATATTGTTTGTTTCCTGTCTATGTATTTTTTTTATTATTCATGTATGGTGGCTTAGGATAACTAATATTGTTTTCATATTCTTGAATATCCCTTCTTAACTTTTTCATTTTCCTATTAATTAATTCTTCACATTTGCTATCAATTTCACTTCTTACTTTAAAGTATTTTTCTTTTTCTTCCCTTATCCCAAAAATAAGGTCTTCCTTTATATACCCATCTAGTTCATCAATTTCTTTATGCAAGGTTTCTAATGTCTTACCATTCTCCTTAATAATTAACTTTAAAACATCAAGGCCACATCTGTTGAATACTTCCAACAATTCCTTGTGAAAACTTGAGCCCATTTGAACATTATTAGGGTATTTGTACACCCTTAAACCCTTTGGCACAATGTTCATATTTATACACTCATTAAGATAAGCATTTTCTATACATAATGTTTTATATTTACACATTAATTTGGAAATCTTGTCCACTTTTTTAATGTACAAATCTGTGTTAACTGACCCCTGGGGGCCTCTGCTTTCCATTTTAAAACAAAAATTAGCTTTTAACCATTCACCAGTCTCTATGGGTCTTATTTTAGAAACAGTACCTGGATTTATCTGACCCATATTCGGCAAATTAAGTCTGTTGTTGTTATTTCCTGTCTTTGGGACTAATGTTCCAGAAAATTCCTGGTGTAGCTTCAGGATCAAATGTTGCAGCTTTCGGTTCCTCAAGGTCGTCGGCGTCCAAATCCCCGCCAATAAGCTCCCTTTTCCTTTTGTTTTTGTGCATTGACAACCCTTTGGTTCCGCTTCCTGTAGCTTGGGACATCTGAATATTCGTCCCCACCAAGGTTTTACATAACGGCGTTAACAGATCAACAAGCTCCGTAAGCTGCCCATTTACATTTCTTGTAACTACCCATTCCAGCCTGGAAAGATTTGAGCTCACATTACTTACTTTTTTTCTTTTTGCGCATTCCAGATGCTTAACCCATAACACCTTTAGCACTTACTCGTACCTTCAGTCATTCATTAATATATTTGCAACTTGATATAAGAATGCAGTTGTAAAACTCTTAGAATTATAATAAACATTTGTAATTTGCTTAACTATGCATAATACTGCTTTTGCTGGAGTCTATGCTATTTTTTATGCTATCATACAATTACAAAATATTTTAAGAAACAAAAGAGATATTGACTTAACTAACACATGCTTAAAACATATATATTTACATGATTTACATTTGCTGTCATCTGCCTTTTGCTGCAGTTTAGGTGAAAAGAAAATACATGCATGTCAGTCTTGTGATGTCATGTCTTTTCTGCGTTTAACTACTCTCATTTGATTTGTATGACCTAGAACTGTTTTGTTATTTGAAATGGTTTGAAAATCACTATTTAAGTCCCTTGCTTTAACTGAATGAAAGTTTATGCTGTGTATGCTTAACCATTTTCTAAATGTAGAATAGTAGGTCGTAAATTATTTCTTATCAGCACAGTTAACTGCTGTTGCTTTAACTCTTTGCTAACCAGATGATATTTGTCAGTATTCTGTTCTGTTGACTTTAAAGCTCTTATGCACTTCTGAAAAAGTGTTTGCATATGCTGTCTGAACTTTTTGAACTCACTCTGACTGTGTCTTAGAAGTTTATTAAATCTTTTTGTCAGTTCACCATGAACTTCATCTCTTTTTATCTGTTTTATAATGTGCAGTGGTTTTATGCCACTTTTGTCTAGCAAGATGTACAGTAGATCTTGTAAATAACAGACTTGACTGATATTGTAACTCTGAAATTAACATTTTACATGTAGTGGCAGGACATCTGCGGTGGTGGTGCTGCGGTAGCGTTGTCGCCTCACAGTAAGACGCCCTGTTCAATTCTCAGCTAGAGCGTCTTCTGTGTTGAGACATGCGTGAACGGACGTACCTTCGTTGAAGGTTGTGCATCAGGGCTGGCAACCCGGCACGTAAAAATCTACTGCCAATCATTAGCGGACCGGAGTTCCACTGTGGCGACCCCTAACCGGGAAAAGCCAAAAGACACAACAACATGTAGTGACAGGACATAAACATTTACTGTCATACAAATGATGTTGCTGTTTAAAATACCAGTCAAACATAATGCATTTATATAAAGCATTGACATTAACATTAACTAATAAAGTACTGCATGTGCTACAGTGCTGTTTATACCAGTCTTTAAATCCTGACCATACATGTGCTGGACTATTATTACTGTCTACCTGAAAGGTAGTCTTACACTTTACAGTTCTGTTGTTTATGGCATCCATGCTGTAGAATGAGAAACAAAAAGAGAATTACCAGTTTCTGTGTGGAATGTGGCCAAATCTTCCATCGAGAAAGCGTGGAAAGTCCTTCGTTGATTCTCTGAAAAGGAGGTCAACCACAGTTGGCAGATTCGTCTGTGGAAATGCGCAGGACCTGTGGCATTTGCAGATAGGACCTGGTCTGCTACTGGATACTGTACAGAAGAAGGAGGCAAATGTTTACACTAGAACGGAATGTACTAACCGAATAAAATAAAAAAGAAGCTGTAGTTGTCACAATAAGAAAACATTCGGTCCGTCAACTGTGGCTTGCCATTGAAGAATCATAGGAATAATCATGCTAGCCATAGTTTGAAAAGACAGTGTATACTATATAGAACAGAATATTCTTTCATCGTGAAACTGTGTGTAGAAAAGGACACCAAAGATTGTTTTGATTTCAAAAATTGTCCCAATTACATATAGATAAAAAAATGATGATTTTATTTTACCATGCTTTCATTGAATCAATACTATCATTTTCTTTGATAGCATGGTATGGATATTTGTCTATAAAAATAAGAATTCATTGAATCAGATTGTGAAATGGTCTAGTAAGTTGATTGGAGAACAACAACTGAACCTTAAGTCTCTATATTCTAGAAGATTGGAAAAAATAATTGGTTCAATTTTGAGGGATGTTTTATATCCATTATACGTTGAATTTCAACATCTCTCATATGGAAGAAGGTATTTGTTCCTAATGTATAAAACAAAACGGTGTAAACAGTTTTATTTGAGTAGCTATTGCTCAAATTAATAACAAATGTGATCAGTTTAAACAATAATATGCCTTTGTAGCATGTTCGAATCCCAGCTCTTTGTCTGACTGACAGTATCTGTTTTGAAATGCAAAATAGTTAGGAATAATGTTGGCACTTTAAATTCATAAAGCTGTGCAATATAGGATGTGAGGATGTGCAATATAGGATGTAAACTACTTGTCTTTAAAAGTGTTGTCTTTAAAATTGTTTTTTAATGGATTGTTTCTCCCTGGGCCTCAAATGAAAATTGGCTCGCTCCAAGTTGGACTTTCCTGGTAAACAAAATTAATAAAGGTAAAACAAAGGCAATAGCAGTAAGTTATGTACCACACATGAATTGGTGCAGCAATATCCATATTTATGGGAACATGATGAAATGAAGTATTTAGCAGTATGGATTAAAAATTATTATGGTGTGGCAGCTAACGATATGTGGGAAGTGACTAAACAAAAGATAATACAAAAACTGAGAAAATGGAAGCTTTGTTATATGGATATACATAGTAAGATGCAAGCAGTTACGATATTTTAGTCCCTTTAGTCTTATACATAGGTCAGACATATTTTGATCAACCACATGGGAAGTTATGGATAGCAATTAATAAAGAGCTGAAGGATTTTATCTGGGAGAGGAAGACTGCAAGCTTATTCTTCCAATAGAACAAGGTGGATTGGAATTACCCAATTTGAAGGAGTAATTTTATTTATTTATTTAGTTAACATTTGTTTACTGGGAAAGTCCAACTAGAACAGACCTCATTTGCATCAGAGGCCCAGGGAGAAATGCTCCAGATGCATGTCTTTGGAATGTGGGAGGAAAGCAGAGCACCCAGAGGAAACCCACACAAATGCAGGGAGGACATCCAGACTCCACACAGAAGGCATCCCAGATGAGAATAAATCTGGAGGACCTATTCCTGTAAAGTGACAATGCTAACCACTGCACCATTGCACCACTGTATTTCACAGCAACACAGTTAAGGCTATACATAGCACAAGCAGGAAAACTATAATTCAAAGTGGAAAGGTATGATGATGAAATGGGGGAGGGGCTCAAGAAACAAGCAAGACTGGGATTTTGGATGCAGACCTTTAAGGAGAATAACACTATTCATACAGAATATTATATTCATAAAGTAGCAGAAAGTATTCTAAGAACTAAGCCAACATGTGAATGCAGAAAGGAGATTCTGCTGATAGGGATGACTGCAATTAGGGATACAGAAAATATGCAAGAGGGGGCTGGAATTTATTGGAGTAAACTGGTAAAGAAACCACGGTATTGGGAGAAAATAATTAGAGAGGAAAAGGTAATAGTGTGGGAAGAGGCTAATAATTTATTTGTACTGCAGGTTAGAGATTGCTTTCCTTATCAAGGATTGATATCAATGTATAGGTGAAGCTAAAGAAATAGGGAAGTCCTAAACAAAAGACCAGTACTGGTCGAGTTTTTAGTAGAATCTAGAATAGATGCTGCCTTTAAAAAAGGAATAATTAGTGGAGCATATAAAATATTGTGTGATAACTGTAAAAATCAATCAAAGGAGGTTAGAAAGGATTAGGAACAGAGACTGGATAAGCAATTAATAAAGTAACAATGGGGGAAGATATGTATGTCTTCCAAATATGCAACAAAGTCTAGAAGATTTAGGATCTTTGCTTGAAAATGTTTACATAGGTATTTTTATACCCCAAAGAATTTTTCCTCAGTTAGAGGGCAAATGTTGGCGGTATGATGGGAAAGAAAGAGGCAAATGGGAACATACTTTCTGGGAGTGCAATGAGTTGGCAGACTTTAAAGATTCCCTGCAGACTGCTTTGTCAGAGATCCTGGGTGAGCAAATTGGTGTAACTAAGGAAATGATTTTTTTGAGTTATGATACAAAATCGGAATTGCCTAGACATAGTCAGGCCTTGCTAAATTTAATTATGGTGGCTGCCATATTTACTAGAAAATGGAAATCAAAGTCTAAACCAACTTTACTAGAATTAATTAATATAGTAACAGAGACAAAACAACTGGAATTGGGATCTTTAGAAAAGTGTAGGAGCAATTTGCATAGGAAAAAAATGGGGATTGTGGGAACAAACTGCAAAGTAAAAGCGCTCTGCACTCACGGCAATGCAAGGCCGAACCAAATGAGGAAACAGTCACAAATGGCCAGCATATGGGTGATAAAAGGCACAAAACACAGCAGATAAAACTAAATCATGCCATAAAAATGGCTATAATAATTTTATTATCCATACCGGTTTCGGCAAGACAGCCTTCATCAGTGAAATACCATTACACAGTGAGAACTCCTTCATACATAAATAGACCCATCCACCAATGGGAAGTGCAGCCCTCCCCCCCACAAACACAAATTGGCATCAACACATTAATTACACCATCAAATTAGTTAACAGAAAAATAGGATCCCTATATCGGATTAAACCTTTTCTAACCCCAGCAACTAGAACCAAAATAGCCCAATCCCATCTCTTATCTACACTACAAAAGCAATCTAGCTAAATTAACAACCTGCTACAATAATATTGCCTGCTTTTGCCTGGTAACCCCTTCAGAACCCACCATTGTCTAAACCTAAAACTTCTAGGCTGGCTTGAATTCCAAAACTACTTGCTTATCCCTCAACTCTCTATTGCTCACAGTATACTATATCAACCTGACCACACACCAATACTTTCCCAACTGATAATCCCCTATAACAATCTCAACTCCCTCACGCTTCATAAACTAATGGCCAAAGCAATTAAGTCAAACAACTTTGCCGGTGACTGTCTTTTCACTAATACAGTAGGTAGAAACTGGAATCTTCTTCCTAGTGACATAACTCTAACTACATCTTTGCCTCTTTTCAAACAGAAAATTAAACTGTACTTCCAAAACCACTGGTTCTGTTCCTGCAGTACACCTGACTAATTTATCTTATTTATTACTCTCTTACTCCTCTACTCCTTTCCTCACTCCAACTCCTGTTTCTGATCCTACCACTATTAGAACTATAAGTATTATACTTTCTCTGTAAATTTGTTGAAATTGAAGAATAGTACCTTTCTTATTTTTTTTTGAAAAAAAACTTTGTTACTGTTGAATAATCTCTCTGCAGTGTTTTAATGATGTTTTTTTTTTGAGCAAATATATTTTCATGAAATGTACTAGTAGATAGTGGAGCTTTTCTCCTCGGGCCTCTGCTGAAAATGGACTTGTTATCCAGCCAGACTAGCCCGGTCAACAAATGTAAAATAAAATAAATAAATTTACTGGACCTCTGAAAAACTGACCAACTGATTATTATAGGAAGTTGGTGAGTGGGACGCCTTCTCTATAGGTGGGAGTGACATTTATCAGGGAACACTACATTTAGTTGATGGCTGAATTTGACATTATTAGGAATGTTTCTTTTTTAACCTTCCAGTCTATACATGGTGTGTTTTTTCTATCTGAATGCAAACCATAATACAAGCGATAAGGTCTGCTATAGGGTCCTCTGACACTTGTACCTATCTTTGTTTCACGAAGTTTTCTCACATCTTATGAGAACCTATATGGTTATAAAGTGGATACATTGGATGGATCATTGAATCAGGCCAGCTAGTGTTTTTGGTCACTAATCCCATTATTGGATTGGGATATTACATTTCTTATACCAATTGACCAAATGGAACGGGCACATGTGGCTCCGATAACATCATATTTAGACTATTGGTTGGCGTCTCATGTTTCAGTTTTGAATCTATGGTCAACCTTTGTCAATTAGCAACTGGAATACTGGTCTCAGAAAATTTCCTTTGGGTGCTGTGTTACCCAGTTTGGGATTACTTTCCCTATTGAATGGTTATATTGTGTTCCCTTTTTGGGGGGTTCTTTAGATGTCTTTGGGACATTTATAGTGGTTTACTGTTTGAATTTGAGTCCCCTTTGGTGGCTTGTTCTTACAAGTTTACTGAGTCTCTGGTGGCATCCTAGTTCACTGTTTCCCGTTGGAATATTGTTTGGCTGGATTGTGAGCTTATTGTCATGGATCTTGAAACTATTTTGAATGGCCTATGTGCTGATAAAAATGACATGAGTGTTTGGGATTTCTAATGAGAATGGCATTGACAAGGATGCTCCTAATTTGGATCCAGTTGACAGCTGCAATCTGGTACTCAGTAAGCTTGGTAGGGGGATGAAAACCCACAGAACGAATATTTCGCATCTGAAGCTCTTCAGAGCCTATGAGAACAAGGACATTATGCCCAGTGGACTCAGGGTTCGTATTCAGACCCTAGTGGGCAAGACGGATGATGAGTTACTTTAAGATTGGAACCTGGCACTTCAGCAGGCTTCCATGTCCTTTGTACACATCCTGAGCTCATATTATGAGCGGATGATCGATACGAATATCGTGAAAGTGAAAACACTTTGTGAAGAATCCAAAAGATATAAGGGTCAGCCTCAATATGCTGTTTAGCTGAACAAGTTATCAAAGGAGCTCCTCAGCTTTGAGAAACAAACACGGGACAAAAAAAAAATTCAATAGGGATGTAAGGGACTATCACAGGGGCAAACCTTTTGAGGTGTCCAAAACTGTGAAATTTTCTGAGACCAGCAGACCGGTTGGGGCAATCAGTAAGAAGAGACCTAGATCCATTTTGAAAAGGACAGATACCTATTATAGCAGTACCTTGACTGAGGAATCCTCAGTTACTGGCATAGATAGTGCCAGCACCCGGGAATCACCCACCCCAAAAAAACAGCAATGTGGATCACCCTTTAGATGTAGTGGCAGGTGGGGTGGCAGGAAACACAGGAACAGGAATAGTAATGGTGGAGGGATCATTACAGACTTTAATGACATATTAGTCAATAACTGTCATAATGTTTTGAATATATCCAGTGCAATTTTAACAGAACAGCAGAAGCAGCTCCTCAATAAAGGTTTGAACTTTGTGCCCGGCTTTTTGGTGGATGAAACTTGTATGGTATCTGACCTTTATGATTTTTGCCATAGACTTAGCCTAAAATTGTTCTTTGAGTTCAGATTCCACAAGTCCAATCTTCAGCCACCAATGAATAAACATGTGTCTATCTTTTTACAGGCTGTGCTCAAAGATTTACACTTCAACATTGGTGAGTCTTTGGTATTGGGTCATAACCTAACTGTTGGGGAAAATAAAGCATTACAGGAGCTTAAGGACAATCACAGGGTGGTTATTGTACCTGTGGACAAGGGAGTGACAGTAGTCATATTAGACACAGATTATTATTTTGACGAGGGTAAGGGACAGTTGTCCAACCCACATCACTATATGGCTATGACCTTGGATCCCACACTCAATTTTAAGAAAGACATTGATTCATTTTTGAGTGAAGCTGTGAATGAGGGTATTATCCCAAAAGTCTTTCGGCTTTTCACGGTTAGGGGTCACCACAGCAGACCTCCGGTCTGCTCTTGACTGGCAGTGGATTTTTACGGTGCTGAGTTGCCAGCCTGACACCCAACCTTCAAAGAAGGCACGCCCATTCATGCTCGCACCTACCTGCATGTCTTTAGCATCACTTAACCACAGGGAGGACATGCAGACTCCACACAGAAGGCGCTCCAGCTGAGAATCGAATGGGAGAACCTCTTGCTATGAGGCGACAATGCTAACTGCTACACCACCGTGGCCAGATGAGGGTATTATCACAGAGGTGGTCAAATCCCATCTAACTGTTAGGGATCCCCAGAAGCAAATCATGTACCTCTTGCCCAAAATTCACAAATCTTTGACTAAACCACCTGGTCAGCCCATTGTTTCGGGGATTGGTTCATTGACCGAACCTCTCTCGGCTTTTTTGACCCAATATCTAAAACCCCTTTTGAATCTAATCAGGGCAACACATACAAGACACTACACAGTTTTTGAAAATTTTGTCAGAAACAACTTGAACCTGGGTGGCTCCTTTGTACTCTAGATGTCAGGGCCCTGTACACAAACATCCCCCATTGGGCTGGTCTTCAAGCCTTACAATTCTGGCTGGATCATGCCAACTTTATATCCAGCTGGATTCAGTACTTTACTCCTATGTATGGCAGAGCATGTGCTGAACAAAAATGTTTTCTATTTTCAGGGGGAATGTTACTGGCATATTCAGGGCACCGCAATGGGTGCTTCATTTGCACCGATCTATGCAGACCTGTTCATGGCCTTTTTAGAAGAGCAACTAATATATGATTCCTCTCATAACTTATATATTGATGACATTGACATCTGGTGGAGATATCTGGATGTTTGCTGAATGGTATGGCGGGCAGATATAGGTTTTCTCCTTGAGTTTGTCCAATACCTTAATGACAATTGGTGGGGTATTGAGTTCACTTTGAGCTCGGATAGTAATGAAATTAATTTTTTGGATGTCACCATCCTGAGAAACCTGGACAATACTCTGAGTACTAAAGTTTTTCAAAAATACCCTCAATATAACAATTTGCTTCATGCTACCTGTTTACACCCTAGCTATACCATCTGCAACATCCAGAAATCCCAGTTTCTTCACATGAAGAGAATTAGTTCCACTCAAGAGGAATATAACTCCTCCCGGCATGACCTCTGTCATAGATTCCGGAATAGGGGATACAGGGACTTTGACATCATTTCTGCCAGTAATTGGGCTAGTAACCAAGACAGGATGTCCTTTTTGGACTATAAGGTTAAAACTAGGGTAGACACCAGTGATACCATCAGGTTCATAACTATGTATAGGCGAAATACCAATATTATCAAGGACACCATTCACAAACATTGGAATATCCTTTTGTCAAATGGCAATTTACGACCAATATTAGGGACGAGGTGTCAATTTTAATTTAGGAAAGGTAAAATGTTGGGTTCCCACTTTTCCCACTTTAAACATACTGGTAGCAGGGTGCTATACACCAACAACTCACCCTGTTCTGGGATACTCTTTTTGGCACTTTCCCTTGTGGACATTGCTCTTCATGCCGTTATGTAAGCAAAGTCAAACAATTTACTTGTAAAAACACCAGTAAAGTGTATGACATTAAATTCTTTGGGAATTGTGGTACTGACTGGATTGTTTATTTGGCCACCTGTAAATGTTTGGCCTTTTATGTTGGTCAAGCATCTAGTCCACTAAGAATACATATGTCTGAACATTGTAGTGACATATGCAATAAACGTGACATGAATGCCCTATACAGGCATTGCTTGATGCATACGAATGCAGAATTTCATTTTTTTATAATTGACAGAATTGCTGGTAACAGGATACACATGCAGGGATGACATAGCATCCTGAATAGGAAAGAAACATTTTGGATTATTAAGCTGGGGGGGGGGGGGATTTTCCCACCCGGACTAAATGACCATTTATAGTGCTTTACTTTTTTCCTGTATGTATTTCTTATAGATATCATGTATTTCTATTCTATGTATGTATTCATAATTATTATTTTTTTATTTTTGCCTAATTGAAGGAAGTTTTGCTGCCAATTTGTGTTTGTGTGTGTGGGGGGGGGTCTGCACTTCCCATTGGTGGATGGGTCTATTTATATAAGAAGGAGTTCTCACTGTGTAAATGTATTCCACTGATGAAGGCTATCTTGCCGAAACCGGTATGGATAATAAAATTATTATAGCCATTTTTATGGCATGATTTAGTTCTATCTGTTGTGTTTTGTGCCTTTTATCACCCATATGCTGGCCATTTGTAATTGTGGGAACAAAACATACAGACAAGGAGCAAGGTTTAAAAGAAGGTGAGATTTGAATGAGCTATGTAATGTTTGACAATGACTGGATACATTATAAGTGATGTGTAATGTTTGTAACTACAATTGTGTCAACATGGTTTATAATGAGTAATGTTTGCAGCTAAAATTGTGTCAGTATGTTATGTTTTCATTTATATAAATGTAAGATTGCCTTTGTCATATGTGATAACTTAATAAAGATGTTTCTTGTTAAAAAAAAAAAAAATATATATATATATATATATATATATATATATATATATATATATATCTTTAGAGTTGCTTTTTTGTATTAATTAGTTTGGCTTACTCCTTTGCAAAAACATTGTGCCATATCAGATCTCTTTTTCTTTCCCATGCCCATGTTTCTTTTTTATACATTTCAAAAATCTCTTGGTTTTGTTCTTTACGTTTTCACACTTCTTCTGTTGCCTCTTTTCCCAGATGGCCCAAAGTTTCATCTATGTAATATTTTTGATAAATTTGTTGTATTAATAAATGCAAAATTGCATTTGAAGCTTTTGACAATTTTCTTGTGCAAGTATTTTTCTTTCTTTTAATTTCTCTCTTAATCTTTCTGAATGTCTTCTATCTGGAAATTCTGGGCTTTTTTTCATAATAGTAACAATGTATGACTTCTTCCTTATCCTGTGTCATCTTACAGGTTGAGAGGTGTATACTAGTTTAGCAACCAGTGAAGCCTTTATAAACCTAGCCAAGCTTCCCAAGGTATCCGTCAAGTATATATTTATCCTTATGGCTCTTATTTTTTGGCCTTTTAGTTTTAGTGGACTATTATTTATTTCTACAGTGTGTGTGTGTGTGTGTGTGTGTGTGTGTGTGTGTGTGTGTGTGTGTGTGTGTGTGTGTGTGTGTGTGTGTGTGTGTGTGTGTGTGTGTGTGTGTGTGTGTGTGTGTGTGTGTGTGTGTGTGTGTGTGTGTGTGTGTGTGGAGGGGTGGGTGCATTCTTCCCCTGGGCCTGGCATAACCTTGTTGTAAGAATGTTTCCATGTCTTGAAGATTCTACAAGATCATTTTTTTCAGTCCTGGCACAAGTGCACACACCAGGATTGTGCACTTTTTTATTTGGGGACCTATGCACTGACCTGTCTTTTATTTCTTTTTTAGCCTAAATCTCTCCATGATATATGCTATATGGGATACATTCCATATATCAGTGTCATCTTGGTGAGATGTTGTGAAAACAAGGTCCACCACATAAAGGTGCTCACCAAGACTTGAAGATGAATTCGGTCTCAACAGTACTACTTCCCATTTCTAGCTCAATTCATCATCTCTCCATTCAGACCCCATCAGAGCAAGTGATTTCCAAGGAGCTACAGCTCGTGGTAACATGGGATGTCCATGCAGGAGTTATGCCATCAATGGTCACATGCAACACACAGGTCTTTTAAGGACACCAGTGAGCACTCATTCATGCATGGTTTTGAATAATGTAGCATAAAAATGAACTTCTCAGATAACAGCAACTATATAGGAGCATTAAGCCTTTCTGCAAAATAAATAGCTTAGGTTGAAAGCTAAAGTCATTGAGAGTTTCATGCACTGTGAAATTCGTGAGGAGCAAGTTCCACAGTAATGGACCTTGGACAGAGAATGCATTTGTTGTGGTGAATAGTGGATGGTGAGGAGTTGTGTGGAAGTGTTTTAACTGACTGGGTATTTCCTTTTTTTCTTCTCCCTTTGTTAGGACTACCAGCAAACCTTTATACAGGCATGCTGGCAGTTCATTTACATAAAGAACATTTTATTTGGCTTATTTTTAGTAGCCCCATGGTAAGAATTAACATCTCCTTATAAAATTCATTTGGAACCCCATCGTTCCCATCACTCTTCCTCCTTGAAACCCCCATGGCTAACCTAACTTTTCTTTTTTTTCCTTTCTAAATTTTTCTTGTCGTCTTTCCTGAGTTCATCTGCCTCTGACTGTGCTTTTTTATTGCCATCCCAGTCCTGTCTTATTTATTCTTACACATAAACTGCTATAAAAAACCTGCAAACACATTGTCAGTACCCTCAGCATTATATAACAAATGACCTTCCTCAGTTATCACTACCGCATACTTTGCCTTCTTTTCAGCCTATCGATGACTATTCTCTTTCACATCTGCCTCCTGTTTCATACTACCCCAGTACCCCAGTTTACTTATTCCCTAGAAAATCCTTTCATTTCACATTTCACTAATGCTTAATTATTTTACAGATCCTTTTTCCTACCCTTTAATTTATTTCTTGAAAAATTATCAAAGTGGTCCTTCCTGGACTATACTTACCCATTAGCAAAGTAAATACAAATTAAATATGGACATTTTTTTTATCCAATCAGTCAACATGTTTTTGTGAGGTGGGCAAAAACTGGAGTACCAGCAGAAAATCCACACACACACATGAGAAGAACATATAAAACTCCAAACAGAGTGTGACTAGAGGTCAGGACTGAACCCCTCAATCCTAGAGCTGTGAATTTTTTATATTTATTTTCATATCTGAGCCCCCTTTATACATTTGCAGCTTCTGTAATTAATTTTCCTTCTCCACCCTTTTATCCTCATACACCTTTTTCTGTCTACTCAATCTGTTCTTACAGGCTCCCTCTTTGGGGATTTCAGTATCTTCCAGGAGACTTACACATTTCAGACGTCTGTCTGCATGTTATTCCTCTGCAAGAATTAGCTGATCTCTTACATCAGACTCACTTTCTACAACTTAGCTAGCCAGTACTTTCCACACAATATCTTTTTACCTGTCTTATTTCACCCCTCAGTTCTTTCTAACTCCAGATCCATGAGATAATGGTCAGAAATATTATTTATTTTTTATGCCTCTCTCTGACTCTTATACATATCAGTAAAAACTAAATGAAAACTCTCTCAGAATCCCCATATAGCTAAAACACCTGATTTTCATAAGGGTCATTTTCATATATCCCATGTGCCTCTGATACAAGAGGATTGAGACGTCAGGTCACTCAGTGGAAGTTATAGTTTGGCTGGAGTTTTCATTTAGTTTTTACTGACTGTGTTTTCTGTGTGACCTTCTCACCATTTATTTTTGACTCATACCTAAATAAATGAGAGGTCCCTCTGCAGGCTTGCTGGGTTCTCTCTTCATGATAGAGGTAGGCAGCACAGCATTCTGGGATGTCCTTGGACTAGGACCAGGATGAGAAGAGGCACTAGAGATTGTCTGGATACCCACTGAGGACGTGTCTTTTGTGCCTCCCATGGGAGGTCTGCCAAATATTGTCCATTTACCGAATTCAAGCTCTGGACCAGAGCCAGGACATGGTAGAGAGTTTATTTTACTCATCTTCTGTGAACTTCTGCTGGTGACAGAGAAGTATGTTCTTTCCTGCTTTATAAGCACTAGCAATGTAAACATGGAGGATGGCTGGATGGATGGATGGATGGATGGATGGATGGATGGATGGATGGATGGATTCATATTAGTACATGTTTTAGGAGAACTTCACATTTTGTATCTAGAAGGGAAAGTACACAGTGTGGTTTTTGAACAAAATCTAGTTCTACAGAAAAGATGTTTCCTATGTGAGAAGCAGTAGAGAGTAATGGTTAAGAGGCACCTGCAAGTCTGGAGACGAGTTTAATTCCCATCAGCTGCTACTTGCATGGTGTGTCATCCCAAGCAATTTAATTTCCTTCTGCTACAAGGTCTACACTTTAAACAGAGCTTGAACATTCTAATGTGACTATCTGGCTACTTTGTTTTTCTTTTGGCTTTTCCCAGTTAGGGGTTGCCACAGCGGAACTCCGTTCCCCTAATGACTGGCAGTAGATTTTTATGGTGCCAAGGTGCCAACTCAAAACCCAACCTTTAACGAAGGCACGCCCATTCACGCATGTCTTTCGAACGCTACTCGGCTGTGGGGAGGAGATGCATACTCAACACAGAAGGCGCTCCAGCCTAGAATCAAAGAACCTCTTGCTGTGAGGTGACAACGCTACCGCTGCACCACCATGGCTTAATGTGACTATCTGGCTACTAAAATGCATAAAAATGCATCAATTGTAAATAATCTAAAAAAACTTAACAGTCTGTAACAATGCATTACTTGTGAGGTGGTATTTGGAAAAGCTGAAGACAGCATTTCATAACAAGTGCTATAGATACTGATGCCAAGTTAGCATTATTAGCATAAAATATTGAGTGTATTTTGCCTGAATTTGGAAAACTTGTCAGAGAACTTTTTTCAGTTATACACAGGCAACTCATATAGATTTCTTGACTTTGCTACAATTGTCTTGTGTTACATCAATTATCATGGAAGAGGCTTTAAAGCAGTCATTAATTGTTAAGTGAACAGGAGCCTGCAAGCTGATTAATTTTGCAAAAGTATTCCAAGAATATCAGATGGCCACATGCCTTGATGGGATAAAGCTTTAGCAGAAAGGTGATAGCAGTCTTTTTTTTACATTCTGCTAATCATTGTCTATAAATACATTTTATGCTCTTTACTTATAAGAAGGTTATTTGGGATTGGTTTGAGTTTGGGCTTCTGATTCCCTTTTTGTCTGAGTGTTTGGCTCTTTGCGTGGTTGTATGATTGTATTTTTTTTCCTTTTTTGAGACTCTGCATCTATATCTATTGATGTTTTACAGCCAGGATACTCCATCTCATACCAGCTTAACATCAACACTTTATTGTCATCATAACTGTAAATTCCTGTATTTTGGTTGTTATTAATTTCTGCTGTGTTAGGACACACACACACACACACACACACACACACACACACGCGCGCGCACATGTATGTGTGTATGTGTATGTGTGTGTGTGTGTGTGTGTGTGTGTGTGTGTGTGTGTGTGTGTGTGTGTGTGTGTGTGTGTATGGGAACACTTCACAATGCCAAAATCCTGTAAGATCGAATTTCATATGATCGAACTTTCAGAATCCCAAACATTGTGAATGGAGATCTGCATACAGCGCGATCTGGGAAGTTTCCCTTTTTCTCGCTGTAGTGCATTCTCAGAGTTGGAATATTTAATTTTTTTTTTTATTATTTGTTTTTGAATTTCAGTATTCTGAAACACCAATCATATGGTCTCGGTCCGATGTTTCAGAATTTCGAGATTCTGAAGTGAATCCATATACAGATATATATATATATATATATATATATATATATATATATATATATATATATATATATATATATAAAAACATATACGTGTGTGTATATGTATGCACACATATATTCGTTATACATAACGTAGTGTGCAGTGTGTGTTTCGTTCTCCATTAAATTGCAGCACATTATTTGCTTGCTACCTGTGCTTTACCTCTGTTGCTTCAGTTTCAAACCTTACAGCGACAATTTGCTTCCTCATTATAGTATCTTCCTTCGCTGTCTCATCTGTAAATTGTGCATCTTTTTAACTTTCCTGATTCCATGGGCACTGCATTTCTGTGGCACTTACAATATCAAGGCATCCATCTTCCATCAAGACTATCACCTCATATGGCTTGTCCCTAGACATTGGGTACTGGTACTCTTTTTACACCTCTTGGTAAAGATGTGAGACAAGGCTTGGGAAGTTGAGTCCTGCATCCCTTCTACATGTTGTTCATAGCCTAAGGACCTTTTGTTTGTTATGGTTTGTCTCAATTTTGGCCACCCTGCATAGGCTCTGCCTTTTTCATGTCATCCATTTATGTGTGCTGTCTTCTTAGGTCTCTGTACTGAAGACATTCACCTTTAAGTTATTTTTTTGGGAGGAAGAGACTGAATTGTCATACTTCTTTTGTATGTCTTCGTGAGTGTGTGTGTGTGTGTGTGTGTGTGTGTGTGTGTGTGTGTGTGTGTGTGTGTGTGTGTGTGTGTGTGTGTGTGTGTGTGTGTGTGTGTGTGTGTGTGTGTGTGTGTGTGTGTGTGTGTGTGTGTGTGTGTGTGTGTGTGTGTGTGTGTGTGTGTGTGTGTGTGTGTGTGTGTGTGTGTGTGTGTGTATTCTCATTTTCATTATAGTCATTTAGTTTGATCTGCAAATGACACATGAACTGAGGATACCCTCCCTCTCTCCCTCTCACTCCCTCTGTCTCTATTCCATCAGTTTTTACATCACCATCATAGTGTAGGCTATATTTGTTGTACTGAGGGACATTGCAATTCATTCTTCACTTACATCTGCTATATTTCCTATATTCCTTCAAGTGACACCAGATTACCAGATGAACCTTCTAAAATGAAGTTCTACCCTGGAAGTTCTCGTTTGGCAGTTGGCTTAGAAGATTAAGATGCTGTTAATGAGCTGTTTACTGTGGTCCAGAGGTGCAAGGTTTGATTCCCTTAGCCTCCATTCTCTAAGACACCACTCCAGGGATGAGTGTGAAAAGGTTCATAGTGATCAGTGCTCTACCATGGAAATTAAATAAAATAAATACCCTCTAGTAAATGGTGGCCCCCTTGCGATGACCTTGTTAATGCAATCTAGCACACAGACAAATTTCTTGGTCATTGGTGATTTTATAGTGAAGAACATCAATTTCCCTCTCACCAAACTGAGTAAGAAGAGAGTCACAGTTAGCTGCCTTTCTGGGGCTAGGATCCATCGAGTCACACAGGCACTCAGGTCATTGATTCACTAGTTCCAGCGTGAATCTGTCATAGACCATGTGGGTGTTAATGACCTGAGATGAACTTCCCTTGACTAATATGAAGAAATACATTATCAAGCTCTCTGGTTATGTGTTGTAGGCAGTTATGAGCCTAGCACTGAGCAGCATACTACCTTCTCCATGGATGAACAATTGGCTCTTCTGGTCTCAGTCCAGGGGGGTACAATATTTGAAGGCCTTGGAGGACATGGTTGACAGACCAGGCTACCTTGCCAGAGATGGTCTGCATTTATCCCCTTTAGGCTTTTGAATGTTGGCAAAGACCTTTTCCACCCTCACAGTGCCTTTTCTGGGCAATGCCAGACTGATAAACCTACCAACTTAACTGAATTTATGAAGGAATATGTGAAGGTGGTATTGCTCAATGCTAGAAGTCTTAACAAGAAACTTTACTCCCTGCAAGCCTTCCTCTCCCAGGAGAGTGTAGTCATTTGTGTAGTAAGGGAGATATGCTTTAAAGTTGCTAAGAGTACCCCAGAAGTGCAAGTTTGTAATGCCTTTCACACCTTTGGACCAGCTACTGCACAACAGGGAACTAAAGATGGAGGGGTCTCAGTCTATAATAAAACCAATCTCACATCCAGACTAGTTAAAGTGTATGACCCACTGGAACTCATACATGTGCAACTCACCCTAAACAGGGTATCATGCCATATCCTTGCAACCTATAGATCCTCCTCCATGTCCAAGGAAACCCATAATACCTATCTCAATGTACTAGAGTCCCTCACCTTTCAACCCAATATTATATTCATGGGAATTTCAACTCCCCCTCTGTAGATTGTGAATTCTACACCACTTCTAATGCACAAGCCCAGGAGTTCCTAAACTTTGTTAATACCAGCATCCTGGAACAGTTGGCTCATTCTCCTAGCAGGGGTGCAAATATCTTTGACCTTGTACTCACGAACATGGGGGAGGGGGGCAATGTTCCTTACCCAGTGTAATATCTTCACTCATCAGATCTGACCATAAGGCAGTATTACTTGAAATAAAAAATAAATCTGGGGATCCAAGGAAACCAAAAACCTTTAGGAACTATTCCAAGGCTACCCTCTCTCTACTAACTAACACCATGGCTAAATTCCAAGCACCCCCAAACCCAGATAGACACCATAGAATACACTGAGCTATTTACAAAATCTCTGTATAGCCATATTGATAGCTGTATATAGCGAGCTGTGCCCACTCATATTAAGAATAAGACAAACTCAAAAGACAAGCCACCCTGGTGGCATCGCAATATCAATCGGTTATACAACAAAAGAAAAAAATCTTGGCTAAGCGTAGGAGGAATACAGGTATACTTACTAAAAGCCCCTGACCAATCTAAACAGGCAGCTAAGAGGGTTAATTAATACTACAAAGGCTAACTATGAAGAAAAAATAGCTTCTTAGGCAAAGGACCACCATAAAGCTTTCTACAGCTATGTCCATAACCTAAAAGGAAATACACAGCAATGCACAGAACTTATTGTAAATGGCATGACCCATGCTGAACCAGTGACCATTGCCAACCTTTTGGCTGACAGGTTCAGCTGAAATTTCTTCCACCACTCCCTCCCGATATTCCAAAGGAAATACCACATAACACAATTCCCACAACTGTTATTAGGGAACAGTCCATCAATGCACTTTCCAAGGCCAAAAACACTGCATTGATGGGCCCTGATAACATCCCGGGATGTTTAATAAAAAGCATGAAACATGACTTCTCTGGTCCACTTGAATCACTTTTCAACTAGAGCCTACAGTCAGGTTTTGTGCCCAAGGAATGGAAGATGGCTACAGTCATTCACCTGCACAAAGGAGGTCCAACCACTAATCTGGGTAACTACAGGTCCATAAGTCTTAACAGCCTTATATGTAAGGCCATGGGAAGAATTATTATGGATACGATAAAGGAGGACATAGGTGACCTGCAAACACTGGACCCATCACAATTTGGCTTTGTTAAAGGAAAGCCATGCCTATTAAATCTGGTGGATTTTTTGAGAGGGTCACCAAAGCATTGGATGAAGGTAAGACTGTGCACACAGCTTACCCTGATCTGGCTAAGTCATTTGATAGAATACTCCACTCAGGCTTTATAGACAACTGGATCATTGATAGGACCCAGGAGGTCAAAATAGGTGAGGCCACCTCCACCAAGAGGCCAGTCACTAGCGGAGTCCCCCAGGGCTCGGTTCTGGGCCCGTTCCATTTTGTCATCTATTTCTCTGAAATAGAAGCAAATGCTTTAGCTTTATGGTTGACTAAGTTTTCACATGATTGCAATCTGGGGGTTATCATTGACTCCACTGCAGACACTAGCATTCTTCAAGAAGGTCTATCGCTGTCTAACAAATGGTGGCATGGTTTTAAACTCAATGCTAAGAAATGCATAATTGTATCATTTGGGAAGTCAACTATCCTAGCTAATTGCAATGTTAATAGAACCTTAAGAGTTGACTCAGAGGTCACAGTGGCCGCAGTGGAGAGGAAATCTTAGTAAGGGCATGGCATCTAGGTTCAAGGAGGTCATTATCCCACTTTACTCTGCCCTTATCAGAGCAATCATAGAGTACAGTACTGCCTTTGGTATGTACCTGACCAGGTATATGCAGCAACTAGACGTCAGAGTTCATTTACAAAAAGAATACAAGGCGTAACAAACCTGCCTTATGAAGAGCATCTTAAAGCCCTTTCCCTCTACTCAGTCTCCTATGAATTGTTGAGGTTATCTATGCCTGTCTTACAAGGCATCCGGAAACCCCACACCTATGAATCTCCTCCATATCTATAAGTCAAACAGTGCCAAAAATACAGATGTAGGGATATGAATTTAAACAGAACATGCTGGAGAGATGGGTATGTGTCCCAGAAACTGTCCCTCCTATGGAACAGGCTTCCCATCTACGTGAAGCTGATGTTTGTCTATTACCCAGTTTAAGCACAACCTGAACCAGTGGATGGGGATTAGGAAATTTACACCTGGCTTGGCACCCATGTCCCTTATGGACAGAGGTAGGTTATAAATTCCTGGCCCTCAATATCCTATTTGGTCGCAGGACATCATTATTCTTTTGGGAAAACTTGGCTTAGCATAGACTGCCCCCCCCCCCCCCACCCCAGGTCATTAGCCTAGTAGCCGTCTATGAATCTGTGAATCTATGTTCCTCCATGTGCTTGTTCCATATATAAAACCTTTGGTAAAAGTGGAACATTTTAGGTACCATAAAAATAATTTAATGATACATGAAACATTTTAGAATACACAGCACAACTACAGAGTGTAATATACCACTGCCATGTGTAAAAGGTCTGGCATTTCTATTGAAGAGCAGAGTCATGTGTGGCACATGGTCTGAAAGCATATAAAGGAGTCTGCTCTCTAAGGAGAATCTGACACTTGACCAAACATAGATCTAGCACCATGAATGGAGGTAGCAGAGAACAATGCAGCAGAATTTCAGCAGGATTGTAGGGACTCCATTGTAAACAGAATACCTAGTAGGTCTGCTAAAAGTGAAGCATGTTTTTGATATGGCCTAAAGCTAGCATGTGTTACTTTAAGCCAAAACACTGTGGATGATGTCATAAAAATGTCCATACTGAAAGAGTTTGCTAACAAAGTTGCCAAAATGTAAGCTAATAAAACGAAAATGAACGGCAAAAATAGAGTGAAGAATGAAAAGCTGAATTTAGCTCATGTGTGCAGCATGCTAGACATGGGAAGCAAGGAATAATGGAGTCAGGTACTGAAAATGAACCTTCTCACCTACTGTAGTTAAAGCTGTATATCATAAAACAAAGTGATGTTCGAATTATTTGTTACATATTGGATGTGACATGAGAGAAAAATCCACTGGCGGTGGATACAGAAGCTGCTGTAACTATGATGTCTGAGCACGAAAAGTTATTTTCACACATACCATTGGTTAAGAGAAAAGTGTTGGTAAAGACCAATATGTAGGGAGAAGGTGTTACCAAAGGGGAAAAAAATAACTTTGCCTTTGACATATGAAGACAAAACACAAATGCCGGATTGGTGTGTAAGCACATATGATGGACTGGGGTCTATATTAGAAGACCGAAAGATTACTTCAGCGAACGCTCACATGAGCGAAAACGCTGATAATGGAACTGCTGATTGTGGGGGGCTGTGCCCCCCCCACCCCCCACTAACTATATATTCCAACTCCGAGTTTGCACTGCAGTGAGTAAAGGGCAAATATCCCACTCCTCACTGTACCACGACCCCACAAACACACTTTCATTTAGCAGCATTTTTGCTCATGTGAGCGTTCGCTGAAGTAAACTTTCGGGTTTATAATATAGACCCACGGACTGAATTTTGTGGTGAATAAATGAAAATAAAATCTGAACTAACACATTAATAGGAAGCTACAGGTGACAGAGAAGGACAATAATAAACCTTACTATAAATGAGAAATCAGAGTTACTGATTGATGCTAAAATGGTTTTGGCAAAAGAATATGAACACTGTAGGAAATAAGAGTAAATCCTTAATTAAATGATACCACAGAATTCCACAAGAGTAGGGCAGGTGTTCTACATAAGCTATGCAAAAGTGGGTGTTGTGTAATGTGCACCAATCTGGTTACATTCTAATGCTTCTATTTACAAAAGTTACTTCAAGAAATGTTAAGATCAGGAGATATTTAAAAAAAATCATTATTAAACCCATTATAAGGGATTATACTTTTCCTTGACAAATACTGAAGATGTTTTCTCATCCCTCAGGGAAAAGTGATTCATGAATCTAAACTGACACAGACATATGTACAAATAGTGACAGAGGATTCTTTCAAAAAATTCCAGACAATTAATATGTATAAAGAATTGTTCCAGTAATACTGGAATTGGTACTTTCTGTCATAAGGAAACAGGCAATAGCTCAGGTACCCCAAGGAACTCCTATTATACCAAGGTGGTTGCCTTGATAGTGGAAAGAAAAACAGAACATGAACAATGTATGAAGAGACTGAATAGGCTAAATGTCTTTGGTCTTCAATCAAACTCAGATGTGCATAATTTTTTCAAAGATAAAATATTATATTGTGAACATATGACTGTACAGTGTCAGTAGTGCAACAGGTAGCATACTTGCCTTTGGTACAGAAGGCTGCGGGTTCTATACCCACACCAAGTGGACTGATTATTGACACTCCAGTGCAGCATGGGGGTGGGGGCTGCACTCCTGAGTGTGTTGTACTTTGGATGAGACATTAAACCAAGGTCCCAACTGCTTGAGTTGTTGGTAGCTCCGGTGGATGTAAAAGATCCCATGACACCTATCAAGAAAAGAGTAGGGAGTCCTTTATTTATATACAAAAACATCTCTTATTTACAAAATATTTACATATGTAGAAATATTTAAATATACAAATCTGATTAAACATATAAACGTTCATCTCCATAAGATCCTCACTCCTTTTTCCACAATCATCTGATTGTATTTAATATTGTTGATAAAATCCATTTACCTTTAAATATAATTGCATTTATTCTTTTATTATACATAACCCGTATAACATAAAATAACTTTTTATCTATTCTTTTAACATATTCTTCACTTCTGTTCTTATATCTATATTTAATCATATCCATGTTTATTATATCCACTTATTTTATTTCTTTGGAAAATATTCTTTACATAGTTTTTCTATAATCTTTTTACTCTTTTACATTTAAAACACTCATGTTTTGTTTTTCTTCCTTTTGACAATGTAAACATATTCTATTACTTTATTTTATATAGGGTATTTCCACTGGCAATTTATTTATTAGTAGTCTCCACAAAAAAATCTTGACTTTCTACTTTCTGATTACACCATTTGATTCTTGTTTTTATAGATTTAAGTTTTTCATCTGTTAGATTTTCCCATGTTTTTTACATAGTAATATTTTACCATTGCATTGTTATACCATACTTTTCTGTCTTTTTCTATATTATTAGTTTGTATTTTCCACAATTTTTTTCTTAGTAGCATTTTATTTATTCATTTATACACTCTTTTTTTCTCTTTTATTGTTTTTTTATCATACCCCAACATTCATCATACTTATATTTATGCAGTTTTACAACTAATCTCTCATCTTTTTCATTTATCCACTCCAACACTTTCTACAGCTATACCACTAGGTGAATTAACCCTAAACCTCACTCTTCTTTATTTATATAAAAAGCTCCTGTATTTGCTGGGTTTAATGTAGAATCCAATATAAATGAAAAAAATATCTGCAATAATTCCTTTTTAAATACTTTTGGCACCATAAATACAGTTTCTAGGTATGTTATTTTCACCATCAGTACTGAATTTATCAAAAACTTTTTCTGAATGATAATTTATATGTAATCCAGAAAAGACAGGTTTGTTTTATTTCATCTGTTGTTTTTCCCATTGAATTCTACTTACATCTTTATTCCCAAATGTTATACCAAACACAGAAATGTCATCCATTGTAAAATATACACCCCTAGCTTCAATACATCACCTAAACTTTTACTTTTCTCTTTATTTAAAGCCATATCTATCACCTCTAGACACTAATTAGTGCAAATTGTTGATTCTTTTATCCAAACTTTGTTTTTTTGCAGTTATAATGTCATCTGCATATGTTAAAAGAACTGGAATTTTTAACTCTTCAGGTGTTATACACACCACCACCTTCATTTTATAATTTATTTCACATACTATCATATTCATAACTAATGTAAAGAGTATATAACTCATTGGACATCCCTGCCTTACACCAGTCTTCATATTAAACCTCTTGGGTTAACCAGAAATTTACAGGTATTTTTACTTTATTATTACTAACTTTCTCCCTTATATTTTTTCATTATTACCGATAAGATTTCATGTCCAGTTGTGTTTAATGCCTTATTTAGATCTACTGTCATGATTTTCGCTTATTTTTTTCTATTCATAATATCATCCAGAAATTCTCTTTTGTTAATAATTCTTGACAGCCCTTCCCATTTATACTATACATACTATATTCTATTCATATTTTCCATTTTAGTTTCATATCTTTTGTATTATTTTCATAAAGCTCTTATAATGATATTATTCAATACTATTGGTCTCCAGCTTTTTAATTGTCTTCTGTCTTCCTGCTTCCATATGAATTTAAGTATTCTGGTACACAATTCTTTATACATAAAACCTTCATTTTACCATTCATTCAAAATCTTTAAAAATATTCTGTTTGCCAGTTCCCTTAATGTTTTTTATACATTTCATACCCTATTCTATCTGGTCCTGCAACCAAATCTATATTTACTTGTCCTAATACTTCATCTAGCTAATTTCAATAAATCTCTGTTTCCAACTCTTTATTCTCTTTTTCTGTTAACCTTTTTCTTTCCATATTTTATTCACTACCTTCTTTTTTCTTTAAACATTTCTTGTACATATTGTACTGCACTACTCATAACCTTTTCCTCAGTTCTTTCAATTTCCCCTTTTACATTTTTTATTTCTCTCTTTACACTACCATCTTCTTTTACTAATCTGCTTAAGTAACTTAATATGTCTCTATCTCCTTGTAAAAATATCTTTGTTTATATAAGAATTTGTGTGTTTTTTCTTGATTTCATTCATATAATTATTTTTCTTTGTCAAAATACACTGTCATTATGTTCTAAATCTTCCAAATCATCATTATATGTTATTTCATATTTTTTCTTTTCCTGCTTTTCTCACATCATATTGCCACTGTAAAAAACATTTTTTTATATTTTTTCTTAAATGTCATCCACCATTTGGACCAACTTTTATAAAATATTCTCACAGTAATATGATCTTTCCATAACTGTATTACTAATCTCTGTCCTTCTTCATTCCATGCTTTCTCATTTATCCTTTTATTTTGTTGCCTATTTTTATATATTCCTTGGCTTCCTTTATCTTTAAACATATTGCAAGATGATCAGAAAATCCTGTTTCAACTACCTCCTCTTCTCTTATAACTAAACCTTCTGATACTATAACATAATCTATTTCAGTTATATACATACCCCTTTTGTAATCCAGTATTTTTTGTCTCAAAGTTTTAACTCGCCACATCTTATAACTTCTATAATTTTTTCTTATATAATTTCCTTTCTTCTTACACTTACCTCTTAAATCACAATTAAAGTCTCCTGTTATTATAATATTCTTATTTATCACTACATAGTCTAAAATCTGATGAAATAAACTTTCCATTTAGTGTAAGCATATAATATTATAATTCTATATAATTGGTATTTCCATTTTAAATCTACAATGTAACCTCCCCATTTTGCTAGAGTTACATCTAATATCATTACTGTATTTTTACATAATATGGCTATTCCAGAATATCTCTCATTTCAGAAATTCTAGATTATCTTTCCTCCCCATAATTTCTCTGTTTGTAATCTTTCTTCACTTGTTAAAAAGCCAGTGTTTTCTAATATAACTAGATCTACATTGCATGTATTACACCATTCCAACATCCCTATTCTTCTTACTATATTCTTAATACTATTCATATTTACAGAAAACATTCTAAAATTTTCATTTTCCCTTTTCCTTAGATTCAGAATCTCATACATTCATAGCTAATTACTAGACTAACATTCTTAGTAGGCCATTCTGAGCCTATCCAATTTCCTTCCCAAAGGTGAGAACCAAACACTGTGTCTGTGAGTCAAATCCATTTCCTTTATTTTTTCTTTTGTACTTATCCCTTTAAATTTCCCTTTCCTGTGTTTTACCATGTTATCAATATTTTTTTTTCTTTTATGACCTCCCAATTTATGTCTTCATCACTTATTTCAGAACCCTCCTCTTTATTATTTTTCTCATCCAATTTTTCTTTTATTTCTACTACTTCTAAAATGTCATCTCTTTCTTCATTTTCTTCTCTTCCACTTATTTTTTCTTTGCCTTACTCTCTTCATTTTTGCAATCCACCCATATATGCTCAATGTTTTTACTTACATTTATAACATTTCAGTTCACATGTTTTACATCATGTCCCATTTCCCCACAGATATAACATTTTATTTTATCACAGTTACTTAGTAAAAGTCCTCCTTTTCCACAAAAAATGTTTTGGGCTGTCCCCAGTATTTTACAAACGCCTCCACATTTATCCTGCTTGGCATATGTAAATTATTTTCTCTTTCTTTCTATGTTTAACACAATATTACACTTCCAGCCACTAGTCATAAACCTCTTTTGCCCAGTACTTCTTTACGTAAAGTTTTCAAATGTCCTTTCAAAGTCTCTCTTTCTACTTCTGTTCAAAATTGTATGTGAATTTTATTTTTTTCCCTGTTAAATTGTATTTATTTATTTTTTATTTATTTATTTCATATTTGTTAACTGGGTTAGTCCAACTGAGTTTGAGTTTGCAAACAAACTCATTTTCAGTGGAGACCCAAGGGGAAAAGCCCCAGCAAACATAAGTAAAGATAAAGTGACAATACACAAATATTAAATAACAATCACAATACTAAATAATTGTAAAAAAGAAAAGGTTATTAACTATTTGCATTGCATTGATAGTAAGCAACTCATTTTCAGTGGAGACCCAAGGGGAAAGAGCCCCAGCAAACATTAGCAAAGATAAACATACAGGACAAAAACTGTTAAAAATAACAATGCAAATATGAAATTAATTATAAACAGAAAAACAAAAGAAAAAAATATGAACATTAAGGGTTGCACTTATAGCAGTGGTCTAAATTTATTACATATAAGAGTAAAAACAAAAAGATAATCGTTGTTCAAAAGAAGGAAAATGTACAAACATTGATAGGAAGTGGGGTGAAAAAAGATAAATAGTGTGGAGAATGGGAGGGAGAAGAGAAAGGAGGGGGCTATAGTAGTAGAGCTGAGGGTTTAGGAGGTTAGTTTAAGCAGAAGTTACTAACAGAGAAAGAAAGTTAGGAGATGCAAAAGGTTATACAGTTGGACAGACTAAGACTATGTGTGGTCAAGGCAATGGCATAATTTCAAGTTTAGTAGGTGGGATTTAAGCTCATTTTTAAAACTGGGAAAGGAAAGGCTGGATCTAATATGGAGAGGGAGTTAGTTACAATTCAGTGAGACAGAGTGTTTGTAAACTAGTTTGCCAACATTCCTTTTGGGTTTATAAATTGAGAGAAGATGCTGATCAGCACTCCAGAGAGGCCGGGGGGGGGGGTAGAGAGTAACATGGGAGGCAAGAGCAGGGCAGGCAGAGGGTTGTTGAGTATGGAAAGGTAGTGTGGAGTTGTGATTGTAGGAGAAGGTGCAGAAATTCCAGCCACTGAAGTTTGTTTAGTGAGAGGCAGTGATGCGATGAGAGTGGTTGGTTTAGAATAAATCTGGCAATTTTGCTGTATGTTTGTTCCAGTTTCTGCACTGAGGTAGTTTGGATATTGGTAAGGATGGGGGAAGTGTATAGAAGACTAGGTGAGAGAAAGGCCTGTGCAAGAGTGCATTTAGTGGCAGTAGTGAGGACTTTTTTGTTCCTATAAAGTAGTCCAAGTTTTTGGTGGCTTTTTTGATGGTCTGTTGTATGTGCAAGTCAAATTTTAGTTGGTCATCAATTATTACACCAAGGAGTTTGGTGTGTGAGGCAGTGGAGATAGTGGTGCCATCTATGGAGGAAAGAAAAAAGTGTATTTAAGGTGAGAGAGTGTCTGAGGTATGAAGAGAAGGAGTTGAGTTTTTTGGGTTAAGGATTAGTCGATTATTTCTGAGCCATTTTTCAACAGAGATAAAGGAATTCTGTGTTAGTGTGTGTAGTTCAGAGGTAGTATTGAAGATGGATAAGATAGTAGAGTCATCTGCGTGTTGCATTACAGATGAGAGACTGCAGGATGAATGTGGGCTCTTGGTAAAAATGTTGAAAAGGAGCAGTCCAAGTATGGAGCCTTGGGGTACTCCTGTCTGAACAGCAAGGAAGGGTGAGAAAGCCTGCTGCCATCTAACAGCTTGTTTTCTGCCAGTAAGGTAGGACTGGAACCAGCCAAGAGTAGAAGGAGAGAGATTTAGGTCTGAGAGTTTGTTAAAAAGGATGGGATGAGACAGTGTTGAAGGCTTTAGAGAGATCAAGGAATAGACAGGAGAAGAAGAGGTTGTTGTCCCTAGCTTCTGCAGCCTTTTGAGTAAAGGATAGTAAGTCAATCGAGGTACTGTGTTTAGAGGGGAAACCATGTGGCGAGGGAGGGTGAGGAGATTTTCATGAATGAGATAGGACAGTATGGTAAAACAAGTCCTGCTGACTGTAAAGCTGTGCTCAACCACAAACCAAGTAGTATGTACAAAAATGTAGAACACAGCACCACAAAAAAAACAATAGAAAGTAGATGGCAAACAGCAGTGTAAAATCCAAATAGACTTTTATTCGAACACAGGTGAGTGCTTTCATGATAAAATCTCTTCTTCAGATCATACAAAAAATCAGCAGCATCTCAAATATTTAAAATGCAATCAATTAAATATCTACCAATAAAAAACATGCAAATACAATAGCGATAAAAAGGACAGTAGTTGAGTATGTATACATTTTTCAAGGATCTTAGAGAGCGGTGAGAGAACAGCGATTGGTCTACACTTAGAGGGTTCAACAGAGTTGCCACCTTTGTGCAGAGGAGTGGTCTAGAAGGATTTCCATATTTCCGGTACAGTAGAATCCTGAAATGGAGCAATTGATTAAGATAAATACAGGATATGCAATAGAATCAGCAGCAAATTTTAGAAATTGAGGGGGGAGTTTATCAGTGGATGGAGAGCATGGTTTTAGTGCTTTTATCACATGAAGATTCCATGGATTACAGTCTTTCTTTTTTTCATATTCTCCAAGAAAATTCTCCATTTAGAAAACAGTCTGAAATATAATGTCACAAAATATATGTTTGTTAATAAGAATAAACGCTCTTACCTCATGTGCTTTTACACCCAAAATAGCTATTAACTTGCCCCACACTTCATATCTGTCCATTTCCTTGTCTTCTTTACTTTGAATCCTTACCATGTGCTTCCATTTTTCAATTTCTGGTACTCCACGTTTGCCTTCTTTTACTTTCTCTGCATATATTTTCTCTTTCATCTCACCGCTATTCTTCAGGATTTTATCTGCATCTTCCTTTTGTATTTTCCTTTTGAATTTTCTCCATAATGCACCCCATTTTCCCCACTGTGTACCACCATTTCTTTAAGTAAAACATCCCACAACCCTCCTGACTGGAAGGTTGTAATTATACATCCACCATTTGATGACTTATTGCCATCCGACAGATTTCTTTGAAACAATTCCTCAGAATCTTGCACATATTTTGCTGTCTCAGTATTTGCTTTCTCCTCCATTTTATTCACCAGTCCATCATCTCTCCATCTGCCTCCCTGTTTCTGTGGGGCACCTCTGCACTTGTAATGGAAACAGGAAGTGCTCCTCCAAAATGGGTCTCACTCACAACAATGACAAGTAGGGGAATTTCCCGATGCCCTGGCCCAATTTCCCAAAATAGTATAAATACCACCTTGGATCTTCCCTGAGAAAAGGCTACTAGCCTAGTGGCACTAACTCAGTCAACAAAGGGTAAGTAAATAAATAAATAAAAATGCAAGCCTCAGTAGGAGTTACATACTACTATGTTAAAGGCATCCAGGCTTCAGGATATGCCACACATGAGGTTACATTTATGTCAGGACTCTATTTTAAATAACTGTGGCAAGAGTCAAAAGACAGAGAAAATGATCACACTGGACAAATCAATGATTTGCTTAGACACATCAGTACTTGTTATATTGGCATGTGACTTCATGTTATAAAATCTGTAGTATTATATCTGTAGAGTAATACAGAGTAACTCACCACATTTGCTTCAAGGAAGCCAACTAAACCTGGTCGCAAGTGTAACTAAGATGAACAGTCCATTATCATGTCAGTGTTTCTCTTTCTGTTCTTCTGTAATTCCAATATATAGGAGCATATTAAATAAGAATAATGCTAGGCAAGTGGACATGAAGACCATAAGCTGTCTCACCATGTACAACCTAAGTAGGCCCTTAGCAGGAAACAGCTTGAGTACTCCAAGGGACTACTATTCCTACAAGTTCTTGCCACCTATTTCAAGCACATAATAGTGTCAGGGTTTATATTACAAGCTCGACCACTTAGCTTGTCGAACGCTGAAACGTCGACAGCTAAATGGCAAAAGCTTAAAATCCTGAACGGACACTTATGCAAATGTTTTCATCGGGAAATAATTTGCTTGGCTGTTATCAGGAATTTGCCCTTTCCCCAATGTAGAGCAATCTCGGATTTGGTATATTTAGTTGGGAGGAGTGGGGGGGGGGGCAAAGCCCCCCCAGTTTGTTAGGGTTTTTAAGTTTATTTTAATTTGTGATGGCCAAGTGAATGTTTTCCCAGTGAAAAAGTTTGCATAAGTGGCCGTTTGTGATTTTCAGCTTTTACCGTTTAGCTGTTGACGTTCCGGCAATCAACAAGCTAAGCGGTCGAGATTCTAATATAGACCCTAGTGTCACTTCCCAGATTGAGCAGGGCTATACATGATAACCTTTGTGTATATTTGTGTCTACCCATTCAGTAATTAGGATTAGCCTTAAAGTAATCCAAGTAGCACTTCATTTGACCTTTAGTGGTAAATTATTCCAACGTCTGACAATACCGTGAATTAGGAACCCGTTCCTCCAGCAAGTCTTATTTATTTGCTGGTGTAGCGTTTGTAGAGCCACAAATTTTGCAAAGAAACAGGACTGAGTCATGGCTTAAAACATGAAGCATAAGTCTTCTCGGGACAGTCAGAAGGCAGTCAGACAGTCATAAGGAGAGCCGTGCTGATCTATCAGATGGTTAAAGGATTTAAGGCCTTTAATTTTTTGTTTAGATGTCTTTCTAGTTGAGTAACATGTTTGGATACCAAACACGGTACTGTTTTCCATGATGGGTCTGATAAAAAGAAAACTACAGCAATAAGATTACCTGTTTGGATCTTGAAGATAGTCCTCTGGAAATTAATGGGGCCAGATCAAAGCATTTTGTGGCTATAATATTAATACAGTGATCAAATGAGAGACAAGTGACCACATAAGTACCCAGGTTCTTTATGACTGTGTCTGTCTGAAGAGGAATAACTTTTATAATATATGAGGTCTGAGCATCTTTTTTGCCAAACACTACAATGCTGCACTTTGCATTTAGCTAGAGAATGTTTTTGGCATGCCATATGTAAAAAGCTCCAGTCCTTGATGGAGCACTTTAGTATCGGTAGATGAGTAGATAATAGTACCCATCTTGCAGCCATCAGCAAATTTGCTTAACCAGACTTCTGGGATATTGGCTTGGATAGTTGTAAAATAAATGTTAAAAAGGGGAGGGCTAAAACAATAGCTACATTTTAAGTTCAAAGGGGTACAGGAAACTTTCGCAGCCTGAGTTCTGTTGGAGATCCAGTTTGCAATCCAAGGGGACAACACAGGGGTTTATATTAAGTTTGTCTACCTTTTCAATAACACCAGCATGGCTATAGCATCAAAAGCCTTGGCCAAATTGAGATAAGCAGCGCACTGAGTGACCACTGTCCACTGTCCCAGTAACCCTTTCAAAGAATCTTAGTAAATTCAGGAGATGGGCTCTGCCCTTCACAAAAACAAACTGACTGGAATCTAGGTCAGTTAACTTGCCTGTGTTTGAATAAATGAATTGTGCTATGATATGTTCCATGGCATTTTATATGACGCTGGTGAGGCTGATGGGCCTGTTATTCCCAGAATCCCTAGAGGGGCCACCCTTGTATAGGGGAGTTACAGTAGCTGTTCTCCAGACATCAGGTGCAAATCCCATGGAAAGGCTGTGACTGGACAGTTTAAGTAGTGGTCAGATTGTGCATACTTGGAATTGATGAGAATGCAGCCTGATATGCTGTCTGGTCAAATCAAAGTATTATTTTTAGCCTTTGACAGAGATTCTAAGAATTGCTACAAAGTAATTTCAGATAGTGGAGGGAACAATGTGGGTGGGTGGGGTAAAGTATACAGGAAATTTTTCTGCTAATATTTTGTCTATGTCGCTCAGTCATTGTTGACAAATTCAAGAGGTTAAATATAAACTCTTATGTCATCCGGTGAATAACCAGCTGGCTCACAAACAGGACCCAGGAAGTTAGAATTGGGGAGTCTACCTCTACAAAGAGGCCAGTCACAAGAGGTGTCCTTCAGGGATCGGTCCTGGGACTGTTCATTTTTGTCATTTACTTCTCTAAAGTCTAGAGAAGAGAGGAATGAAGGTCAGCAGGACTAAGACAGAATATGTGTGTGTGAATGAGAGGGAGGACAGAGGAATGGTGAGGATGCAGGGAGTAGAGCTGGCGAAGGTGGATGAATTTAAGTACTTGGGATCAACAGTTCAGAGTAATGGTGAGTGTGGAAGAGAGGTGAAGAAGAGACTACAGGCAGGGTGGAATGGGTGGAGAAGAGTGTCAGGAGTGATTTGTGACAGACGGGTGCCAGTAAGAGTGAAAGGGAAGGTCTACAAGAGGGTAGTGAGACCAGCTATGTTATATGGGTTAGAGACAGTGGCATTGACAAAAAGGCAGGAGTCAGAGCTGGAAGTAGCAGAGTTAAAGATGTTAAGATTTGCACTGGGTGTGACAAGGATGGACAGGATTAGGAATAAGTATATTAGAGGGTCAGCTCAGGTTGGACAGTTTGGAGAGTAGAGAGGCGAGATTGCATTGGTTTGGACATGTGCTGAGGAGGGATGCTGGGTATATTGGGAAAAGGATGCTAAGGATGAAGCTGCCAGGTAAGAGGAAAAGAGGAAGGCCTAAGATAAGGTTTATGGACGTGGTGAGAGAGGGCATGCAGGCGGTTGGTGTAACTGAGCAATATGCAGAGGACAGGAAGAAATGGAAACAGATGATCCACTGTGGCAACCCCTAATGGGAACAGCCGAAAGAGAAGAAAACTTTACTAAAGTCAAGACCAATGTCAAAAGCCTCTGGCAGACTAAATTTGCACATGATTGCAAATTAGGAGCTGTCATAGAATCCCCACAGACAGAAATGCTCTCCAGGAAGTGCTGACACAGACTAATAACTGGTGTCAGAGCCATGGACTAAAACTAGATGCCAAGAATGCTTAATAGTATCCTTTGGGAAGTCATCCATCCCTGGTAACTATCATATTGACAACACACCCCTTAGAGTTGACCCCGTAGCCAGGGACTTGGGGACACACAAAGACAGTAGTCTACCCTTTGATCATTGCGTGTCTACAGTAGTGAGGAAATCATTCTATATTGTGCAGCTTATAAACAAACATATGGCATCTAGGTCCAAGAAGGTCATTGTTCCACTGTATTTGGCATTTATTAGATGTATCGTTGAGTACAGTTCCCCCTTTGGTATGTACCTAACCAGGCACATCCAACAATTGCAACACCCACATAGTTTCCTCACTAAAAGAATACAGGGCCTAAGTAACATGTCTTATGCAGACTGCCTAAAGGTCCTATTCCTGTGTTCTGTCCCCTACAGGTTGTTAAGGGAGGAGATCTATGCCTGGCATATAAGACATTGTTAGACCCATCCCTGATAGACTTCCTGTATATCCACAAAACAAACAGCACCTGAATTACCTGTTCTAAGGTATGTACCCCCGAGACTACCCCTTCTCTTGAACAGGCTGTCCATCCATGTGAAGCAAAGTTCCTCCCTAACCCAAATGAAGTGTAACTTAGGCAATTGGATAGGGAACAGAAAATTCATCCCTGGTTTGTCACCTATGTCTGTAATGGACAAGGCAACCTGTTAATAGTTTGTCTCCAAGGCCCCTGCTTGCAAATGTTTCATCTCACAAGCCCCTGCTTATACTTCTCAAGAGTACTAGAACTTGTCAGAGATTTCGGCTATATGGCTAGGCTTAAAAAGGCCCTTGTATTCATTAGCCTAGTACACACCTATGAGCCTATATCCCTGGGGTCAGAATATATGATATTTTGGACACTAGTGCTTAATTTTCTGTCATAACCAAACAAGGATCTGGTGTTTTGGTATATGTAGTGACCTTAAGCTTATACTCTGCCTTATATTTTCTAATAGTGCTCTTAAGTTTCTTGCTGGCATGCTTCAGGACAGTCTTTTTTCAGCCATTTATGTTAATCATGACATTTGAAAAAAAGTGATGTGAATACACATACAGTAAAAGAAAAGAAAACAAACCATAGAAATAATCCCATTACTATTTTTCATGCAATATACATGTTTTCTTTTTAAAAATGTTCATGTTCACTCCATCATTACATTACATTGCTCCATTCCTGCTTTACCTTAAATTTCACTCTTCCTCTTTAACAATATTCTGCATGTAATGTTGCCACAATTTCCAATTATTTCTGGTTAATGTGCTCCTTCTCTTTTCTAAAGATCCCGTCTTGTGGGAAAACTGTACATTAAACCCTGATTAGCGAATGAACATTCTCCAGCAGGATGTGAATGCACCGGTAATGCCTGCTAAAAACAAGCCTGTCGCTTCACAGCAGCATATTAAGTTGCTGTGAAGCTCATACAATTCAAATGCAAATGGCCACCATTTTTTATACTCACTAAACCATGCTTTGTTGTATACTGAAAGTAAATTATAATAAAAACTAACTAAAAAAGAAAATCGTGTGCCAGTGTGTTTATATGTGTGTGTGTGTGTGTGTGTGTGTGTGTGTGTGTGTGTGTGTGTGTGTGTGTGTGTGTGTGTGTGTGTGTGTGTATGAGTGCGTGTGTTTGTGTGTGTGTGTGTGTGTGTGTGTGTGTGTGTGTGTGTGTGTGTGTGTGTGTGTGTGTGTGTGTGTGTGTGTGTGTGTGTGTGTGTGTGTGTGTGTGTGTGTGTGTGTGTGTGTGTGTGTGTGTGTGTGTGTGTGTGTGTGTGTGTGTCTGGATATTAAATACCTGTATATGTTATATTTCTGATGTGAAATACTTCCCCCAGCAAAAATAAATATACTAAAGCAACTTTGCTTCATTATGCAGAGGAAAAAATATGTATATAATACTTTAAAAAAATACAAGATTTTGCAGCTAGACCATTCTCTAAGTGCAATAATGCCCTCCAGGGTATATGTTATTGTAGAAATAATGCCCTTCCATGCATTGTCAGGCCTCAGAACACCCCCTGGTTTGCAATATTTCCGCAATAACACACACCCTGCTGGGAATTATTGCTTGTTTGCAATATTCAATACTTCAGTTATGGCTGGTTTAGATTTTTTGATTTCCATGTTCTAGTAATTTCTTTTTGGGCAGCCACTAGCATTAAATTTGGTAAAGCCTTACCATGTCAAGGCAATTCGGATCCTATATCCCCGCTTAAAAGAATAATTTTATTTAGTTGCATTCATTTGTGCCCCCAGAATTTCTGACAAAGTACGCTCTAGGGAATTTTTAAAATCTGACAAGTTGTTACACTCCCAGATAACATGTTCCCAGTTACCTCTTTCCCATCTCTTGTCCAGCATTTGCTACCTGAAAAAAAGTTCTCTGAAGCCTGGGATATACAAAATACCTATGCAAACATTTCCAAGCAAAAATCTTAAACCTGATGGACTTTGCTTCATACTTGGGAAACACAAAACTGTTCTTTGTAATTTGCCTTTCCAATTTCTATTCCAATTTTTTTTTAACTTCTTCTGAAGGGTGGCCTAATGGTTAAGGTGTTTGCCTTACAAACACAAGGTGCAGGGTTTGAGTCTCACAAGGGATAACTGGGTAGGCTTAAAATGGTCCACAAGGGCAGTTAGCCTAGTACTAATCTATGATGGATAACTGCCATGCAATATTTTATATGTTCCACTAGTTATCCTTTATAACAGCAGGTACTGTTCTAGACTCAATTAAAATTTTAGTTAGAATTACCACATCCCTTATTTTATCAATTCCTACTAGAGAATGCAGTCTCTGATTTGCAGTCCAAACTTCTGTTTAACTTCATAGGCTGGTACTAAGCTAACTGCATTTGCAGGCCATTTTAAGCCTAGCCACTTACCCCCATGTGAGAATCAAACCCTGCACCTTCTGCTTGTAAGGCAAGCACCTTAACCATTATGCCATCTTCCCACCACCCACTTTATTGCTTTCTCTCTCTAGTTATTTGCCTCACAGAAACGGATAACTGGTGCCAGAGCCATGGCCTAAAGTTAAATGCCAAGAAATGCATAGTCATACCCTTCGGGAAAAACAAGGTTACCCCTAGCTACCATATAGGTGGCAATCCACTGAGCACAGAAGAAGTCATCAGGGATCTGGGGACCCAGGTTGACAGTAGCCTTTCGTTTGACACTCATGTTGCTAAAGTAGTTAGGAAAACCTTCTACATTGCCCACCTGATCATGAAGGGATTCACATCTAGATCAAGGGAGGTCATCGTCCCCCTGTACTCATCACTCATAAGACCTATGATTGAGTACAATGCCCCATTCGGAATGTATCTGACCCGACACCTGCAGCAGCTGGAAAGGCCCCAAAAGTTCCTCACCAAAAGGATAAAGGGTCTCAAAAATAGGTCTTATGCTGCCCGACTGAAAGAACTCCAGCTCTATTCAGTCTCATACCGCTTGCTCAGAGGTGACCTGTGCCTGACATATAAGGCCATGTCAAACCCTGATTTGATGAATATGCTTCACCTCAAAAATCTAGATCCCTCAGAACCACAAGGGTGGGAGACTTAAACCTTGACACGGTTATTAATAGAACGTGCTGGAGGGACAGATTCATCACCCAGAGACTCCCTATGCTGTGGAACAAAATCCCGGTACATGTGAGGCAGAGCACCTCACTGGCCTTGTTCAAGAGGAATCTTGACCAATGGATGGGGGATCGCAGATATACCCCAGGGATTACTTCAGTGTCACTGCTTGACAGAGGCACAGCAAAATAATGGGCATAGTTTTATTCAAACTAAAGGGGTGGCGAAAGCCAAATAACTATGGGCTAGGCTTATAAATGCCCTTGGGCAGATAGCCTAGTATGAACCTATGAACCTATGAACCTAATTCATTGGTTCCTCTGTTCATTTTCTTCAATACGCTCTAATGCCTTCTTGCCTATTTTCTATACCTCTACTGGCACTCAGTCTTATTAGTAAAATCTTCTTTCTCCATTCCTGAGTTGGCTTAGTTTTTAGAATACTTTCTGGCACCATAATATTTTGTATGCTTGTAGTTGTTCTCTTTAAAGCCCTGCATCCAAAATCCCACCCTCCTTATTTCATTAACTCTCCTACTTCATCTTCATTCCTTTCCACTTTGATTTATAACTTTCTACTTGAATTTTATATCCTGACACTCAAGAAATCAGCGTCATAATGTCAAAATCAGCAATAGCAACATGTTTCGGGGATTACTCTGGAGCAAACTAAACCAACAAGTGTTTTTATTTTATTTATTTAGCATTCGTTTAGCGGGAAAGTCTGGCTGGGACAGAGCCCATTTTCAGCAGAAGCCCAGGGAGAAACTCTACAGATGCATGTCTTTGGAATGTGGGAGGAAACCAGAGCCCCTGGAAGAAACCCACACAAATGCAGGGAGGACATGCAGACTCCACACAGAAGACTCTCCAGCAGAGAATTGAACTGGAGAACCTCTTGCTGTGAGGTGACAACACTAACCGCTGCATCACTGCACCACCCACATCCCCTGCTAATTATAAATACAGATCGCCCAATCCCCAGGGAAAGGAAATATTTTCCTACCCGGGGATTGTTGATCTTGCATACCTGTCGACCACTTGTCTGTGCTGACCAAATGACATCGATCTCCTGGGTGTCGGGGTAGTATCCATTCAACCTACTGCCTTTCACCTATATATATATATATATATATATATATATATATATATATATATATATATATATATATATATATATGCGTGTGTGTGTGTGTGTGTGTGTGTGTGTGTGTGTGTGTGTGTGTGCTGTCTCTCTCTCTCTCTATATATATGTATATATATATATATATATATATATATATATATATATATATATGTGTGTGTGTGTGTGTGTGTGTGTGTGTATGTATGTGTGGTGACCAACACATTGTCAGCTGGCAACTTGTCAAACCCAGGGAAACAATGACACAACTGATAAAAAAATCAACTGATTAAACATGTGGGCAGTGTTTCTGTGTGCGAATCAGGTAATTTGCCCATTCCCCACTGTAGTGTGATCTCAGACTTGGTAAATGTAATTAGCAGGAGGTGTGTGGTGCACAGCATCCCTTGTGGAGGTTCAGGGGAGCTTTCTTCCATGCAAAAAAATATGGGATGTCTTTTTTTTTTGTCTTTGTTTTGATAGGCTAATTTGACAAGTTGTGTTTGATTTGTTGATATTCTATCAAAGACATTTTCCATGAGATCTGATGTTGTCTTTTTTGTCCAATTCAACCTTTGGGTTATCAAATCTGACTGGATTCAACCTTGACGCCTCTCAGAAGCTGTGGATCCAGGACTCTGACTCCTCCCCTACTCACAATTCCCTCTCTTCCCCTAAACTATCTCAGATCTCATGTGCTGCCTGATCAGAAGTTCACTTGTACAAGGGTTGTGAGAATGAAGATAAGTCCCAATTTTTTCTGTATTTCAAGACTATAGTTTAATTTTCATACCTTAGTTACTATTTACCTCCCCTAAAAAATGTATTATAATAATAATAATAATAATGTCTTTTCTAAGTTTCTTTTTCTGTAGTGTAGTTATTGTTGACTTAAAATTAAGATTATTAGGATATCTTTTTGGTCTAGAATTTTTTTTTGCGGATAATATTTTCAGTTAAAATTGATGGCTGAAGGTTCCCTTGTTTAAAAAATGCTTGGCCTGTGAACACAAAATTCCATTGCAGGCCCTGCTTTCACTTTGCGTATACTGTTTGGAAGCAGTGCATTTTGGGAGTAGACTCTGATTCTTGCTCTTCCATTGGTGTCAGGGTGTTACATTGGGGCAGAAACAAGTTGATTTTAAAAGGTCTGATTCCTGCCCCTCATTGTGGTCCTTCCACTGAAAAATCCTATCAGCACTCCTGAAGGACTGCCTGACTGTCAAACTCTGGAGGCACTCGAGGGGACACATATTTCTGCACCCTCAAACCTGGCAGGCTATCACACTAGAAACATGGGTGCTGAGGATAATCACCAGAGGTTAACATTATTCCACTTGTTCCCCTCCTCAAAAGAAGAAAAGGATTCCCACTGTTCCCCAGTAGCCCCCCCCCCCCAGATATGTTAGGATCTGGAGTCTATTCAAGGTTCTTTTTAGTTTCAAAATAGACAGGGGACCTCAGGCCAATTTTAATTCTAAGTTATTTCAGTTAGTGTTTAAAACAGACAAAGTTCCAGATGGTCATGTTTCAGTCCATTCTATCTCTTCTAAAGTAGAATGACCGGATGTTCTCTATGGATTTTCAGGATCCCTATTACCATGTCAAGTTAGCAAACAGTCTAGGAGATTTCTCTGTTTCCATCTGGGAGCCATTCACTTCCAGTTCAAGTCACTGCCCCGTGGTCTCACCACAGCCCCTCAGGTGTTCACCAAATGCATGTCAGTGGATGCAGTGTGTCTTAGATTGATGGGGTTTGTTCCTATGCTTTGATGATTGGCTCCTTACCACCCCAGCCAGGGATCTTCTAGTCTAACAATGTGATCTCTTGCTCCAGCTTCTTCAGAAGATAGGTATTACAGTCAATCAGCCAAAGAGTCAATTGCCCCTCATACAACAGAGTTCATTGGATGCCACCTGGTTACGATCAGTCAAATAGCCAAATTCCAAGAATCCAAGATTTCATATCTGCATCAAGTAGCTCTTCAGGTTTGCCAACATCCATTATCCCCAGCATGACTCATTCTCTGGCTACTGGGGCTGATGGTTTTGATGATTACATGAGAGTCCTTCAATGGACCTATCAGTACAGTGGTCCCAATTTTTTCATCCTCTTCATACTCAGATTAATTTTACACCTATTTGCAGATCTCACATCAGGTGGTGGTTGACCTCCCTGGCAGTTCTGAAAGGTTGGCTGTTTTCTCCATCTTCTCCAGTGGCTACAGTAATGAAGGATGTTTCCTTCCTGGGGTGGGCGGTAGGACATTTCAAAGGGAAGATGGTCCATGGTTCTTGGTCGCACATGGAAACCAGTCTTCACATCAGTGTCTTAGAGATGAAAACAGTCCTCCTAGCATTGCAGGCTTTTCAGGACTCACTCCCCAAGGGTGTGATTTTCATCCAGACAGACATCATGAAAGTAATCTGGTACATCAACAAGCAAGGGAAAATGCAATAATGCCCTGTACCTGTGTGCCAGGAGTCCATGAGAGTGTGACACTGGGCTATGTCTTCCCATAATTTACTCATAGCAATGCATATCCCAGTGACTTCCAGTGTTCTAGCAGACAAGTTAAGCAGGTCCATTCTTCTGCCTCATGAGTCGTCCCTCAATCAGACAGTGGCAAATCAAATCTTCAGTCACTGGGGCCAACCTTGCTGATATATTTTTGGTTCATACCTAAACAACAAGTGCAGCAGTTATTTTGCCCTGATCCATCCACAGGATCAATCAGCCAGGGATACTCTAGTCTACAATTGGCCCCAGGACTTCTTCATTCCTTTCCTCCCATTCCACTGTTAATGAAATTCATTCAGAGGGCCAGAAGGTGCAAGCCAGGGTGATCCTCATTGCTCCTTTTTGGCCTAGGCAACTGTGTTTCCCCTTACTCTGGCCTCATCTACTACATCCTCCCTGGACATTGGATCGCTATCCAGATCTATTGAGTTACCATTCTGGGCAACCTCTCCCAGATTTGAAGACCCTGAAATTAACAACATGGTTCTTCCAATTTTTAACCATGGCCTGAAATGCCAGGCTAGCCATTTTGTTGGCTCATGTTTTGTCAACTTTACAGAAACTGAACAGTAGGAAAGTTTACCTCAGCAAATGGAAAATGTTTTCTATTTGGGCAAACTCTGAGATGAATAGATCCCTTTTCAGGGCATCTTCCTTCTATTTTAGACTTCCTGCCAGATCTTTTCCAAAAAAAAAGGTTCTCGTTATTCAACAATCAAGGCTGAATTAATGGTTATTTCCAATTTCCATGTTAGTTATAATCAAGCCTCCATAGTCTCATTGAAGACCTCTAACACCTTTCTGAAAGCAGTCTTTCTATTGAGACTCTCTATAAGGGATCCATTTTCACCATGGAACATATATCTCATGCTCCAAGCCTTAAATCCATCTCCCTTTGAAGCAGCAGTCACACCACACTTGAAGTTCCTTTTTTAGAAAACCCTTTTCTGGTGGCAGTTACTTCATTAATAAGAATTTCTGAATTGTAAAGACTTTTGTCTAAACTCCCTTATTTGGTCTTCCATAGGGATAGAGTATCTTTGAGAACAACCCCCTTCTTTCATCCCACAGGTAGCATCTGAAATTAACTTTAATCATACTATCAATCTGTCAGTATTCTTTCCAACATTTTCATACAAAGGAGATTATATTTTACATTTAATATATGTTCATAGGATCATAGGAAGTTACTAGGTTAATGGCCCTTATAAGCATAGCCAAATTTTACCCTTGTTACCATGATCAGCACCTATTACCCCTGTCCAAGAGGGACATAGGTGAAACCCACAGGGTGAATTTACAGTAACACATCCAATCGTCCAGATTGTGTTTGAAGAGGGCCAATGAGGTGCTCTGTTTGACATGAAGTGGGAGTCCATTCCAAAGGTCTGGTAACATTTTGGAGACAAATTTGTCCCTCCAGCAGGTTCTATTGATGTCACATACCAGGTTAAGTTCTTTAGAGTGAATACCTCATGTACCATTTGACTTGTGGATATGCAGCATTTCCAATAAAGCAGGGTCAGAGATCGCCTTATATGCAAGGCACAGATCACCTCTAAGTAGTCTGTATGAAACAAAATAAAGTGACAGGGATTTCAGCCAGTTCACATAGGATAGCTGTTGAAGACCTTGGATTATCTTTGTGAGAAACCTTTGTGGTCTCTCCATTGCTGCAGGTGCTTTGAAAAGTACATACCGAAAGGGTTATTGTACTCAATTATTGACCTAATGAGTGAAGAATACAGGGAGGTGATAACTTCACTTTTTCTTGAGGCAATGCCTTTACTTATGGGGTGAGCCATATAGAATGCCCTTCTTACCACTCTGGAGACATGGTCATCAAAGGCAACGTTGCTGTCTACCTGAGTGCCCAGATCTCTCACCACTGAGTGTGTACTTAATGTACAGCCATTGATGTAGTAATTTGCAGAAACATCGCTCTTGCTGAAAGGGATGATAATAAATTTTTTTGCATTAAGTTTGAGGCCATGACTTTGGCACCAATCATTTGTTTGCGTAAGATCTTTTTGAGGGATGTTGACATTGTTTGGGGATTTTATGACCGCACCCAGTTTGCAGTCAACAGCAAACTTTGTGAGCCACAGTCCCTTGATTTTAGCTTGTACTTTCCCTCTTCCCCTCCCCAAAAAAATCCTTCACCTCTTTATAAATTATAATTCACACCTTCTTCTCTAGTTGATAAAAGTATGCCTTACTTATACTTTTTTGAACATAACTATCTTCTACCTTAATACCTTAATTTGCTGTTCTGTGTGCTTTTACGTGTTCAAGTGCTCTTATTTGATTTTTCATAAACTTTTTTGCCATTTTTTAACTTATCTGCATTTATTTAAACTGTATTTGCCTTAATATTGTTACACACTCAAGTGTGCTAGCTTGTACTCATTTCAAGTGTTTTTGCTACTGTCTTTAGTTCATTATTTCTATTACAGAGAGAACATTTTGAAAAAGCCAACCCACTTACCTAACAAAAAAAAAAAAAAAAAAAAAAATATATATATATATATATATATATATATATAAAATCCAAGCTTGTTTCCTGCCTTTCCTGTAAGTAGTGTAGTCCAGATACAGATTTGCTGTATCCAGGACTATTTGTAAGCTTCTGAGCCCCCCAGTGCCTTTCTGTGTTGGAGGGAAGCCTTCTAGCTTATCAGTGGGAGTGGTAAGCACTAGGTAGCCTGTCTACCACAAGAGTGGTTTCTGGCCCAGAAATTGTAGTTTACTGACCATTTGGGCAGTTTTTCCATCTCTTTCAACTTTCTAGTTTAAAAGCCTGCATTTGCACTTGTTTCCCACCTTCCTGTAACTAGTCTAGTCCAGATACAGATTTGCTGTATCCAGGACTGTTTGTAACCTTTGGTGCCCCCAAGCCTTTCTGATTTGGAGGGAAGCCTTCTAGCTTATCAGTGGGAGTGGTAAGCACTAGGTAGCCTATCTACCACAAGAGTGGTTTCTGGCCCAGAAATTGTTGTTTGTTGGCTGTTTGGGCAGTTTTTCCATCTCTCTCAACTTTCTGGTTTAAAAGTCCATGTTTGCAATTGTTTCCCACCTTCCTGTAACTTGTCTAGTCCAGATACAGATTTGCTGTATCCAGGACTGTTTGTAAGCTTCTGAGCCCCCAAAGATTTTCTGTGCTGGAGGGAGGCCTTCTAGCTTATCTGTGGGAGTGGTAAGCAGTAGACAGCTTATCTACCACAAGAGTGGTTTCTGGCCCAGAAATTGTAGTTTACTGACCATTTGGGCAGTTTTTCCATCTCTTTCAACTTTCTAGTTTAAAAGCCTGCATTTGCACTTGTTTCCCACCTTCCTGTAACTAGTCTAGTCCAGATACAGATTTGCTGTATCCAGGACTGTTTGTAAGCTTATGTGCCCCCAAGCCTTTCTGTGTTGGAGGGAAGCCTTCTAGCTTATCAGTGGGAGTGGTGAGCACTAGGTAGCCTATCTACAACAATATCCAGATCCAGATTCTTAGTTTTAGCACTTGAATTTGGTTATTTGTGCTCAGTACTTGTTCAGAACTTGTAAGCTCTAAATAAGCTACTAATTACTATAGCACTCAACCTTCCTCATTACCTAGAGGAAAACAGTTTTTGTACTTACTTTTCTCACTTGCTTAGAGAAAAACAGCTCTTGTACTCACTTTCCTCTCTTCTCTAGAGGAAAATTGTTTTTTATTCAGGCATGTCGAAGGGTCAGCTCCCAGTATTCTCTCCTGTCTATGTGATGAATCTGAGCATCTTGGGGCAATGTAGCAATTGCCTCATGTACACAGACAACCCTCTCCTCCTATCACCAACACTACAACCTGTGAGAGATGCATTTATCTAGCCAAACTGGAGGTAAAGCTTTCTCCAACCAAGACTGAACTTGACAGTCAAGAGGAGAAAGTAAACACTTGCACCACACCACACTCACCACATAGTTCCACTAAACCTACAGCACTAAAATCCACACATAGAAACAGAAAAACATTCGCGGAGGCTCTCAATAATAATCTGCTCAAGCAACAGAGACCTCCAAAGCAGAAACACAAGCAACCTCCCCCCACCAACACAACCCAAATGGTACATAGCCCACAGACTCAGTGTGTCACGCAACCACAGCCCATAAAGCAAAACAACGTACCCAACACACTAGTCATAAGTGACTCTATAGTTAGCCACACTGATGTCCCACTCACCAGGCTAAACAAAGAGAAGGTTACTGTCAGCTGCCTGTCGGGTGCCAGGATCCACCACATAACCCACGCACTCAGGTCACTCCACAACAAATACAAATATGACTCTGTGATTGTCCATGTTGGTGTGAATGACCTGAGATGTACCTCCCTGGACTACATGAAAAGAGACATGGAAGAGCTCTCCCATCTTGTAGCCTAGGCAGGTATGACCCTAGTCCTGAGTAGCATCCTGCCATCACCCAGAATGATACCGCAGTACAAGGACAAAATGATTTACTTCAACAATTGGCTAAGCTTCTGGTGTCATTCTAAGGGGATCCAGTATCTGTCTGCCTGGGACGACATGGTCGACAGACCATGATGCTTTGCCAGAGATGGCCTGCACCTGTCACCCTGGGATTCCAGATACTGGCAAAAGCTCTTGCCACCCCTATAGTGCCTTTTTTAGGCAAGGTTCAAATGACAAATTCACCACCATGACAGAACAGGCAGGCAAAAACAGAGGGTAATGCTACTCAATGCTAGAAGTCTAAATCTCAAAATGTACTCACTTGAAGCACTCCTTAAAATGGAGAACATCGATATCTGTGCAGTGACTGAGAGCTGGTTCAAGGCTCCAGAGAGCACCCCTGCATTTCCAGGCCATAACTCGTACTAGACGTTTCGGCCATCTAACCTGGACTGGAACACCAAAGGCGGAGGTGTGTCCATGTTCATTAAGGATATCCACACCTCCAGGCTAGTTGCTCAGCATAATGAATCCGAGGTTATCCAAGTGCAACTAACTCTGGGAAAAACTGCAGTCCAAATTGTAGCTTGCTACAGATCCCCCACCATGCTCCAGGATTCCCACTCTTCTTTTCTTGATATACTGGAAAATATTAGGGATCAACCAAACACCCTAATATTGGGCAATTTCAAGTACCCCACCATTAACTGGGAAAACTACTCATGTACCAACTCCTTCACTTAGCGCTTTCTGGAATTCATAAATTCCAATGCCCTGGATCAACTTATCCACACCCCCACCAGGGGCAGCTATATCTTAGACCTAGTCATTACCAACATGAGTGACTGGTGTTCCACACCTGAAGTCAATTCCTCATTGGTCAGATCTGACCATAAGCTAATCACCCTAGATATCCACATCTCGCCCCCACCCCTCATTAAGGAAACCATGTTAAAAAATTTCTCCAAAGCCAACTTCATGCTTCTTAAGACAGAAGTGGCGAACTTCATGACACCCATGCAGATGGGCAATACAGTTACGACTGCTGAATCCTACACAAATGCACTCTATAAGCATTTTCACAAGTGCATGGATCGTGCTATCCCAAACAGAACCAAGACACTATCCTCCAAAAAAAAGGAAGCCAATCTGGTGGTCCCCTGCCATAAACAAGCTATACAACATAAGGAAGAAACTGTTGCAAAAGCGAGTAAAATTCCATGAGTGGAGGAGCTCCTTGGTCAGCCTCAGTAAGAAGCTGATATCCCTTATAAGATCCACAAAAGCTAGCTGCGAAAACAAGATCACCAATGATTCTAAGGACAACCACAAAGCATTCTATAGCTATATCAAGAATCTCAATGGCAACACCCAGATCTGCTCTGAGTTACAGCACAATGGCACAAAAATTACAGAACCAACTGATATTGCCAACATCCTGGCAGATAGGTTCAGTGCTAACTTTACCCCCCTCTCACCCTCTAAATGGCCCATATCTATACAGGAAGAATGCAGAGTCCCTGTAATCACAACTACACAGGTAAAAGCAGCACTCTCTACAGCCAAATACACAGCATCAATGGGACTGGACAACATCCCAGGCTGTGTTTTACACGAACTTCAGAACGAACTGGCTCCGCACCTAAGCACCATGTTCAATCATAGCCTCATGTCAGCCTTTGTGCCCACTGAATGGCGCACAGCAACAGTTACCCACTTCACAAAGGGGGAGCCACCACTGATCCTGGGAACTATCGCCCTATTAGCCTGATGAGCCTGGTCTGTAAGGCCATGGAATGTATCATCATGGAATTCATAAACAAAGACATTGGTAACCTGCAAACTGTGGACCCCACTGTGAAAGGCAAATCATGCCTCTTGAACCTGGTCAACTTCTTTGAGGCATTCACCAAAGCCGTAGACAAGGGTAAGGAGGTTCACACAGCCTATCTTGACCTCGCCAAGGCTTTCAACACCATTCACCATTCTGGAATTATAGCTAAACTCACTAAACTAGATATAAATCCCTATGTCACAAGATGAGTTGCCAACTGGCTCACTGACAGAACCCACACTGTAAAAGTTGCAGACTCCAAATCTGACTTCAAACCAGTGACAAGTGGAGTACCACAGGGTTCAGTCCTGGGACCTCTCCTGTTTGGTATCTACTTCTGTGAAGTACAGGCTAACATAGAAGGCCTCTGGCTAATGAAGTTCACAGATGACTGCAAACTAGGAGCTATAGTTGAGTCCCCAAATTATGTGGACATCCTACAGAAGGGCTTCACTTAGACAGATGCCTGGTGTAAGAGCTATGGCCTCAAGCTCAATGCCAAAAAGTGCATTGTTATCCCCTTTGGTAAAAACTCTGTACCCATGAACTACCACATAGGCAGCAGTCTTCTTAATGCCAAATGTGTGATAAGAGACCTTGGGACCCAGGTGGACAGTACTCTCTCCTTTGATAATCACATTGCCACAGTAGTCAGGAAATCATTCTATGTGGCACACCTTATCACAAAAGGGTTCTCATCCAGGAAAAAAGAGGTAATTGTTCCCCTCTACTCGACACTCATTAGACCCATTATAGAGTACAACTTCCCTTTTGGAATGTACCTCACAAGACATCTGCAGCAGCTGGAAAGGTCACAGAAGTACCTCACAAAGAGGATTACTGGCCTCAAACAGATGCCCTACACTGACCATCTCAAAAAACTCCAACTTTACTCTGTAGCATATCGCCTACTCCGAAGTGATCTCTGCCTAACATATAAAGCTATGTCAAACCCAGAGCTGTTGGACATGCTACACCTAAAGGAATCCCAATCCCTCTGAGCTACATGCTCTATGGACCTAAACCTTGTTACCACAATAAACAGGACATGCTGGAGGGATAGACTCCTGTCCCAGAGACTTCCCATACTCTGGAACAAGCTACCATCTATGTCACGCAAAGTTCATCATTAACACTCTTCAAGAAAAATCTCGATGAGTGGATGGGAAATAGGAAATACACCCCGGGGACCACGTCTGTGGCTCTGATTGACAGGGGCACAGGAAATTAATTTTCTTGGGTTGGCGTAAGCCAGGGAACTTTGTTGGCTAGGCTTACTTAGGCCCTTGGGCCGATAGCCTAGTACCTACCTATGAACCTATGTATAACTAAAAGAACTAAAAACATTGTAACCTCTTATCTTAGTATCCATATCCATAACCAATGATTTCCAACATCTCAGCCTTTCTATTATATTGTATTTATTGTCCTCCCACATATCCTTGGCTGCGATATTAGAATCCTTTTTAATCCATACAGCTAAATACTGAATTTTATCATGTCTTTAAAAAATATGAGTATTGATAAACTAATTCACGTGTGGGTACATAGTTTATTGTTACAGCTTTTGTTTTATCTTGATTTATGTTACGTCCTGAAATACTTAAAAATGCCTCAAAATGTTCAATAACACCAACATGTCCTTTTCTGGATTTATCAAGTGCAGTATATCATCTGCAAATTAAGCTAAATTTTTTTGATTACCATACCAGTAATATCCACGAATTAGTGAGTCCTTCATTTTCTTTGCTAATTATAATAAATAGAAAGCAAATCACCATCGTCATCAACCCCCTTTTTCTCATTTTATAAGTGGGGTCGAGGTGTCTTGTTAACTGTTGCCATTTCTCTCGATTCAATGCCAGACTTCTGCCTTCTTCAACACTCCTGCCTTTGACTGTCGCAGATAATCTCTCACACAATCCATCCACCTGTTTCCTGAACACCCTTGTTTCCTCTTGCCTTCTTCCTCTCCATCCAAAATCTTCTTCTACATTTTGTCTTCCGTTTTTCTGCACATGAGCCTGAATCACCATAATCTGTTCTCTTTGATCTTTTCTGCAATTGGAGCTACTTGGGCTTCTGCTCTTATGTCCTCATTTCTTCAACTGTCCCACAATATACATCCTACCACCCTTCTCAGGCACTTCATTTCCATCACCTCTAGCTACCTCAACTGCACTGCCTTTACTGCCCAGGTTTCTGTACCATACAGTAGTACTGGTCACACCACTGTTTCACACACCTTACTTTTCAGCTTCTTTGACATTCTTCTATCATAGACTACACCTGACATTCTATGTCAGTTGGCTGCAGCCCTTCTGATTCTAGCTTTGACTTATTCATTCATACTTCCCTTCTCCTCAGCCTCCCCTTCCAGACACTTGAAACTATTAACTTATCCCACTATCTTCCCTTTTATATCAGTTTTGAACTTCTTTTGATCCCCCCCATTTGCTGCCATTGCCGCTCTTTTCTCTACTCAGTTTCATCTCATGTGCCTTCAGTTTTGCATTCCATTCACCTGTTCTTTGCTGAAGTTTTTGCTTAGAGTCTGCCTGTAATGCTACATTGTCAAAATACAGTAACTCTGTTGATCTGTTCCCTGTGACCAGTTAGCTAATGTAGTCCATCACCAGTATGAACATCAGTGGACTCATAGCTGAACCCTGATGCACATCCGGTCCCACTCGAAGCCCATCTGTGAGATCGAATAATGTTCGTTCTTGAGGTCCTTGTACATAGCTTGTACTAATTCTACATGTTTGTGGGACTTTGAACCACCACAGAACTGCCAAAATCAGCTTTCTTGGGACCTTGTCATATGCTTTCTCCAAGTCTAGGAATGCCCTATTTCCTCATCTGTAGCTTTTTCTCAACTGTCTGTCTCACTGTAAACACTGGGTCAGTTGTGCTTCATCCTGATCTGAATCTGAACCAGTCACCTCACATCTTACTTTCTACTACTCTGCATATCCATTTAACAATCACTGCCTTGAGAACTTTCATGCAATGGGACATAAGTTTGATAACTCTGTGCTGCCCACAGTTGTGGACATCCCCTTTGTTCTTGTATACTGGCAGATTCTCTAGCCATCTCAGAGAATCCTTTCCCTCCATACCGCTATGAGTACCCTCAGGAGCCATTTCTCCCCGATCTCACCCAACATGTGCTGTGACCTCATCTGAGCCTGCTGCTCTCCCTGACTTCATTTTCATTAGTGCTGTTCTCACTTCTTCTAGGGTGGGCTCCTCTTCTTCCCCTCTCATCGCAGGCTGTTTCTGGGGCAGTACAGCTTCTGTGGGGTTTTCTTCATTTAGAAGCTGCTGTAAGTACTCCTTCCAGCTGCCTTTGATGTCATGTGGACTGATGAGCAGGTTGTTGTTGGCATCCCTTATGAAGGATGTCTGACTCTCTTCTTTAGCTTTCTGTCTTTGACTTGCAACCTGACAGAGTTTCTTTAAACAAAACAAATGACAAAGAGGAAAGAGGACATCTCTGCCTGGTTCCTCTGATCAGAGAAAATACCTCCCACCTTAATGCTTGCCTCAGCCCTTCATATGCCCTTCTTATTAACCTGTTATTATTTCAGGGAATGCAAATGCTACTGTTAGAGGGAGAAATACTAAAATACAAGTGTTAGAATAGATTTTCTCTAGTAAAATTATTTCAGACATTTATTTCTAAGCAAGTTAGGCCAACAAACATGTTTGTGTTCTGTGAGAGATTATCATAACTGAGGCAGAAGTTATAGTGAACCTACTGGTTGATAAATTTAGTTCTTACTTTACTCATCTCTCCCCTTTTTCTGTCCCTCAGGATATATATGAAACTGTCTCGCCTCTAACTATCACACATGACCAAGTCCTAAAAGTCCTATCAAAAGCTAGAAATACTGTATCGATGAGTCCTGACAATATCCTTGGATACATCTTGAAAAGCATGAAGCATGCTTTAGCCACCCTCCCTAACAACACTGTTCAACCTCATAATCCATATAGAATTTGTACCAAACAACTGGAAAATAGCTACAGTCATTCCCCTGCATAAGGGAGGGCCTTCCACAGATGCAGGCAATTACAGACCCATAGGTCTGACCAGCCTCATATGCAAAGCCATGGAAAAACTTATCATGGAACTACTCAGTAAGGATGGAAGGAACTTCCAAACACTGGACCCATCTCAGTTTGAATTTGATAAGGGCAGGTCATGCTTACTCATCTTGGTGGACTTTTTTTGAAAAGATCACCAAAGTAATAGGTGAAGCTAAAACAGTACACTGCATACCTTGCCCTGGCCAAAGCTTTTGATATAATAATCCATTCAGGCAAACTAAGAAAGCTAAATAAACTGGGATTAAGCCCCTATGTCATCTGCTGTACTGCCCACTGTCTCACAGAGGATGCAGGAAATTAAAATAGAGGAATTTAACTCCACAAAAAGACTAGGTGCCAGTAGCACCCACCCAGCCAATTCAGTGCCGGGACCTCTCCTGTTTGGCTTCTACTTCTCTGAAGTAAAAGCTAGTAACAAAGGGCTCTGGCTAAGTTTGCAGATGACTGCACGCTAGGAGCAATCATTGCATCCCCAAATGACTTTGCCATCCAGCAGGAAGGTTTGTGCCAAATAAATGTATTCTAATTAAATACCAAAAAAATACATTATCATATCTTTTGGGAAGTCATCTACCCTGGGGAACTACTACATTGACAATGCAAACCTAAGAGTTGACCCAGTTGTTTGGGATTTGAGAACTTATGTGGACAGTGACCTAACTTTCGACCAACATGTGTAAGAAAGTCCTTTTATATTGTACAGCTTATAAACAAAGAGCTTATGTCTACATCTAGTAACATCACTGACTTCCTTTACTTAGCCCTCATTAGGCCAGTCACTGAGTATAATGCTTCCTTAGGCATGTACCTGTCCAGACACATGCAACAACAGTAATGCCCTCATAGATACCTTACTAAAATGATACAAAGCCTAAATAGTATGTCCTGCATGGTGTGATGACCCAACACTGGACCAGTAATCAAGGAGCCTCAGTCCTTACCATTGGCACCAGTGGGGGACATACACTGGGAAGAGGACAAATACACACACACAGTATTTCCTGATGCATCTATCTGCATCAAATGCAATTTTCCTTAAGAGCACACAGAGACCACAGTCAGTCCAGGACTGGTTCCTCTACCTTTCTCCAGATCCCCAATAAGACTTCCCACTGGCACAGCTATAGAATTGAGATCTCAGCTAAGTGGCCAAGCCAGACCTCCAGCACCCTCTCTGTCCAACCAGTGCTTCGCATCCCTGCCCAAGAAGCTGACACACACACTCTTTGAAGTCTGATTTACACACACACACACACACACACACACACACACACACCCACACACACACACACACACACACACACACACACACACACACACCCACACCTGGGAAATGCTGGCACAGGTTTACTAGCTATGCCCACTTTTGCCCAGACTATAAGGTAGTTATCACTGCCACCAGCCAACTCTTTTCAGCTACCTTAAGGCCCTTAACAAAGGGTTTCCAATCTTACTGTGTAACATTAATACCAATGGTAGTTTGACCAAGAGCAAGGCTGTTAGGAGTGGCTCACAGTGTCACCAAATAAATCTGCAAGTACTCTCAGAACTTAAATATCTCTACACAGATCAGCCACAATGAAAGGTTTAAATATATTAAATAATAAATAATAAAAGAACAATAAAATACTCAGTATATATTCACAGTGACATCAGAGTTCCAAACCACAGAGAATATTTCAAACAATATTGAAGGACAGTCTCAAATAACTAAAGAAAAATATCTAAACTAAGCTTTGCTATATTCCTGACTGTATCTAACAGAATTACTATTCCCTAGAAATGTCTTAGTATAGAGCAAGGCAAATGTGGTGAATGGATCTTCTAGTTGTTGTTGTCAGGTCCAAGACAGAATACAGAATCCTGTGTCTCATTGAGAGACTTCTTAAATTAATATCTCAAATACTACTGCTGGGATAGCTTGCAGAATGACATCATTTCTTCTCATCTGATTCTATCCCAGGTGAAACCGCCACTGCTGGAAGCTAGCAGTATTTAGCATCTACCTGTGAAAATACATAGACCTCAGATCTTTGGCAGATGCTGGAAGTCATAAAACAATTACATCCCATAAAATTTCAAGACTAGTAATTATTTCACCTTAGAGACAATACAGAACGCTTTCTAGTTTTAGACATTGTGTCTCCTTGCTGCATTGAAACTGAAAGATATCATCTTTTATTGCATAGCCATAATGTCATTTAATTTCAGCTATTTTTCTGAAGTTTTGCTGGACTGAAGTTAACCTCTTGAATTCCAGCAGTGAATGTACATTTCTGTTCTCTTAAAACAGGGCACACTATGGATACAACTTTAAGCTCAGTACTTTACAAAATACCTTTTTTAACACACTTCTGTACAGACCAGTTTGATATATACATGACATACAGTTCTACTACATGTGTAACACAAGCACCTTATATAGCTCATGTTGATATTCACAAATGACATATAATTATTTACGAAATTCCAGATAGCTGGGCTGGCAGTATCTCCCTTTGTCATGCATGGGTTGACTGAAAGCCCTGCCACTATAATCGGTATCTTACAAACTGCTAAGAGGTGACATATGTTTGGTATACATGATATCCTCTGACCCAGCACTGATGGATTTACTGCACATCAGAAAGTCAAATGGCATCAGAAATACTCAGTCTAGGGATCTAAACCTCTTCTGAAACATCAGTAGAATTGTTTGGAGGGACAGGTATATCTCACAGAGGGTACCACTGCTGTGAAACAGACTCCCCATCTATGTAAAGCAAAGCTTAAGCCTGCCCATGTGCAAGCACAACTTGGACATATGGAGGGAAACAGAAAATCTACCCCAGGACTTCCCCCATGTTCAACTAATGGACAGAGGTAGCTCCAAAATGCTTTATCCCATGCACAGGTCCCCTCAAATTTTCTATGGTATGATCCCTGTTTTTCACATTGTGGGTAATGTATAATTATCAACAATGGGATGCATAAGGCCTAGTATTTACCTATCAACCTATGATACATGGGTGCTGTAGCTGTATGTTCCAAGTTTGGATAAGCAGAAACAACTCTGCCTTGTTATAGACAAATAAATATTATGGAATATTACTTGCCTAGGGAAAGCAGTTAGAGACATAGGCAATCTTCAATTGCATTGTCTCCTTGCTTTTATTACAAGTTCTGTAATGTATGCAACATTGTTTGTGTAAAGAAAAAAGTGTGTTAATATAGTATTTTTGATTTTACTGCCAGTATCTTGAAACATGTATTTCCTTAATCTGATATGCTTTGTAAATATTTTTATTGTCTGTTTGCTTTGCAATACTTTGCAAATAAAGTTTATTGATTGTTTTTCTTTTGAATTGTCGAAAATGTATTTCTGTCTTTGTTTTTTAGCTTTTCTCCCTGGACCACTGAAAATGAGCATTTCATTTCCCAGAAGACTTTCCCAGTTAACAGAAGCAAATACATAAATAAATTAATAAAACACTGCACATGTGAGATCAAGAGAAACTGTCTCAAAGATAACAGCATTCCAAAATATAACTACCTGAGAAGGCACTATGATGATTGCCTTATTTTTTTCCTGTCAGTTTAGTGTGAATTAGGACAAGAAAGAATATTCCAGAAAGTGCCACCTCAGCTGGTTAGTGTTTTGTTTCATGTACTTAAGTTAGTCTTTGAAGTCTGCTATGATCAGATTTGCTGTTCTGTAATCTCAGTAGTTGTCAGTACTGTGCAGAATAATAATCTTCTTGCTACAAAATGATTTTATGTCTCAGTGGATTTACTGATGATGGGGACAGTATTAATGAACTCTTTAAAGGAGAACCGCACCCAAAAACTGGAAAAAAAAAAAAAAAAACATGTTTTGCAGCAAATGTTGAACTTTTCTGCATTGCTAATGTCTCTGTATCAAAGTAGATGTTACTGTTGTTTTCTAATTTATTATAGCCCAAAATGATCTGAAGGAGGCTGCCATGGCTAGCATTATTTTGTTTTATAGTCAGTCTCTTTGCCTTCCTGATGTCATGTTATAGGAAAAGAAAGAAATGGGTTGCAAACTGGCTCACAGATAGAACCCACAGTCAGTCATGAGTGGAGTCCCACAGGGATCGGTTCTGGGTCCTCTCCTGTTTGGTATCTACTTCTCAGAAGTCCAGGCCAACACAGAGGGACTCTGGATGACCAAGTTTGCAGACAACTACAAGCTGGGAGCCATTATTAATTCCCCATGTGCTGTAGACATCCTACAGAAAGGCCTCACTGAGACCAATGACTGGTGTCGAAACCATGGCCTTAAGCTTAATGCCAAAAAATGCGTCGTTATCCCCTTTGGGAAAAACTCAGTTCCCACTAATTACCACATCGATGAGAGCCCACTGAACACTGAGGGTATTATAAGAGATGTGAGGACATAGGTTGACAGCAACCTCTCATTTGGCCACCACATTGCCACTGTGGTCAGAAAGTCCTTCTATGTGGCACATCTCATTACCAAGGGTTTTGCATTCAGAAAGAAAGAGGTCATCATCTCTCTCTACTCTTCCCTCAATAGGCCAATCATCGAGTATAATGCCTCATTTGGCATGTACCTCACTAGACACATACAACAGCTGGAAAGGCCACAAAAGTACCTCACAAAGAGGATCCTAGGCCTTAAACACATGTCCTACATGGACAGACTCAAAAATCTCCAGCTATTCTGTATCATATCATCTACTAAGAGATGATCTCTGCTTGACTGACAAAGCCATGTCTGACCCAGCTCTGTTAGAAATGCTACATCTAAAGAAATCCAAATCCCTCTGCACCACACACTCCAGAGACCTCAACCTCATTACCACAATCAACAGAACATGCTGGAAGGACAGGTTCATAACCCAGAGACTGCCCATGCTCTAGAATAGACTTCCCATACATGTCAAGTCGACCACCTCACTGGCCCTCTTCAAGAAAAATCTTGATGAGTCCATGGGAAATAGACAGTTCACCCTGGGGATCACTGCAGTGGCTCTACTTGATAAAGCAACTGGGAACTAATGTTGGGCAGCACGATGCCAGGGCACTTTTATGGGCTAGGCTTGTAAAGGTTCATGGGTCATTAGCCTAATATACACATATGAACCTATGATGAGGGGATCATTTATTGTAGTTTTTTCTCTCACCAGTTTACAACATTGCTGTGATTGCCCTCTCTGTCAGCATTAATTTGCATTTTTAATTACTTTGCAGTAACAACTGTAGTTCAGTGTTCCAATTGTGAAAAATCTAATCCCTGAGATTAACAGGTGTTACTTGGGCTGAGATGGTTTGTGTTGTATTCATAGTTTTAAATGTTGTAGCTAGAATTAAAGTATTTGATGTTAATCTTCTTTTCCCAACACAATGACTTGCCTCAATAAAACAATGTATACAATGCAAAAAAATAAAAACACTAGAAGAAATATGTACTTTTACAGAAATAACAGTATAAAAAATGCAAAATTTAATACTGACATAGAGAAAGAAGAGTTAGATGAACATATTTGCTTTCATTTATTATTTATTATTTTATTTTTTATTTTTTATTTATTTTACATTTGTTGACCGGGCTAGTCTAGCTGGATATATATCCATTTCAGTAGAGGCCCGGGGAGAAAAGCTCCAAGCATGAACAGTGACAAAGTTAACAATATAAAAAGATGTGATAAAGCAAATACAGAGGCAGCATTGTTCAAAGAAAAATTAAAAATTATAAACTGCCAGGGGAAACAGGAAAGATCAGCAAACTGCTATCCCTGGTTCTGGAGAGCAACTTTTTCAGATTTGATTCAAGCATATACAGGCAAACTACAGGGATCGCCATGGGGTCTAAGCCTGGCAAATACAGCCCTAAGGAAATGGGAGACGGATTTTGTGTATGGGTCCCTGTACTTCAACAAGATGACATGTTATTACCACTTTATAGATGACATCTTTCTGGTTTGGGAGGGCAGCAGTGAGGACCTCCAAGACTTCCTCACATACATCAACTCCACCACCAACTTCCTCAGGTTTACCCACAAAATAAGCCTGGAGAAAGTAGAGTTTCTGGATCTCCTGTTGGTCAAAGACCTGGTGGGCAATGGCACAGACCACGACATGTACAGGAAACCCACCAGGGTCAACTTCCTTCTGCACGCCAGAAGCATGCAGCCCCCAAACTTAAGAAAAATGTCATCAAATCACAGGTCCTCAGAGTAGCCAGGGTAAGCAAGAACCTGAACAACTACCTGAGGAACATTGAGGAACTGGAAAAAGACTTCCTGGCCAGGGGGTACACCAACAGGATGATCAGGCAAGTACTGGATCCCATAACAGAGCACAGAAGGAACAACATTTTCAAATTACACCAGAGCTGCAGAATTAAGGACCACTACAACAAGGAACATCAGCTAAACTGCATCCTACAATATTCCCTAGATTACAAGGATGTACAGAAAATCATCACCGACAACTGACCAATCATCAAAAGTAACCAACACTTCGGACATATTTTTCCAGATAAACCCAAATCCACCATCAAAAAATGCCCCAGCATCAGGGACCACCTAGAGAGAAAAGACAACAGCAACAACTCCACCCCTAAAGGTACCTACCCATGCAGAGATCCCCCCTTTCATTTCTGCAGGTATGCCAGCAGAAAAGACAGTTTCTTTTGCCCAAATAACAAGAAAATCAACAAGGCAAATGTTTTGGGTAACTGCAACACCAAAGGGGTTGTTTATAGGGCACAGTGCTCAAAGTGCCCAGCTTTCTACATAGGAAAGACTGTGAATATGATAAAAACAAGGATAGCAAGGCACCAGTTTGACATCAAGCATGGGAACACCACAAACCCCCTGGCTGGGCATGCCAGGCAACAGCTTGGACAGAAACACTTTCATTTCCACATATTAGAGGAGATCAGAGAAGAACCATTTAGTGGAGACCACAACTCACGCCTGGAAAGCAAAGAACTGACCTGGCAAATAGAACTTGCAGCGAGAAAGCCACCAGGTTTGAACACCACAGAATCCATAATCCCCATTTTAAACCTGAAAACACTGAACCATGGACACTTTGGTTAAATTAAATAAAAAACACCAACGTAGGACTTTCTTAGACACTTGACAATGGGAACTTACTGTTTTTTTCCTAATATCCTTAACCTAATATGCAACTTCTTTTTCATGTGGCTTTTTTCTGGACAGCAGTTGGACAAAAGGTAAGCAAATTTCTTACCATCCTTGACAAGCCCAATGGTTAAATTAATAATCTAAAATTAGTTGTTGGATTCCAAGTATTTTCTAAGTATTTTTATTTAATCAAACAGTTGTTCATTTTTTTCATATGTTTTATAGATACTGTTTATACTTTTTAAACATATTTTTCATATGTTTTAGAGAGGTTATGGTATTATGATTTTTTTTTTCACAAGGATGTCCACAGCTAGAACTGAAGTGTATATTTACTGCATTTACAATCTAGTTTTATCTCACCCAGAATAAGCCAGAACTGCATTTAAAATCTGTTTTTAAAACCAGCTTTTTTAATCTCCACCATAATATACCAAAACTGTAACTTTAAGACCTAATATTCAGCACAGATAGCATCCAACTTTTCCACAAGGGAATAGGTATTTCTTACAGCTCCCTTAATCCTGTAATCATATAATAAAGTTTATTTAAGAAATACAAGGGACCAACTATCATAATTTAAGTGAATTAGATACAATTTAAATTTTGCTCCCTGGTTTCACTCTGTAAATGATATAACCCTTTAATTGGACTAAGCAGGACTAGCAGGCTTTGAGACTTTCATTAAACATTAGTTAGAATGTCTCTATACTACCCCATATTCTTATAAATCCACAGGACAAGCCATCCCTATCTGGAGATGGCTCCTAATGGACACCGCTGCCTTCATATCCCATTATTAACCCTTTTTAAGCCTTAATTTAAACTTCCCACTTCCACATGGTGTTTTATCCACCACCCAGCCTCTGCACCCTTCCTAGCTGACCCTCAGTTCCACAGGGCTGGCCACATCCCCCTAGGTAGGACTGCCAAACATAAATTAGCATTTTATGGTGCCAAAACCACAAAATACCATTAAAGACTTAAATAAAACCTCAGGACAAGTCAATACCAACTAGAAATCTCCCCTGTAGAACACTGCTGCCTCTATATTCCATAAATTATGTTTTAATAGCCTGAATTTAAACTTCCCACTTCCACATGGTGGAGATTCCACCACCCGGCTCCTGCACCCTTCCTAGCTGACCCTCTGTTCCATAGGGCCAGCCACTACCCCCTAGGTAGGGCCACTGGCTGTAAATTAGCATTTTTGGTTCCAAAATCTTAAAGCATTACAATAAAACAAATCCTCTTGGTGTAGCTGCTTGTCTCTTTGGATGGAGTGCTCATACCTAAGCTTCTCCTTTTAATTCTACTTTCCCTGGATCCCCACCAAGCCAAGTTCGATCTATTGGCCTGCAGTGCTCTTTAACAGAACCAGGCAACCTTGGAATCAGTGTTATTTTCAAAACATACAAAACCTTATTTTAATTCTACTTTCCCTGGACCCCCACCAAGCCAAGTTCGATCTATTGGCCTGCAGTGCTCTTTAACAGAACCAGGCAACCTTGGAATGAGTGTTATTTTCAAAATATACAAAATGTATGTTTTATCCTCTAGACAAAATTAATTGCCAGCCCTTGTTTAATTTCTATTTTTAAGTAAAGCACTACATCATGGACATTAGTTTGCCCCTCCCCATACTGTACTTCCTAACAGCAGTCTCCCTTTGCAAGCTGTTTCAACTATTTGAAAGCCCTGCTGTTTTTCTAGTATTACTAAACCCTTTCTCCTATAACTTGTGGTCTTTCTAAATCCCACATACTCCTGGTTACAAGTGTTTATTTTATTTCAAAAGAAAGGTATACAAAACAAGTAAGTCCAAAGTACCTACTGATTTTCTTATTGTTTCAGAACATTATCTGCCCCCCATTCTGTACTTCTAACTGCAATCTGTCTTTAGATGCTGTACTATTTGTATGCTCTGCTGTTTCTCTACTTCTACTAAACCTTTTCTCTTATAAATTCTTGTCTTCCTAATTTCCACATAACTCCTTGGTAAAATTGGCTTATTTTATTTCAATAAGACAGGTATGCAAAACAAGCAAGTCAGAGTACCTACTGCCTTTTCTTATTGTTTCTGTAGACTTGCATATCTGTGAAATCAGGGCCAGCCCTTTTCATCATACTATTGCTATCCACCACTTTTCTGGTCTATTCAGACCCTCCCCCTCCCCACAAGAACAATTGCAGCCTAATCAGGACCAGCCCTTTTCATTATAACCTATAAACCTACTGATAGTCTTCCTTCATCTGTTGCTCGCTACACTCCTCTCCCTTCCCCCAATTCCCACCCACCCCCAGTGGTCCAACCTTTATTACAAACAGTAACCCCTCCCACCCATCAACCTATAACATCACCACACCTATACTTCCTCCTACAACTTCTCACTACTATCCCTCCTACTCAGCTAATATGTACAAGCACACAATACCTATACTCATTGCATGCACACTCCTTACATACATCACATCTTACCAAACCTCCACCATTCCTGCACTCAACCACTACTACTGTACCACACACACACCACCACTCATATCCCACCTCTACTCTACTACTCTGTCATCGGGTCAACAAGCTTCCCAATACACCCTCTATATAGACTACAGACCACAATATCTAAACTAAAAACAACCCCACAACCTAACATAACCCTACTACCATACCTATTGCCCACAGAACACAATCAAAAAAGTTCCCTTATAAGCAAGCATATACAGAAATTGCTAAAACTAATAATCTCATCCATATCCAACCTAGCTCTCAGTGGAGACATCCATCCTAATCCTGATCCCTCTATCTCCAACCCCTCCCCTCATAATCAGACTACAAATCACATCTCCCAAATCACAGCCAGTAGAAAGCCAATTGGCCTCCTTCTGATAAGCCTAAATATTAGAAGTATATGCAACAAGGTGCATAAATTCCATGCCACCATAGACTTCTACTCCGCTGATGTAGTGATCCTTACAGAAACATGGTTAAAACCACACATTACTAATGAGCAAATCCTCCCTACTAGTTACAATATACTAAGAGTAGACCGACTAAACAAAAAAGGAGGTGGTATGGCTATAATATTTAAGCAGCATCTAGACATCCAGATCTTAAAGTTAGCAGCTCCCCAAATAGGTAAGGAAGAAATAATATATGCCAACCTTAAAATAAACCAAAATAAAACCCTAAACATAATAGGTTGCTACTTCCCACCTGGCCACAACATCCCTCCACTTGAAAATCTCTTCAGCTGGACTACTCACCACCTACCCTAAGAAACTTTAATTCTAGGAGACTTCAACACTGACTGGCAATTCTGCTCTAGCAACCACCCAACCCATCATGTAAATTTTCATGGCTTCACCCAACTAGTCCAGTCACCTACTAGGATAAATAACTCCAACAAACACTCTACCCTTGATTGGATACTAGTCAATAAGAGCCCCCCCAGTCATATATAGCAGGCTGCTTATCTGACAGCCTCAGTGATCACTCCCCAACCTTCTTACTAAGAAAACACCTTTATAAAGCAAAATCCATCATCTACCGTCAAATACGCAAAAAAACTAACTTCAGCTCTCTGTCATTCAGCTCATCCCTAAAAGACTGTAACTGGCAACTTCTAAAATACCTCAAACTAGATGACGCAGTTGACTACTTTAATAAAACATTCCTAAGCATCCTTAAGTACCATGCCCCCATAAGACGTTCCCGAACTAGAGCCCAACAATCTCCAAGGCTACAAGAAAACATGGTCTGAAATGAAAAACAGGGATAAAGCATGGGACAACTGCCGCAAAACCAAAACCCCCTCTACTAGGCAGAAATTCCTAGAACTACACAATAGAACCAAAAAGCTTATAAAACAGGACAAAATCCAGTACTACCAGTCTGCCCTTATCTCCTCGCAACATAACCCCAAACAATTCTGGTCCTCAATAAACTCCATGCTCCACCCAGGTAAAGTAAGTACACCCACTCCTAACTTAACTCACTCCTCCGAAAATATTGCTACCTCTTTCAACAATCACTTCACACAAACATAAAATCACTAGCTAGACAACACAACCCCCCCCCCCATAAACCTACACCATCAACTAGAACTAACACTCTCCCAACTAGCTTCTCTTTCTCTCCTGTTCCTACCTCCAAAATAAAACAACTACTAACTAAACTTAAAACCACCAGATTAGCAGCAGACAACCTCCCAGGTGAATACATTCAACTTGCAGCTGATGCTCTAGCCTACCCCGTATCACTCTTGATTAACAGATCTCTGTCAGAAAGTTATGTTCCTACACTATGGAAAGTCTCACACATAATTCCCCTACACAAAGGAGGCCCCTCCACAGATCTAACCAATTACCACCCCATAGCTATTCTCTCACCACTCTCCAAAATACTAGAGAGATGCATTCATTCTCAAGTCTCAGATCACCTCCTTGCTAACAACCTCCTCTCCAACACACAACACGGTTTCCGACCTAACCATAGCACCACCACCGCCTTTCTCTCTTTCTCTAACACTATCCTACAAAATAAAAATGCAGGTTATCTCTCCTCAGCTACATTCCTAGACCTCTCTAAAGCTTTCGACATGGTCCCACACAAACTACTCATCTCTCTTCTCAATAACCTATTCTTCTCTCAACCAATCATCAAGTGGTTTCAGAGTTACCTATCTGACCGCCAACAAGCAGTTGTTTGGCAGGACAACCTTATCCCCCCAACTACCAGTCTCCATAGGAGTTCCCCAAGGGTCTATCCTGGGACCTCTACTCTTCTCTATTTTCACCAATAATCTAGCCTCAGCCACAACACATGGCACACTCATACAATACGCAGATGACTCAACTATCATCTGCACAGCCCACTCCCTGCCAGAAACGCAAAAAGTCACACAGGAAGCATTTTCTTCTATTGAAACTTGGTTATCCGATGCCCAAATAATACTCAACCCAAACAAAACAAAATTACTAATCTTCCAACCCACCAAACTTACCCTAGACAGCTCTCACTTTAACATCACAGCAAAGGACAACACCATCCATCCTACAGAACACACCAAATTACTACGAGTAGAAATAGACCATAAACTAAACTTTGACATTCACATTTCCATGACCATTAAAAAAGTGCACAAAAAACTAGGAGCATTATATAGAAATCAGCAACTACTTACCAAAGCAGCTAAAATTTTGGTAGCAAATTCTCATCTTATCTCTATCCTACTCTACGCCTCTCCAATATTTACTAATCTTAGACAATGTGATCTAAATAAGCTCGAAACCTGCTACAACAAAATCGCCAAATTCGCCACTGGGGCTTCCTACCGTACTCACCACTGTCTATCACTAGCAGAACTGTGCTGGCTAGAGCTCCCCCGCCTCTTTCAATGGTACCAACTCACACTCGCCCACAAACTAATAAACCAACCACTAAAAGTCCCATCCTTCCAGAATCTACTCCAACCCTACATAACCAGGAGACCACTAAGATCCAGCCACAAAAACCTCCTACAGGTCACATGAGCCATTAACTCTGCTGGAGAAGCATTATTCTCCTGCACTATAGCCAAACTCTGGAACTCCCTCCCATCCTTAGTTACCGCTGTAACTTCTTGCACCCACTTTAAATCCTTAGTAAAATCACACTTCAAAACTTGCCAGATATGCCCTTGCAACCTCCCCCTCTAACACCATCCACTCCCCCCACCCACTACCTCTCTCAGCCCCCTATCAACAACCTACTCTTAGCAAGCTTGGCTACTCATGTTCCCAGCTACCTACCACATAATACTAACTTTTTGTAGCAACAACTGCTAATGGCTGTTATATACCTCAAAAACTGATTGTATCAATTGTTCACTGATGAATCTCAACTACATTTGTAACCATGTTTAGTATATGTCACCATATTTTAAAATTGTACTATGTTCTACAGCTGTTTTACATCTGTTTTCTTCTTGTCTTGTGTCCTTAACTGGACTAATGTCTATATTTAAATGCTATGTTTTTTAACTGTATAATGCAAATAGTACTTAATGTGGAGCTTTTCTCCCCGGGCCTCCCCTGAAAACGGACCTGTGTCCAGTCCGATTCTCCCAGTCAACAAATGTAAATAAATAAATAAATAAGATTAGGTTATTTCAAACTGGCAGGGTCCTAATTAGGCCAATAACGTCCCCATAAGCCACAACTAGGTTTTTAAATGCTTTACAGTCATATTTGTTACTTCCCACCTCCACATGATTGAAAAAGCTCCACTGGGCTTTTAGATCCTTTTTAGCCAACCCTCAGTTCCACAGGGCCGACCACAACCCCCTAGGTCGGGCTGCTGAGTGTTTTTTAGCATTTGTTGATGCCAAAACTTAAATTAGTATATTTAAGTAACAGGAGAATGTTTTTCGGATTAGTAAAAGCATTCTAAAGCTGCCCCGATCCAAAGTCCCAAAGCAGTGAGATCTATTATCAATTACCCATAGATTCTCATCAGTTTAATATAATTTTAAAGATTTAATACTTAAAAAGGAGGGAACCCTGGTCCTTAAAACTCAGGTAGCTCTCCTGCTTGGATCTGGTAAAACAAGGACACCACTTACACTTTAAGAGGATGATAAGAATTTAAATATAACTTTGTTATTTCTAATTGGTTTCATTTCGCTTTAGTTCACCTTATCCTAATTAGGATCCATTTTATCTTAGGGTATTTCATTTTAATTAATTTTTAATCTATTCTATTTTATTTTGATTTTATATTGATTTAATTTATTTTATTTTATACTGGTAATCTGTAACTAATTCCAATCACATGATTTTCAAACCAACAAGATTAGGAGAATGGGCCACTACAATAATATCATTATATCAATAAAAATAAAAAGCTATATTATAGAGACAACCACCCAACATTTGGGGGTCAGGAATTTTTAGGTAAAGGTAAATATATCATAGTACGTCAAATTGCAAACATTGTCTCCTACACACTCCCCTTCCTCCCTGCAGAAGCTAATAAGTGAAAGCATTGGTAACAATCACTGAGCACAGATAAACATACATCTCCTTCTCTGGCACTCCCAGAGAAGCTCTGACCTACAATTTAGATTGATGTCTAGTCTAATGTCTCTAATGTGTTTTGTCTTTTGTGGTAATTACTTGTCATATGCTATCCTGGAAATTGCAAAATATAGTAGTTAAGTGGCACACCTCTACTAGTAGCTAAAAAACAAAATGCAGGCACTAGTGGACCACTTATAACTTGTTGAATTTTAACAGTCCAAACCCTGTGAAAAGGATTAAATGTAGCGGGAGTATAACTCAGATAAGGTTTTATTAAATGTAATAAAAGACTATTGGTTGTAACAACATTCTGGACCCGATTGAAAAATGTAAATGGACAGCCACACCCACCAGAGGGATTTACAAAATAAAAGCAACGCCCTACCCAACCCCCCACCTTCGTGGTTGGTTGTCTAACCTGACACACCCCCTTTAGATCTGTATAAAAGTAAGCACACCACACAAGGTTTAGTCACTCAGAACAATGCTTGGAGGAAGGTCGTATTGGAAATTGTAACCTGCAAGGACTGAATAAAGGATTTCTTTTGTACTGGAACTGGCTGAAGGATTCGTTTATTTCACAGTGATTACCTTGCATGCTATTTGTGTTGTGTTGTGTTGTGTGAAGCATATGTGTTTAGCTGTGGCCTATTTTGGTTTTGTCTAAGGCCTGTAAATCACTTTATTTCTGGCTGGACCTACAAGGGATTGAGGTTTTTAACCTTTTAACTTCAAACAGTCCTTCCAAGGGCTACCTACGTCCTTTTCAAGACCCTCAAAAGACTGACTGAGTTTCCACCAAACAGCCCAGCCTTGGACCAAAAGGGGGCACATCAGTCCTTTTAAGGGCTACCCACCTGTAAATCTCCTAGCCCAGCCTTGACCAACAAGGGGGCACACCAGTCCTTATAAGGACTAAAGAAGGATTAGCTAGGGACCTCACTGAGAACCCAACAGAGCTAGCAAAGGTCCTTTTTAGGACCAAATATAGATCTGTTGACAGAGCCAGACCCTGTCTGCCCAGGTGGAGACTCAGAGGGTAGAACCCAACGTCCTACCTGACAAGTACTGCACAAAAAGTCCTTGTTAGGGCTACAAAGGTCCTCCTCAGGACCACCACACCAAAAAGGTTCTTCTTTGAATCACAAGAGTCCTCCTAAGTACTAGAAAGGTCCTCCTCAGGACCAGCATACCACAAAGGTTCTCCTCAGAACCAAAACAGTCATCCTGAGGACTACAAAGGTCCTCCTCAGGACCCACTCGCCACACCACAAAGGCCCTTATAAGAGCCAAATACAGTCTTCTACAAGACTACTAAGGCCCTTCTAAGAGTCAAAACAGTCTTTCTCAAGACTAACCAGGAATAGCCAAGTCCTTTTCAGGACTTAGACTTGAACCACCAGGAGTAATAACTATTCCAGTAAGAGTGTTCTTCCGTCATTTTTCCAAGTCTAGAAATGCCCAGTTGGACTCTTTCCTTATGTCTAGCATCTTCTTAACCATCTTTTTACTGTAAATATTAGGTCAGTTGTGTTACATAACCAAAGTCAAACGAACCAGAAACGAGCCAAAAATAATGCACAAGCCACTGAGCAGAGCCAAAAGAAATGGATTGTAGGATTCAAAACTTTTAACACTTTTATTTGCACACGTAGAACAAGAACAAGTCAAACAAGCACTTTTGCTCGGATATTCCGAGCTTTATCAAGTTGACATCACACTGTATAGCAGCTGTTTAAATAGCTACACCAATAATTAATTAATCAATTAAAATCTTCCCATTAAACTCTCTTGTGGTTATAAGTGAATAAAGTAACTAACACTGGTTATATCAAAACGTTCATAGCCATAATACATTAAGAGTCAAGATACCCAAAATGTAAAATATAATTATTGGCATTAACTACATGAGACATCACTATAACAAAACAGTAAATCAGATGAAATATTAAGTGTTAAAAACCACCTTTTATAATGTTAAAAACTATTGTGGTTGATGCTTATAGATTTATGACCTAAAAAATGAAATAAAACATATATTAAAAAACATGTGTTATAAAAACATGTATTATAAAAAAGGAGGGGAACTGGCCATTAACTGAAGAGTATATATTTAACAGTATAATCTAAAAATATCTCATAATCTTGCTCTTCTAAGTTTTAACACTGGTTTAATACTAATTGTGTCATTTAGCCCAGGCGGATTCCCAGCGTCCAGCCTCAGTTGCCACACCAACTCTCTATATTCGAGAGTAGATTCCCAGTCACCACCTCTAACATCATGATTAACTTGTTCAAGAATCATGAATTTGAAGTTCCAGTTGGGACAGGAAAGGGAATGTTTAAATAAGGCATTTGATTCCTTATTTTTTGATATTTCATAAAAATGCTCGTACATTCTTTTTCTGATTTCCCTTTCCATTTTGCCTACGTAAAAACTTGCACAAAAAGTGCAAAAGACCAAATAGACAACCCCTTTTGAACTGCATGAAAAATGTGAATAAGATTTAATTTTCATTTTTCTGGATGGGAGGTATACACCCACATCATCCAGTATTGCATGGCACTGGTTGCAGGCCCCACATTTGTAGGTGCCTGCCTTTCTACCTACTTCTTTTCTTCCCTTTCTTACTTTCTTTTCAAACATCTCTTTGAAATTAGTACCCCTCTTTTTAATAAATCTGGGTTTAGCCGGTAGAACATCTTTGAAGTCCTCATGTGACGTGAGAATTGGCCAATATTTAATAATGGTCCTTTCTATTTCATGAGCATTATCACAATATGTGTAAATAAAATTTGGACCACGAAAATCATCTCTAGATTTCGGCAATGAGATGTTATGTGTATGGCCCTTACCAAGCAGTGGAAAATATACTAAATCTCTTTGCTCGTACACTTCCTTAAACAGTGTGTCAAATAAATCAAGTGGATAGCCCCTTTCCAAAAACATTTCTTTCAATGTATTAACTTCATTGAGGAAATCAAATTCAGTGCTGCACATTCTGGATGCCCTGATTAATTGTCCCTTAAGAATTCCTTTTTTCTGAGAAAAGGGATGGGCACTCTTGAAGTGTAGAAAAGAATTTGAAAATAAGGGCTTTCTATAAATCTTAGATTGGAATGTATTATTGTCATTATCCTTGTAGAGATTAACATCAAGGTAATGAAGTTCATGTGTTCCTACTGTGTGTGTGAATCGCAGAAAATTAGTAGTCTTATTAATATAAACAAGAAAATCTGAGAGTTCATCATGAGTTCCATCCCATAAAATGCATATGTCATCCAAAAACCTCCGGTAAAACAACAAATGCTGTTCCCAAGGAGGTTTGAAAACATACATGTGTTCCCATCTATGGAGAACCACATTGGCATAGATGGTTGCACATGGCGCTCCCATGGCAACCCCCCTGTGTTGCTTAAAAAGTTCTCCATTAAAGAACACAAAATTGTTATCCAGCACAATGTTCATCAACTCAATTAATAAGCTGATTAGGTTTCCACCTAGGTTGGTCTCTTGAGTAAAAAAATTACCAAACCAGTCTAACCCTATGTCGTGGGGTATACTGGGAAAAAGATCTTTAATATCAATTGTTACCATAACCAGATTGGGAGAGAGACTATTACAAGGAACGTTTTTCAAAAAGTCCCAGGAGTCTTTGCATACGTATTTTAACAAATGAATAAATCTTTTTGTTATATGGTCGATGAATTTTGCTAGTGGCTCAGTGATACTGCCACCACCTGATACTATTGGTCTAAAGACTAGCGGATATACACCCTTGTGAGTTTTGGGTATCCCAAACAACACTGGTAACCTAGGTTTGAGAACATGTAAATAATTAAAGGATCTTTCATTAATAACCCCTTGGAGCATATAATCATTCAGGCAGTATTTTATCTTTGAAAAAGCAATATTGACCTCATTTCTAGAAACCGTCATGTATTGCTCATCATCCTGGAGCATGTGGTGAAGGTACTCGTCATGTGCAAATAAAAGTGTTAAAAGTTTTGAATCCTACAATCCATTTCTTTTGGCTCTGCTCAGTGGCTTGTGCATTATTTTCAGTTGTGTTACATCCTGATCTGAATCTGGACTGCTCCTCTCCCATCTTACTTTCTACTGCTCTTCATGTTCATTTATCGATCACCCTCTCCTGGACTTTCATGTACTGTGACAGGAGTTTGATACTTCTGCACTGCAAACAGTTGTGACTGCCCCCCTTTGTTCTTCCATACTGGCACTAGTATACTTATTCTCCAGTCATCTGGGATGCACCTTTCTCTCCATACTGCTTTGAGTACCGTCAGGAGCTATTTCTCCCCATCTCTCAATATTTTGATCATATCTGCTGTGACCTCATCTGAGCCTGGTACTTTACCTGACTTAATTTTCCTTAGTGCTGTTCTTACGTCTAGGGTGGGCTTCTTCTCTTCTTTCATCATTGGCTGAGTCTGGGGCAGTACAGCTTCTGAGGGTCTTTTTTTCATTCAGAAGCTGCTGTAAGTACTCCTTCCATCTGCCTTTGACATCCTGTGGACTGATGAGCAGGTTGTTGCTGGCATCCCTCATGATGGGTGTCTGACTGTCTTTATCTTTCTTTCCTTGCATTGTATCTGATAGAGTTTATTTGTGCCATTTACAGAGTCACTTTCCAGAAGCTTAAAGAGTGCCTCTGATGCCTTGTTCTTTGCTATTGCAACCTCTGTCTTAGCTTCTTTGTTAGCAAACCAATATTCCTTCCTAGCCTGGTCCATCTTTTCTATCTCTCACTTTTTCCTGAACTCCTTCTTTCTTTTGATGACTTCTTGGACTTCTGCATTCCACCATCAGCTTTTCTTATGTACCTTATTTCCATACCTGGCTTGGCCATATATCTGTTATGTAGTCCTGACGCATGACATTATGAGGCGCTGCCATTCTTCTTCAGCTCCATCTATTTCCTCTTCTTCCAGAGGTGCTAGAGCCCGGACTCATTCTTTAAACTGTTGTATTTTCTCTCCAGTTAACTTCCAGGTCTTCAGCTTAGTCTCTGTTGTCCTTAGAGCCTTCACTGACCACTGCTTGCCCTTGATTATGACAACCAGTGGTTTATGCTGAGTTTCAACTGTTTCAATGGGGATAACTTTGCAGTCACTGATTCTAACCCAGTGCTATTTCCTTACTAGGAGGAAGTCTACCTAATTTGCATGTTGGCCACTATCAATCCATTTGTCAGACTAAAGTCTAGAATGGCCTCTGTTTTTTTATTCCTGCTGCCCCACCCATGTGGACCCAGATGGTCCTCCATATCCTGTTCTGTCTGTCCCAATGGTCAGGTCACCCATTATCAATACCAATTCATGTTGTCCCTCTTTATTTAGAAGATCCTGTAACTGTTTCTGAATGGACTCTTTTCCTCCTTATCACAGCCCTGCTGTGGGCATATGCTAAGATTATGAATAATGCTCTATTCTTACACTGGAGTCTGATTGCCATGTGTATATCAATAATTCTGAAGACATCCCTCACTGTATTCTGAAGCCTCTCCCTCACCACAGTTTCCACCCTATTTCTATCCTGTCCTTCTCTTGAGTAGTAGACTCTGGATCCTAAGCCAAGTGTCTTTGCTGCATTGCCCTTCCATCTTGTCTCTTGGATACATAGAATGTCCAGCCTTTCTCCTTACCATCATGTCATCCACTTCCAATCTATGTCCTGTCAGTGAAATTACACTGAGTGTAGCAATTCTTAGTTCATGTTTGGCATGTTTGTTGGTTTTATGTCCAGCTTTTGCTCACTATAGCTACCCCAAATAACCCAAGCTGGGCAACTGGACACCAGACAGCCAGTAGCTTATAGACCCAAGGCTGCTGGGCTTTATTGTGGGCACACACTGGCCAACAGAGGCACATACACCCCTCCCATCCTTATCATAGGATCATAGTAGATTACTAGGCTAATGGCTCTGGGGCCCTTCCAAGCCTAGCCAAGAGTTTATCCCCAAAAAGAAACCACAATCAGCACCTGTTGCCCCTGTCAGTGAGAGACACAAGTGGAACCCCTGGGACAAATTTGTGGTTTCCCATCCTCTCATCAAAGTTGTGCTTGAAGAGGGTCAGTGAGGTGCTCTGTTTGACGTGTATTGGAAGTCTATTCCAGAGACAGGGCAGCCTCTGGGAGACAAACCTTTCTCTCCATCAGGTTTTGTTGATGTTGCATATTAGATTAAGGCCTTTTGAGCAGGTAGTGCATGAGGAGTTAGACTTATGGATATGGAGCATCTCTAGTAGGGCCGGCTCTGAAATTGCCTTGTAGATGAGACATAGATCACCCCTGAGCAATCTGTACGATACAGGGTAGAGTGATAGTGATTTGAGCCTGTCTGCATAGGACAGGTGTTGGAGGCCATGGATTCTCTTTGTAAGGTATTTCAGTGGCCTTTCCAGTTGGTGCCGATGTTTGGAGAGGTACATCCCAAACGGGGCATTATACTCAATTATAGGTCTAACAAGGGAGGACTATAGAGAGGTAATAACCTCCTTTTTCCTAGATGCAATCCCTTTACTTATGAGACGAGCCAAGTAAAAGGCTTTTCTGACCACTGCTGCTACATGATGGTCGAGTGTGAGGTTGTTATCAACCTGAGTGCCCAGGTCTCCCACCACAGGTTGTGTGCTTAGGGAGTTGCCATTGATGTGGTAATCAATAGGGGTCGTATTTTTGCCGACTGGTATGATGATACTTTTTTTTGCATTTAGCTTGAGGCCATGACTTTGGCACCAGTCATTTGTTGCTGTAAGACCATCTTGCAGTATGTTAGCATCATTTGGATAGTCAATGACAGCACCCAACTTACAGTCGTCTGCAAACTTGGTCAGCCACAGACCTTTTGTCTTTGCCTGGACCTCTGAGAAATAGATGCCAAACAGTAGGGGTACAAGGACAGTGGGGAACCCCACTAGTGACAGGTCTGCTACCGGAGGTGGAAGTGCCTATTTTGACTTTGAGGGTCCTGTTGGTGAGCCAGTTGGCCACCAGCATGATGAGGGGGATTTACTCCAAGTTGTGTTAGCTTTTTGATGATGCCCAAGTGGAGGATTGCGTCAAAGGCCTTGGCCAAGTCAATGTAAACTGTATGTACTGGCTTTCCCTCATCCAGGGCCTTGGTGACAGTCTCAAAGAAGTCAACCAGGTTCAACAGGTAAGATCTGCCCTATTGGCATGGGTCCTGGCATAGGTCAGAGTAGGCTGGGTCCTCAAACTGCTTATCACTGGTAATTACCCATGCCTATATTGGTGACATTATTTACCACAACTGAATCACCTAGAGCCAATATTTATACCATTGAATGGCTAGCCCTGATAAGACATGCAGTCTGGGATCTGTGTTCTTCGAGTTTGAGGATACTGTGCACCACAATTAATGCCCAAAGCAGTTGCTATATACAATTCTTCCCCCTTGTAGGCACCATCTAGAGTCTGTACTGCTGCCCACAACTCCTTTATTGGGAGATTTTGATGGAGAAATGCTCAGTATGCTTTTGGGAGGTGGAAAGAGCTCCAGAGAGACACAGGGAGAAAATGCAAACTCCATACAGGCAATTGGTCAGAGGTCAGGATCAAGACTTGCACTTTGTGCATGGGAGGCAAAAACCTTAATCCTTATACCAACTGGTCACTCCCAATTACTTTAGCTCGTGGAATAATATGTAAATTCTACCTGAGTTCCTGCTAGTAAATTCACATTTTTCATTCCAAATAACCTGATATATTTCTTCAAAAGTCTACATTCTTTTGTTCAAACACATTAAAAAGTAATCAATGTGAGATTGACTATCTGTCAGAATGTGTCAGGACTAAGCGTATCCCTAAGGGGCTACGCTTCTTTAAATTTCCTAATTTTGTTAAACAAGGCTCTGCACAATATAAACAGCTTTGTAGTATTTTTGATAGAGCAGGCCTTGAAGTTTTAACAGTTATGATAGAGGAATATGAAAAGAAGGCCAGGGCACTTACAGAGGAATTAAATAATTTACATAACAATGTCATTTCAGACACTGACTTTGGCATGGTCAAACATGACTACGACAAAGTCTTTGATGAAGTTGACCAGTTCTGTTCTAAAATCATTTCCAGAAAGATCAAGAAACTAGAGAGATATGCATGAGTATAGGGAAGAGATAGCATATCCCTGTTACAACAAATCAACAAATAATAGTAGATACAACAGTACCTATGATAACGGAACTGATGAAGTTTTTCAGCGCAATTATAATGAAGCTCCACGTAGGAGCGAACGTTTGGCTGAGAAAGATAGAAAGGAACGAAATCAGGATTTTCACTATCCTGGGGAGAACCGGGGGATGGGGGTACAAACCACAGAGGCCAGGGGCCAGATGGAACAACAAATAAGCGTAGGAAGCTACGATGACAAAGCCCCTTATCCAACTTCAGTTACTGCTCCATGCCCTTTGGTTGAGTTGGATGCATACTATGATTGCATCCAAATAGTGGATGCAGTCAATTGTAAGGTGTTTAAAATGAATAACTTCAGCATTTATAACTTTACTGATGTTTCAATAGACCCTATAGCCTTTGGTATTTTTACCAAAGGCTTTCAATTTGTACCTTCCCACAGAACTAATTTAGCTAACTTACTGGTAGATCTTAAATTATTTACCAGAGCACTAAATTTGAAACATTTTTTCAAAAACACAGTATATAACTCAAATGGGCTTAACAGAAAAAGTACAGTTTTGTACCTACCATAAATGTAGATGTTCGAGGATTCCATTGCTGCAGTCCTTACTATTGGGTATAGTCCGCATCCAGTCGGCCCGAATACCAGAGTATAAGGCTGGCGTCGGTCAGGCGCGTTGAGCGTCAGTACGTCAGGGTACTAATGCGCATGACCGGCGTCATATCCTCAGTCTTTTCTTGCCCCAGATGTCAGAAGACCCTAAAAAGACAAGGTCCAAAATACCTGCACCAAAACATGAACAATATATACAAAAATATAAGCAGGTAAACTCACCCACACAACCACCCCTAAACACAGAGGGGGAGGAGGGAGGGGAAATTGGACTGCAGCAATGGAATCCTCGAACATCTACATTTATGGTAGGTACAAAACTGTACTATGTTCTTCGTTTTCCATTGCTGCAGTCCTTACTATTGGGTAGAATCCCAAAGCAGAGGTAAGGGAGGCTGGCAAATCATAAAGAAGCAGGAGCTGACAACATGCCTTGCAAAACAGCTGTGGCAAAACCAGCCCTAGACTTAGAGTAGATAGGAAGGTGATAATGCTTAGAGAAAGTATGCACTGAACTCCAAGTAGCTGCTTCCAAAATATCCTTAGTTGCCACCCCCCGTAGAAATGCTGTTGAAGTGGCAATAGCCCTAGTGGAATGAGGCCTAATCCCAGCTGGAACCTCCTTGCCATGATGGGAATAACAAAATGCAATGCAAAAGCCAATCCACCTAGAAATAGTTTGTTTTGACACAGGCTTGCCCTGTGAACTCAAAGCAAAAGAAACAAACAACTGCTGAGACTGCCTAAAATCCTTAGTCCTGCTTAAGTAATAACGCAATTGCCTGTGTACATCTAAAGTATGCAAAATCTTTTCCCCTTTATTTTGGGGGTCTGCATAGAAAGTAGGCAAATGAATAGTTTGGTTTAAAGCCACACTAGAAACCACCTTAGGCATAAAGGAAGGATTAGTACGTAATGATACCCTATCCTTATGGAAAATCAAAGACGGCTCGACTGCCATAAGGGCCTGCAACTCAGACACCCTTCTTGCAGAAGTAATATCCAACAAAAAAGCAGTCTTCCATGACAAACATTTCCATTCAGCGGTAGCCGAGGCTCAAAAGTTTGTAGAATAAGTATTTCCAACACAAAATTGAGATCCCAAGCAGGAGTAGGAGCTCTACGTGGGGGTCTTATATTTTTTGCCCCTCTAAGAAACTGCTTGAACAAAGGATGCGAAAACAATGGTGGGTCACAATCATAGTGAGCTGAGATTGCTGCAGCATGAATCTTAATGGAAGAGAAGGACAGACCCTTGTCCAGTAACTCAGTAAGATATTGAAGAGCCATACTCAAATTAGGCTCAGAAATCTCGAAATTCTTTGCTTTACTCCAAAATAAAAATCTCTTCCATTTTGTTGCGTACACTTTCCTTGTACTAGGTCTTCTAGCTTCCCTAATCACATTTAAAACTTGTTGAGGAAGTTGAGACCTGCTGTGTTTCAACACAGAATATGCCAGGCTGTCAGATGAAGAGAGTGAAGCTTGACATTGAGCAGATGACCGTCCTGCTGGGATAACAGATGTGGAATCAAAGGTTAAGGCCATGGAGGCTTCTTTACCAGACTCCGTAGTAGAGGGTACCAGTGTTGCCGAGGCCAATCTGGAGCTATCAAAATCATCCTTGGCCTGTCCTGTCTGACCTTTAACAGTACCTTTGGAAGAAGAGGCAGAGGTGGAAAGGCATACACATGAAGGTTTGTCCAACTGAAAGACAGAGCATCCACTTTCCAAGCTGTGTGATGAAACCCCTTTGTGCAAAACTGTGGCAGCTGGTGGTTTAGTGGAGAAGCGAACAGATCTATGTCTGGAGTTCCCCAAGACACTGTCAATTTCTGAAATACATGAAGATCCAGTTACCACTTGTGGGGATCCATGATTTGTCTGCTTAACACATCTGCTAAGGAGTTCTGTGCTCCTGGCAGAAACCTTGCCTGAAGAGTTAGGTGCAAGCGTAGCGCAGTCTCCCATAAAATCATTGCTTGCCTGCATAGAGGATAAGAATGTGTTCCCCCTTGTTTGTTGAAGTACCACATGACAGTTGTGTTGTCTGTTAGAATCAACACCTGCCCTGGAAGAAGTAACTCCTTGAAAGCCAGCAATGTGAACTGGACTGCTAACATCTCCTTCATGTTGATATGTAGATGCTGTAGTCTGGCAGGCCACTTGTCTTGTATCCACTTTCCATTTAGATGAGCTCCCAAGCAATGTCTGAGGCATTTGTCGGTAAAATCTGACTCGCCTCTGGCCGGGTCACAGAGAGTCCCTTGTTTAGGTGACATTCCTGAGCCCACCACAAAAATTCTCTTTGAAGGCAAGGTATTATTTGAATGACAGTGTCTAAATCCTGGCAGTGCTGTGTCCATACATTTTGAGATACCATTGTAACTTCCTCATATGCAGTTTGGCATTGGGAAGCACCAGAATACAAGATGCCATGAACCCTAATGCTTGTAGGACTGTCTCTGCAGTCAGCACGGACTGATGAGATAGTTGATGGAAGTAAAGTGATAGACTCTTTTGTTTGTCCGGGGTTAAAAAGGCCATCTGGGCTGCTGTATTCAGTCTCACACCCAGAAAGCACATGTCTTGAGAGGGTACTAGACTGGACTTTATTTCGTTCACAGAATACCCTAGGCATCTTAGCACTGCTATAAGATATTCCAGATGCTGTAGAAGGTCTTCCTGTTCTTGAGCCAGAATCAGGCAGTCGTCTAAATAAGGATAGAGTTGAAGTCCTTGTAGCCTGAAGTAAGCTATCACTGGAGCCAGAACCTTTGTGAATACTCTGGGTACAGTAGATAAGCCAAAGGGCAATGCAGAGAACTGATAATGAGAATCTCCAGCTCGAAACCGCAGATACTTCCTGTAACTTAGCCTGATAGGCACATGAAGGTAAGCTTCCTTGAGATCTAAAGTTACCATCCAGTGATCTTTGCCCAGCAGGGGTAAAAGCTGTTGTAACGTCAACATCTTGAACTTGGGAATGTCCAGATAAGTGTTGAGGAGAGATAAATCCAAAAGCAGTCTCCACGTGTTCCCCTTCTTTGGTACTAGGAACATGCGAGAATAAAATCCTAGGCCCCTTTCTGATACAGGGACTGGCTGAATGATGTCCAACACCCATCTGTCTTGAGTAATTAAATCCCAATTTTCTTTGAAAAGAGACAGTCGTCCTTCAAAGGAGCTGCCAGGCGAGAATCTACTGGCAGCTGAAAAGGCAGGTCATTGGGTCTGTTTACGAAAGGACTGACCCCTGCCCTCACCAGAAGTCTGAGCAGGTGAACTCCCTGTTCTAGGCCTAAAAGAACCTTGAGCCCTGCCCCTACCACGTCTAGACCTACCCCTAGACTGGGAATCATAAGCAGGATATGTCCACCCCTTAGCAGGCCAATTTCTACTAAACTTGGTGGCTGTACCTGCAAAAATCTTTAACAGTTTGCATAGACTTAGCTTTGTCCTCCATTTTCTTTAAAACTGCTTCCACAGGTGAACCAAACAACACATCAGACTGTAAAGGAGCATCCAAAATCCTTGTCTTAACATGCTCAGCCAAATTTTGATCCCTCAACCAGGCATGCCTGCGAAGAACAGAACTAGTGGCAGCCACCCTCGAGGAGGCCTGCACAGCATCAAAACCACATTGCAAAGAATGCTTGCCCACTTGTTCAGACACATAAACTAAATCCAGCAAGTCTTTACAATCAATACCTTCCGCCAAAGCATCCACCTTAGATTTCAATTGTGAAAGGAGATAATTTTGATATTTCAGCATGTGAAACTGACAATTCAACGCTCTCATGGCTAGAGTGGAAGAAGTATACACTTTCTTACCCCACCTATCTAACGCCCTTGCCTCTTTGTCAGTGGGAACAGGATTTTTAACCACAGAGGCCTTAACACCTTTAGGCCCCTGAGAAACAGTTTCTGGGTCCGCCCTAGGACTCTTAAACAAATACTTATGAGCTTGGGCACCCTATAGTACCTATCAGGTTTAACAGGAGCAGGAGGCAAAGAATCAGGGTTCAGGGAAGCCTCTGCAAAACATCTTCCACCACATTCAACACAGGAGGTATAGCTAAGGGCCTATGCTGGGGTAAAACAAGAATTCCCTAAGCCTCTTCCTGGAATCAGAGTAATCCTGGCCTTCCCATTTAAAGTGCTCCCTCATGGAATGCAGAGTCTCTGAAAATGAAAAATCCTCAGGAGGAGAAGCCGAAGGAGTGGCATCATCCACATCAGAATCAGAATAATGAGGATACTCCTGCAAATCTTCCGTAGAAGACTCAGAAGCCCCTGAACCCTGTTCAAAACTGTCAAACTCTGGTTCCACTCTAGGCCTCTTATCAGGAGGGCCCATAGAACCTCTAATCATAGTAATCAAATCTTCTGCCATTTTAAGCATATGTTTCTTAGGTACAGAACCCGAAAGGCTAGGAGAAGCCCCTACCGAGGCTGAAGTTGGCCTACCTCTAAAAGAAGTTTTGGCAACAGAAGGAGAGGCTCTAACTACTTTGGGAAGAGAGGGAAGAATAGTTACCTGAGAAGCCCCCTCAGCCTGGCCTGCCTCCTGAGAGGGTACATCCTGTAACAGTAAAGTTTCTGCCTGAGACTCCATAGAAACTCCTGGCAAAACCTCTGGCTCCACTGAGCCACCTAAAGAACCGACGTCCGGGACTGCCGGTTCATCAACCCTAGGCTTCGCTGTTTTGTCCTTGCGCTTCTTGGAAGCGGGCGTCGGAGCATCCGACGGCATTTTATAATTGCAACGTTTCCCAAACACTAATCTGGCACAGTCTAACCTCCTCTTAATAGTGCGTTTGTTAAACCTAGCACAAGAGCGGCAACCAACAACGTCGTGCTCAGGCCCTAAACAAGGTATACACAATGTATGGTAATCCCTATGAGGTATTTGTTTCCCACAAGAAATACAGTTATTCACTTTTCTGACATCCGGTTAAATACTGAGGCAAGAAAAACCAAAATGTTCCCCAACGGGTACTTAGCCAACTCTGATTCGGTCTGAAACTCCGGTTTGAAATATTTCAGAACGCCAACCTGCACTCGCAAAACTGCTTCTGCATCGGACCACGCGGCAAAAGACTGAGGATATGCGCCGGTCATGCGATAGTACCCTGACGTACTGACGTCAGTCTAATGCGCCCTGACCGACGTCAGCCTTATACTCTGGTATTCGGGCCGACTGGATGCGGACTACACCCAATAGTAAGGACTGCAGCAATGGAAAACGAAGAACATCGTACATTTAATCCACCCATGGTACAACCTTTGAAACTGTATGAGGAGCTAGTGGAACATGAACTGCGTGATAAGTTCCTTTATTCTACGAACATGCAGCAATCTAATATAACTAAACAAGAACTTGAATACATCTCAATGCTATCCAGGGAACATGTCAGGGTAATGAAGCCGGACAAGGGTGGTGGTGTTGTACTTATGTATGACCACACCTATGAAGAAAGTATACATAATATGCTGCATGATGACCAACAATACTGTCTCATATCCCGTAATGAGTATAACATAGCCCTAGCTAAGATTAAATATACATTATATGATTATCTTTTACAAGGAGCTATTAATGAGCAGCTTTATAACTTTCTACTAGTGAATAAACCCAGGGTTCCTATTATTTTGAATCCCTAAGACCCACAAAGGCATCAGCCGTTACCATTCAGACCAATTGTCTCAGGTGCAGGTGGGGTAACGGAACCTATTTCTAAATTTATAGATTTTGTCACTAAACAGTACACCCTGGCCATGACCCATGTGATAAAAGACTCATGGAGTTTCTCAGACTTTTCCAAAGAAAAATGCCTCACCTCTTCATTAATGATCACTGTGGATATTAAGGAGTTATTTCCGAGTATACCCCATAGTGTTGGTGTTGAATGGTTTACTGATTTTCTCAAACATGAAACCAGGCTAAGTAGCAATATCATTAACTTAACTTCTGAGTTGTTAAATATTGTTCTTAACAACAGTTATGTGTTTTTAACGGGAATTGTTTAAACAAACCAAGGGAGTGGCCATGGGTGCTTCCTGCGCTACCGTATATGCCAATGCGGTATTACATAGATGGGAGCAGGTGCACATTTTCCAGTCCCCTTGGGCACAGTACATCACTTTTTATTGCCGTTACCTGGATGATATTTGTATCATCTGGGACGGCACTAGAGATCAAGTAATAGGTTTTCTGGAATATATCAATTCTTCCACTGATTTCCTTACATTTACTCATGAAATCAGTGAGAATGAGCTTCATTATTTATATGTAGCAATCCTCAGAGATGCACAATCAATGGAATTATACTCCAAGGTTTATAGAAAACCTTCATTTTCCAATTCTCTGCTACATTTCAACAGCCAACACCCATTCCAACAAAAGAAAGGAATAGTTAAAGGTCTGCTTATTAGGGCATCTCGTATGTGTAGCATATTGCCTGATTTCATTGCTGAAGCTAACAACCTTAGGGTGATGTTTACAGAGAGAGGTTATCCGGATTATTTGGTGAATAACCTTATCCATGAGATTCTTAATAAAAGGGACTCGTTATATACACCATTGTTTGGGAACAATGATGTTGGTATCCCCATCCCAAGGCCCTCCAGCACACAAGCACAGGAGAATTCTAGCTATTTTATTTATACTTTTCTGAGAATTCAACGGAGATAGAGACCACAACGAATAAGTTTTGGTTTGTGTTACAAACCAATGATGAATTTAAAAAATTGATTCCAAAGAGACCAGCTTTTGTTAGAAAAGAGGTCGTAATTTAAAAGAGGTGTTTGAGCAAAGACATATCACTACTTCTATGACAACTCAACAAAGCAATGGCACCTTTAAATGCGCGACGTGCAAACAGTGCCCTTTTATTATCAATAGTAACCATCTATATCTTAAAGCACGTAAAACAAACTTGAAACCACACGGTCACTACACTTGTAACACGAAGGTGTGGTATACATTGGGTATTGCTTGACCTGTGGCGCTTTTTATATAGGAAAAACTGAAAGGGAATTTAGGAAGCGCATATATGAGCATATCTATGATATAGGTAAAAAGAAAGATAGTAACGCATTCTATAAACATTCCCTTGGTTGCCCTAATTTCAAACTTGCTTTTATGGTGCTTGAACAAGTTCATCAAGTATTAGGGGTGGAGACTGGGAATCCACCCTGGAATTTAAGGAATTAATCTGGCAGCTTAGGCTTGATGCTAGCAGTATACCTGGCATGAATGAGACGCTAAGCATAGGGCCAGTTCTCAAACTTAGAAGAGCCAGATTATAGCTTATAACACACACAATTTTTTAATATAGGTTGACATTTTATACAACAAATTCAGTAGCTGACAGTTTGGTTGTTTGGTGTACAGACAACATTTCGTTGTCTATTACAGTTTTATGCTATACTCATAGGCTTAAATGTTGTTTTTAAAAGTTTTTAAATGTAATGTTTTAAGAAAATGTGTTATTGTACAGTATATGTTTAATATATTTGTATATGAAATCAATTTTGGTTTACACAAACATGTACATCCCAATAGACTTTTAGTAACAAGCTAAAAGGAAATGGTATATGTCTTTAAATTATTCTCTACTAGCTTGTTTTGTTTAATTAACAATCAATTTAAGCATGTGATTCAGGTATATAGGTAGTGCTTTCACAGTTTGTTTTTACTCTGACTTGATAAAGCCTGGAATTGTCCAGGCGAAAGCGCTTGTCTCCACTGTGTTTTTTCTCTGTGCTAAAGGATTCGTTTGGGAATTAAACCTGCTTTTACCATCTTTTTGCAGCAGTTGAATTATTGTCTCCATGGGTGTGTTTGGATATTGTTCTTAGTTGCTTCTCATTTTTCACGAGTTTTGTTCCTACATTCTTTTGTTATATTTCCCCTTCTGGGTCCCCCTGGTACATCCTCAGTATAGCAAATCAGGTTCAAGTCCCCACCCATAAATAATATTCCCTGCTGAAAACTGATTCTGTCTCAAGTCCCATAATAGCAGTTTTAGATGGAATATGTATACATGCCTTTGTAATCCTACTTCCTTGCCAATAACACCTTATTACCATAAACATTTTCTCTTTTGTCTTTCCACTCCTCTTGTCACCCCTTTTACAATCAGTATTATTAATTTTCCTTTCCTTTGTCTCTAATACCCTGCTGACTATTCATTCTGAAATAATTTCTTTGTCAAATTCACATCCTGTTTCTATCCAATTGTGTCTCCTGGAACATCGCTACTTGCACCCTACACACTTCTTAATATAATTAAGTACTCTTTGTTATTTTTGTCTATACCTGCAATGACATTTATATTCCATGAGAGAATTGATAAGGCAGTCATTCTGGTAAAAAGCTATTACTTTCACATATTCTGCAAGACAGTTCTTTTGAATATACATCTCCAACTTACATGCACACACTAATGCTTGGCAGGCTGACCTCATATGCAGTGGCTACTTCTTATCTCTACTTGAACCCATGTTATATTTTCCCAGACTTTTTAATTCAGTGAAAACACTCAAGAAATAAAACAGGAAAAAATAAATAAATACGTTTTCAAACTCAACCCATTTTAACTCACTTCAAATGCACAAAACTATATTCACTTTCCAAAAGTGGAAATTTCTCCAAAGAGACAGCTGTATCTGCAGGCTTTATCTATATTAAAGTTAGGATTAATCATGTTGGAAGCCCATGTCACAGCTTGTGTTGCCCCTTGAGCAGATAATACCTGTAATATTCCTTTCTCTGTTTCACTCCCAAATGTGAAAAACAACTAGTCTGTTCCAGATAACTGCTTTTTAGCCTTAAGAAAAGGTGCACTGGCTATACTTTAATGAATAAACTTAATTATGCACTGTTATTTTAATGCATTGAAGTACTAAGGCTGCTGGAGTTGCAACTGCCAGTAAAAGTATTCACTTCCCACAGTGTCAAACTGCACTTATTTTCAGTGAATCGCTTGCCATTTCCCCTTTAAGTATAAGTTGTGATGTTTTTTATATAAATAACTCAGAGCACATTGTTCAGTCATTTTTGTTAATTGTCTGTAACTATAGACTCACCATATCCAACGTTATCATTTGAAACAGGTACTAGCTTTACAAATGCAAGAAACAGCTCTTTCCAGAAAACACCATTTTTTGCTTTCCATTTTCATTGCTGTTTGCTTAGAAATAATTCCCTCGTTTACGGTATAAACTAAGAACATCAGCCTATACTAGCACTTTTATAAAAAAGGCAGAGGAAATTATATTTTAATACAGATATAAAATGATCAGTACATTTTTACATCTCCCCCAGCAGCCAGTTGTCACAGCGTTAGCTTGCTCACATCCAGTCTTTCCCAAGGATTCATTAAAATATTACTGCATAAGGTTAAGGGCCTCGATAGAAAGGCCCTGTTAATGCGATGCGATACAGTATTATGCAATTCATAGACGCATTAGCTGCAATGAGGAAAGACCTTATTATGGGCTAAATTGCATGTCTCTGAATCATACTGACAAACACAAAGTGCAGATCACCACTTCCTGTAGTAGCTAACAGTCTTGGTGGCCATATTGTGAAATCAGAGGCATCCCCCCCCCCCGCCAGTCACACTCACACACATGCAAACACACAAACTAAAATGCACAAATGTACACATTACACGTACCTCATACTTGTCCCTGTTGTCAGATGTTTTATGAAGTCTCTTTTTCCACTGCCCAAGTAATTCAGAGATAATTACAGTCAGTCCACAATGCCGGACAGTCGAGTTTCAGACTTCATATCCTTCAGTAAATTCATGCTAGGACAAAAGCTTATGATGTTGTGAGGTATGCATAATGTTTGCCATCCCTTTCCCTCATATATGATGATGTATTGTAGCCATTGCATAATGCCCATTGCTTAAAATACATATGTGAAAAACACCTGCTGCACTAATGTATCAGTGCAGTGGGTTAATTCAAGGGTTTCTCATGTGAAGGGTGCATGGATCAAATCCCTATTCCCTTTTATGCATTTCTGCATTTTTAATTACACTTTTTAAAAAAAAAGTCCCTGCAGTCTAGTGTTCCCCCACCCCTATTTCTGTTCTGCTTACATGCTGCTTGGACATGAGACATTAAAGTTATCTCTAGGGAACAGTAGTTCCTCCTATTCCTGTACTGTTAAAGTACTGTTGTTGTTGTTGTTGTTGTGTCTTTCGGCTTTTCCCGGTTAGGGGTCGCCACAGCGGAACTCCGGTCCGCTATTGATTGGCAGTAGATTTTTACATGCTGAGTTGCCAGCCCTGATGCACAACCTTCAACAAAGGTACGCCCATTCACGCATGTCTCCACACAGAAGACGTTTTAGCTGAGAATTGAACAGGACAACGTCTTACTGTGAGGTGACAACGCTACCGCAGCACCAACACCAGAAATAAGAGTTAACAGCTGATGTCTAGAGTTCTCACCCCCCCCCACCAATCCTCATTCTAAGTACCACTCAAGCAGAACTTTTTGGAATTATCCCTGGTGGCTATTGTCTCCACCTCCCAACTATGGAGGGAAATGAACAAATAAGAACAAAATACACCACAGGGGACACAGTAAACAAACTGCAGGAACTTCAAAAGAGGGACAAACATATCAGTATCCAGAAAGAGGTGAATGGTATTAATACAGCTTACTTAATGTTGGTCTGTCAGGTTACATTGTTTCTAATGAAATAATGACTGTTTTGAATCTTGGTATTAAGTTTGTACCAACTGTGTCACCATGGCGTTATTCAATTAAATATGATATATACTTTTAAGTTAGTAAGGAAATTACATTTGCTCAATTTTTTTTAAAGAAAAAAATGTGTGTGAATGATGATTATGATTCTAATGAAAGAACAGATGATGACAATGTAATTTTTATGCCTGTAATTCAGATTTCAGTGTTATTGTTTACTGCTTACTGGACACTCAGGACATAGAATATAAAAGTACTTTTATGCCTCCCTTTTGCCATGAAGGCATTCAACAATTTTCTACTATGTTAAATTATAGTGTTGAACAAAAATGTAATGAGTTTCAGAAGAAAATTGGTAATATACAGTTTAAGTTGACAAAGAATGAATGGAAAGCATTGCAAGAGCTAAGTAAACAGAATGAACTAGTCTTTAAACCTACTGATAAGGGTAATAAACTGGTAGTACTGAGTTATCGGCGATATTTAAATATGTGTTATAAACATCTTGATAATAAAGATGTATATAGAATTGTACATTTTACAGCATATAAGAATGCAATAGTATGCTTTAAAGAAGTATTAAATGAAGGTTATAGACTTGGTTACATTTACAGAATGATGTGGAAAAAAATTTAACTGTGAATATAGTACTATGGCCTATTTTTATTGTCTCCCCAAGGTACAAAAGGACTTGGTAAATCCCCTAGGTTGCCCGATAGAAAATGCTTGCAATTATTTTACACATAAATCAGGTTGCTTTTTGCATAAATATTTGTTATCTGCAGAAGTTAACTGCCATCATACATTAAAGATTCATTTGATATTTTAGATAAAATATCAGATGCTTATTGGTGTCATGATATGTACTGGGTGACCTTAGACGTAGTGGGCTTGTATACTAATATTCAACATAATTTTAGCATACAAGCTCTTTTTCATTTTCTTGGTGATGGCCCAGTATTGAATTATGTTATTGACTTAATTTACTTCTGTTTGACCAGTATTTTTTTTGAATTTGACGGGAAATTACACAAGGTACAACAATGGAGACATCTTTTGCCCCTATGTATGCCAATTTATTTATGGGACTCTTTCAGAGTGAGTATATTTATGTTAAAAATTTTTTTAAAAAACATTTAATAAGATGCTATAGATTCATAGACGATTTAATATTTATATGTAAAGGGGGTAATGAAGTAATATCAGATTTTGTACAAAATCTACAGATTAATAGATTTAAATTAAAGTTTGATGGTTTCAAAGTGGGTAAGGAAATACCACTCTTGGATATAAAACTGGAAGATATTGATAATGTTGGAATAGGCACAAAAATATAGAGAAACTTTGAAGATAATAGCTGACATTTACATTGAGATAGCTGTCATCCACCACATACCTTATCAGCTTTACCTTATAGAGAGTTTTTAAGACTATGTTGACCGTGTAGTAATGATATAGATTTTTGGAATGAGTTGCAGGTCACAATGGATATGTTTATAAAGAGAGGATATGATATTGAGACTTTATTGCAAAGTGTAGAGAGGTTTAAAACAAATGAAGATACAGTAAGATGGAATAAGGGAGAAAGAAAGCAAATATTTTGTGTGACAACACATAGCCTCTTCCGTACAGAGGTAGTGAAATTAGTAAAATGTTATTGGATTTTTCTAATGTGCTAAATAAGACACCAAGTATCTCATACAAGAGAGGAAGAAACATCAGATATATGTTGGTACATGGAAAGTTTTTCCCTCCATCAGATAATATAATGAAAGATATAAGTTATATAGGTGCTATACTTTGTGGTAAATGTTGTTGTAAATATGTAGTCAGAAGTTTTAATAACATTAATGGAAAGAAATATACAATGTAGGGTAAATAAAGCTGTGTAACAGAAGGAATAATATATTCCCTGAAGTGTCCCTGTGAAAAATTCTATACAGCAGAAAGTAAAAGGCCTTTTAGCTATGGTACCTTGTTGGCTAAGCTTACGTAGGCCCTTGGGCCGATAGCCTAGTACCTGCCTATGAACCTATAAGATTAGAAGAACATCTGAGAGATATAAAAAAGTCCAGAATAGAAAGTCCTGCTGCAGTACATTTTAAAATGTATCATAACAATAATATGGTAGGGCTACAAGCTACAATATTAGAGCAAGTGTATGTTGAAAAATATAGTGATATAACTATTAAAAATGAACTGTTGCACAAAGAATCCAGTTTTATATTAAAGTAACCTAACCTATCATTCCAAATGGCTTGAATGCTGAATGTAACTGGAGGTGTTTAATTGTCTAATGAAGTAAAGTGATAAAAGATGCGGGTATTTTAGGTGGGTTGTAATTTTGTAATGATGTACTCTTCAAAGACAAGTGAGCTGAGGTGCTAGAGATTTTTAGTAAACACCTCATCTTGGTTTCCTGGCTTTGTGGTGTTTTCAGATTAATTTATCCTTCAGCTTCACTTTTCAGAATTAACCCTGGTAGCTATTGTACCCCCCAAATGTTGCAGGCTTTGTTCATTATTTTATTGGTTTGTAGAAGTACAACTACCCCCTCCCCCACACTCACACAAAACAGCCCCCTCTCCACCTGTTGGTACACACACACACACACACACACACACACACACACACACACACACACACACACACACACACACACACACACACACACACACACACACACACACACACACACACACACACACACACACACACACACACACACACACACACACACACACACACACACACACACACACACACACACCTATCATAACCCCTTGCTACTCTGTACTGCTATCTTCCAGGCAGACACATACACACACACGCACACTTAGAAAGACATATGCAGCCCCTTGCATGCACTCATACATACACCTCCTATCCCTACCATACCGCTAAACTCCCCTGTACTTACCTCTACCACTTTGGATGAACACCACCTTTTGGCCCTACCATACCACTAAACTCCCCTGTACTTACCTCTACCACTTTGGATGAACACCACCTTTTGGCCCTACCATACCACTAAACTCCCCTGTACTTACCTCTACCACTTTGGATGAACACCACCTTTTGGCCCTACCATACCACTAAACTCCCCTGTACTTACCTCTACCACTTTGGATGAACACCACCTTTTGGCCCTACCATACCGCTAAACTCCCCTGCACTTACCTCTACCACTTTGGATGAACACCACCTTTTGGCTGTTTTCACTATTGTAATGAGCAAGGAATCTTACTAATCTACAGCTGAGCAGTTCTATGAGTCACTCAATGCATAGATGCCTTCAATGAGACAGTCCAAAGGAAGAGAGCACATGAGGTGTATACTAGGCTAACAACCACTAGGGCCAATTAAAGCCTAGCCATGCAACCCAAATGTGACCCAAAACTTGATTTATATTTGGTTTATAGGATGTAATGCCTTTGTCTGTCAGAGACATAGGAGCCAGACCAGAGTGAATTTCTGATTATCGATTCATTGGTCCAGGTTGCACTTAAACAGGGATAGGGAGGAGCCTGTTCCACAGAATGGGAATTCTACGAGAAACATATCCGTCTTTCCAGTGTGTCATATTTATGTTGCAAGAAAAATGTAGGTCTTAATCTAGTAGTTCTGATTCCATTTTTTGTGGATGTGCAAAAGATTCATTGAAGCAGGGTGCATGGATGCTTTGTATGCCAGGCAAAGATCCCCTCTCAGATGTCTGTATGACATGAAGTAAAGAGACAGGCAGGGTGCATGGATGCTTTGTATGCCAGGCAAAGATCCCCTCTCAGATGTCTGTATGACATGAAGTAAAGAGACAGGCAGGGAGCATGGATGCTTTGTATGCCAGGCAAAGATCACCTCTCAGATGTCTGTATGACATGAAGTAAAGAGACAGGCAGGGTGCATGGATGCTTTGTATGCCAGGCAAAGATCACCTCTCAGATGTCTGTATGACATGAAGTAAAGAGACAGGCAGGGTGCATGGATGCTTTGTATGCCAGGCAAAGATCACCTCTCAGATGTCCGTATGACATGAAGTAAAGAGACAGGCAGGGTGCATGGATGCTTTGTATGCCAGGCAAAGATCACCTCTCAGATGTCCGTATGACATGAAGTAAAGAGACAGGCAGGGAGCATGGATGCTTTGTATGCCAGGCAAAGATCACCTCTCAGATGTCCGTATGACATGAAGTAAAGAGACAGGCAGGGTGCATGGATGCTTTGTATGCCAGGCAAAGATCACCTCTCAGATGTCCGTATGACATGAAGTAAAGAGACAGGCAGGGTGCATGGATGCTTTGTATGCCAGGCAAAGATCCCCTCTTAGGCAAAAGATTCATTGAAGCAGGGTGCATGGATGCTTTGTATGCCAGGCAAAGATCCCCTCTTAGATGTCTGTATGACATGAAGTAAAGAGACAGGCTTTGAGGTGATCAGCATAGGAAATTGTGTTTACTACCTGTATTCTTTTTGTAAGGAACCCTTATGGATGTTCCAGTTGCTGCATGTGTCTGGTCATGTACAAACTGAAGCTGGCTTTGCTTGATCTAATTAGCTCTCTTAGTTGCCTGTTTACTATGATGACAGAGTTTTTATCTTTATGGGACTTACCCTGCCTAATTTTTACCATAATTTTTATTCCTTTTTTTGTATATCCTGTTTAATTTGGGATGCCGCAAAGATGCTTTGTTTATGGAAATAGCTCTGGGCTTCCTTTTGGTAGCTACATGTTTATGGAGATAGTTCTGGTCTTCCTTTTGGTAGGTACAGTAGCCTCTATACATCCATTCACATGGTTGTACAGAGTTTCTCAGAGCAGTTTGGCATAGACTGCTGTGTTCTCCTGGTTTGGAAGGCATTGAATTCTGACAAAGCATCACTTATTAACAGGTAATTTGCCTTGGGATAGTTTCTGTTACTGGTTTTAATGGGATTACAGAGTTGATTTTAATTCTGAAGGTGACAGCTTTATGGTCTGACCTTACTAGGGAGGATGGAACATTGGGGATTGCAGTATTCTCCCATATTTTTGAGAATGAGATCTAGTATGTTGGAGCCTTTAATGGGCATATTCACTATTTGCTTAAATGTGTTTGTCTTTATGAAGTCCAGGAATTTCTATGCCTGTAGATTTGCGGATGGGTAGGATTCCCATTCTACAGAGGAGTAATTAAAGTTTCCCATGAGTAGGGTGTCAGGTTAGATGGCAAATGTTTCTAGTAGGTCCAGGTATGCATTGTGACCTTTTTGGTACATGGAGGGTGACCTATAGCTGACTAGGATGTGGTGTGAATTTTTGTCTATGGTGATATGCATGTGGAGGAGCTCCAGCATGACATCCTGTCTGACCACCTTAGGGATATGCTTGCTATTGATGTATATTGAGACACCTCCACCTTCAGCCCTTGTCTGTGTGGGTACTTGTCTAAACGTATGGAAGACACTGAAACCTTGCAGCGCCGGGGTTCTGTCTGCCACTTTAAACCATGTCTTGGTAACTGCACAGATATCTATATTCTTGAGAGTGAGGAGGGATTGGAGGGAGTGCATTTTTTTTTTTAATTTAGGCACCTGACATTGAGCAGTAACACCTTGAGGTTTTGTTGAGTTGATTTTGCTATGTTGCTAGGTTTGTCAGTTTGGCATTGCTTAAAAAAGGCACTATGGGGGCGGACAAAGCCTTAGCCAGTATTGAAAGGCCTAGAGAGGAAAGATGCAGACCAACCTTGAAAACAATGTGGTCCTAACCTGAAAAATATTTGCTCCAATAACCATTTGAAATATTGGGACCCGCTACAGTGAGTCAGAAATATGGATACTGAATGGTCAAAAGATTGGACTTACATATACTACGTCCAAGATGCCATTTCTTGGAATATTCCCTTTTCTCTGAGATATGGCAGTCTTGGAATTGGTATATATAAGGTCGAGGGGTGCAGGGTTCTTGCCCCCCACACACACAGAGGTTCACGGAGGCTTGGCCTCTTGCAGAAATAAGTTTTAAGGAGAAGAACAATTTTCAAAATTCACTCTTCTCTTGTGTTTTCACTCTTTTATTTATTTATTTATTTATTTTGGGGGGCTTTTCGGCACTCAGCATTTCAAGTGCTGACATTTCAATAGGAAGCCATTGGATCCCCTTAGAAAGACACCAGAAACACAGACAGTTGTCAAAATCAATCATTTTTTACTCATATTGTGGTATCAAGTTCAGTGATGGTAATACGCTGCTCAGTGCCAGGCTAATACCAGCCTGAGATCAGAGTCTGAAAGCTCCATAATGTCTCACTTCATGTATTCCAGGGAGGTACATCTCAGGTCATTTTCACCTACAAGGACAATGATGAAATCATACTGGAACCTGGGGTGTAATGACTTGAGTGCATGTGTGATTTGGTGGATCCTGGCACCAGATAAGCATCTAACATTTATTTTCTCCTTGTTTAGCCTGAGTAGAGTGGAATCATTGTATCTTACAATGACCCTTACAACAAAGTTTCCTATGATGAGAGTCCTGGGAAGTGTGTTTGCTTGCCTTATGGGCTTAATGTTCAGGGGTCTACTGAGAGTGACAGTATGTGTAGTGTTAAACTTTTTTTTTCTGAGCGCCTTTGGGTTTGCTGAGGATTAGCTTTAACAATGGATGATTTTGGTTATCTTTGTTGTTCAGGCTATTCCTCTCACCTGCACTGCCTCATTAGCATGTAGTGTAGCCATGCAGATAGCCTTATACAATGCAGCATGTCTTCGTGCAAAAGCACTATGTTAGGACTGTCTCTGAATACAAATCGTTACCATGAGATGTACACATTACCTCATGGTAACGCTTGTGAATTCAGCCATTTATTTTGTTACAATATAAACCCTGGTTACAGTCCAATCAAGAAAAAGTAATTTCTTACTTTAATATCAATAGCATAAACAGCAGTCACTGTTGAGAACCCCTCACCTCACGTCTAAAGTGCCTCTGCAGACTATACAGAACTACTTTACAATATGACATGAAATTTACTTCAAAAAAATCTTTATACACATATACTGAGAACAAAACATTTTTTTACTTACAGTCACATCATCATTCCCTTCATTGTCCTTATAAACATGAATGGCAAAGTGGAAATTATGCTTTTGAGTCCTCCCACCAGTTTAACAGTCAACAAATGTCCAGTCTTCTTGGTCATTTCTTCTTGTAGAAGCACAATTCTTATGTGCAAACTGCATCTTATGGAAGTGGCATTTTATAAATCTTCCAGTTATTTCCTACTTTCACATTATGGTGGTGGTCTTCCTCATAATCTCTACCAACCAGCACCAGACTCTGGTTAAAGTCCAAAGTATCCTGATTTTTTTTTCTAGTCTGCTCGTGTGCTTTTTTCTGTTACTCAATCATTTTCCTTTGGAACAAAGGAAAAGGTTTTCCTGGCAAGTTCCCTCTATGCTCTTTACTAGTGTCAGAAGTATGAGAGAAGCATTCCTTTATGCTGGCTCACTCTTTACTGGGTAAACTTTTTTTGTTTTCTATGTAGTCTGTTATTCATCCAAAATTATATTTGATTTCCCAGGAAAAAATATTCTAAAGACAGACTGATATAGCAACTTAAACCTAACAACAACCTCTCAACATTCCCTGATTACAGGGATCAACTCACATCTCTTCTGCCTGGTGTACAGTGAGTAATCATTTTCCAGAAACACTCTGATGTTCCCAATCTTTAATACTTTTTCCTTCTGCCACAGTTTTACCATGAACAGCTTTTTTCTGATCTTATGATTGCATCTTTAATAATAAAAGTCTTGAATTCTGTCTCATGGCCAGATATGGAGCATACATCCTACTGAGTAATACCAGTCCAGATGGTTATTTGTGCTTTCAAAAAAAATGAATACAGTCTTTCCCTTCTGACTTCTCTGGGACAGCAGAAAATTCCAGGTTATGTCTGCGAGCTCTGCTTTCTAATCCTACTTTTTTTAGACAGTTCTTGAGAAGCCTCATATTTATCCAGTCTTTCCTTCATTTCAGTCTCTGATTGCTGTAGTTTTATTATATCATCTGAGTAGCTACTTAAAGCTTTTTTCTATTTGTTTTAATGTTTTGACATTTGTATTTATATAGTCCTCCTGTGTCTCACTTTTTTAAAATGTCTCTGAATGCATTTGATTTATTTCTTCCTGTAAATCACTGGATGCCATCTCCTGTACCAAAACTGAAACCTGATCTGCCTTTTGTTGAACAGCTGTAAGACTATTCCCCACCAGAGTTTTTATTTTCCCTTTTTAGTTGATTTTCTCAACCTTCCTCAGATTTCCAAGTTGCTGGCATCCAGGCAGTGTAGTGACTAACTAGTAACTGAATTCTACCCAGATTGCTAAGCTTCTAGACCACTTTCTTTTTTCACACTGGGAAAGCTGTGAGCAACACACTTTTCAGAGTGCAGACGTCTTGTGATTCCACTACAGGGTAGTCTAGATATAGGGAAATGTGGATTTCTAATGATGTTTCATTATTCCCCTTCCTGTTTTAATGGTTTATTAAGAAGGGAGTTCCACCAGATAAGTTTATTATTGAATTTCCATCATATCGAGGGTAGATGGCTATTGAGGTTTCTATGCAGCTGTTTAGTTTTTGGTAAAAGTCAGAGGTGAATGTAGTACCCCCCTCACAGTTAGGTCTGTTTGCAGGGTGGACTGCTGGCAATTTTGCCTAGGCCTTCAACAAAGTGAAGCAGGTTTGCCCTGGACAAGTCCCAGGAGATGTTTTCATTTGGCGGTGAGTGGTACTACTACTAGGCCTGACACAGAGGGTGACTGTTTTGGTTTCAGATATAACCAGGAATGAGGAGAACTGGAGAAGGGCACAGCTGGGGTCTCACAAAGACACTAGCATTATGTAATACCTTTTATTGGGCCAACATTGGTTATTCAGGTTAACTGCTGATGAAGGGAGCTTGAAAGTTCAAGTAACTGCAAAACCAATATTCCTAGAAAATAATAAATATGCAAATAAAATACATAAAGAACATACATACATAACAAATTTACTTTTTTAAGTTTAAACTTTCATAAAAAAATCTTCATGTTTATCTTCCCCTATCTTTTTTTTTTTTAGAATAACTCCATTCTTAATCTTCTTTATAGATTTTGCGTTATTATTTTTTTTATTTAACTCATTTACTGAGGTAGGGCACTTACCCAGCAAACTTTTTCAGGTCCAGCTTGAGAGTGTGACGTTTAAGTTAACAGTGCCTGTACAGTAAAATAGACAACAATAGCTGAACAGTTAATTTCATATCTAGTGTATATTTGCAAGTCAATTTAATGGTTGATGATTTTAAGCCAATTAGCCTTACTTGCATTTTAGGCAAATGGATTGAGTAGGCTTTGTGTTTGTTGTTTTTGCAAATATTTACGTACATACAAATATTTCAGGCAGGGTCAATAATGTCCTTCTAGCCTGACAATATACTAAATAGTTATTCCCATAATATGTGTTCAGGTTGTTCTTAAAAATATGTAAACTAGTGCTTCCTTTATGTAATTTGGTAGTCCACTCTGTTTATCAACTACTCTCTCAGAGAACTAATTACACTTCTCATTCCTATAGAATCTTCTGCATAGATTGTGGGATGATTCTGTGTTACATTTTGATAACCCCAAACATTTTCAGAGGTAGTTGTCTCTAAATGCTCTATATACTTGAATAAAATCTCCTCTTTTTTTCCCTCTGGGGAAGGGCAGATTTCTTTATCCCTAGAATACCTGTAATTCCATTATGTGTATGTTGGCCAACTGTGGGTATGCGATCATTTTCTTTCTGATGATGTGCATTTTTGATGAAAAGGAGTTTCGCTGGATAGTGTTTGAGAATAAGCGGTTTCTGGAATTGCCATTTGACAAGTGAACATAAACCCTAATTTGTCTGTCCAGCTTATTTATTTCAGTTTTCAAAGTTATAGATCAACCTGTTTTCCATTTCTTATATTTTTTGTCTCACATCTTAATCAAGTATCTTACTTATATGTAAATATATCATCCTGATGTTGTGTGGTTCGATCCTGATATTAAACATGTTTTCAATTGCTCTTTCAAAACTTGACACATTCCTTTTGCACTTTATTTTTTACTGAAAGAATCGCTCCAATTAGTTTTATATAATCACTGTTTTTTTCTCCAAATAATCTGTTATTCATTTTCTGTGCATGGGTTTAAATTTCTGTTTCGCAGAATTATCTAGAAGCAATTGAAACTTTATAACCCCGTGATCACTGCACATCAATGATGGTAAATCTTAACATGAAGTAACAGTCATTTCCTTATGAACACAAACCATGTCTAGTATATTGGCTTTTTTTACAATCTGAAGCAATTGTTGTTCTTGAACATATGTTGTAAATAATTTCCTCACTAATGGTGTTGAATCAATATTCTTTCAGTCTGTTTCTGATAAATGTACGTCCCCAGACACTATTATTGTTTGACTTTGGCACTAATATATATCATTATGGATGTCTCATAGATAGATCTAGTGTATCGAATCTGATTACTTTCCATAATATCATTGCAGGTTCCTTAGATGTTGGCCTAGCAGCAGGTGCACTGCATTTGGATTTTAAGGCTTTTGATACTGGTCCACATATGGTAGTTACTGAGACTCTAAGGAAAGTCGATACTGATTCATAGCTAGTCAGCTGTGTGGCAGATTTGTTGTTAGATAAAAAATATAGAGTAAGAGTTAGAAATTACTATACGAGTTATAAATCTATAAGTAAAGGTATTCCACAAGGATCCATTTTAGGACCACTACTTTTTGGGTCGGTGATGTTAGATCGTCCAACTTCAGACATGTTGCGATTTAATTTATCCAAACCTTTTGGGTTTCTAATCCTCCTAAATCAAAGTATGATTAAATTTCATGAAATTAATATGTTTTCAATATTTGATGTTAATCAAAAGAGCTCTTTGCAGCATCCACAGTATGCCCAGAACTGACTCCTTCTGCAATTCATACAGAGTTACGAGTATTGGTAACATACCTAAATACGACTGTAAATTCTTTGTTATGAGACCCATTGCACCTACAACTATTCGAATTGTCTGGGTATCCTTCTTCCACATTGCCCTCATTTTTGCCTGCAAATCCTGGTATTTTATGACTTTGTGTCCCTCTGTACATAAGATACTGTAATCACTGGGTGTAGCGATTTCAATGTTCAATGCTAGTTTTTCCTTTTTTCATGGATTACTGTATCTTATTTTCTCAAGTCTATTTTTTAACTGTTAGTAATGGGTGATCCCATGTGATATGAACTTAATTTTCTATAATGGTTTGTGGTTCATGTTTCCAATGCTTCACATCTACTTCAATATTATAATGTTTGTACAATCCCCAAACCAGCAATCTTGCCACATTATTTGCCTTTCAGTATACAGGCCTGCTGCCATTAGTGTATCACACCCAGCAAACAAGATGTGCGACTTTCCAATTCTGTTTTACAAAACCTGCATTTGTCTGTTTCTCTGACATGTTCAATGGACATTGTAAACCAAAGAGTAAGTAGTCCACTATCCTGGGCCACCAGTATTAATCTTTCGTCTTTTGTTTAAATTTACCTCTGTTTAAACATTCATACTTTAGATCCTAATCAACATGAGGTTGTTCCAGGAGTTTCCTATACTTGCAACTGTATTTATGCATTTTCCACATTTCTTGCCTTCTCATCTGATCCTTCACCTTATATTCTTTCTTTTGTTTTTTTTTTTTTTGGCACATTCAATTGCTACCTGATTTTTATTTATTTATGGTTTGATTTCCATTCTCGCTTGATGCCGATATGCTTCTGCTAGCCTAAGCAGGGAAGTCATCTTAGATTTATTCTCCTCATGTTTCAAAACTTTCACTACGTTTGGGACTTGTGAGGTCAGTAGATATGTGTGCAGTCCCACAATTGCAGATCTATACATGTAATCAGTTTCGAGGAGGCCCATACCTCCTTCAGAATGAGGAATATATGATCTTGGTATACAGTGATTTTTATAAATCATTTGATAAGCGTGAAGCATTTTTCTTGTTTTCCTGTTCAACTGATCCAACACCTTTTAGAACCAGTCAATCACCCCAAAGCTGTAAGTTAAAACAGGAAGAGCAAATTGGTCTATAGCTTGAACTTTGTTCATAGGTTCATAGGTTCATACTAGGCTATCTGCCCTAGGGCATTTATAAGCCTAGCCAGAGTGTGTTTGGCTTTCACCACCCATTTTAAATTAATTTTGCTATGCCCTTTTTCGAGGTTAGTATACTGTACCTCTGTCTAACAGTGACACAGAAGTGATACCCGGGGTAAACCTACAATCTCCCATCCACTCATCAAGATTCCTCTTGAAGAGAGTCAATAAGGGACTGTGCCTAACCTGGACTGGGATTTTATTCCAGAGTGAATGGAGCCTCTGGGTTATGAATCTGTCCCTCCAGCATGTCCTATTTATTTCAGTGCTGAGGTTCAAGTCTCTCGAGCGCGTAGCTCGATGGGATTTGGATTTTCTGAGGTGCAGCATGTCCATTAATTCCGGGTTGGACATGGCTTTATACGTCAGGCACAGATCACCTCTGAACAGGCGGTATGCCACTGAGTAGAGCTGGAGTTTCTTTAACCGGGCAGCATATGGCATCTGTTTGAGCCCTTTGATCCTCTTGGTGAGGTACTTTTGGGGTCTTTCCAGTTGCTGCAGGTGTCTGGTAAGGTACATCCCAAAAGGAGCATTGTACTCAATTATGGGCCTGATGAGGGATGAGTATAGAGGCACGATGACCTCCCCTGATCTAGATGTGAATCCCTTCATGATTAGGTGGACTATATAAAATGTTTTTCCTAACCACTTTGGCCAAGTGGTTTTCAAATGAGAGATTGCTATCAACTTGGGTCCCCAGGTCCCTAATTACTTCTTCCATACTTAATGGATTACCACCTATGTGGTAATTTGTGGGCACTTTGTTTTTGCCAAAGGGGATGACTGTACACTTTTTGGGGTTTAGCTTGAGGCCATGGCTCTGGCACCAGTTGTCTGTTTCTATGAGGCCCTTTTGTAGGATGCTTGTGTCGGCTGGAGAGTCGATTATGGTGCCTAGTTTGCAGTCATCTGCGAACTTGGTCAGCCACAGTCCTTCCGTGTTGGCCTGTACCTCTGAGAAATATATATACCGAACAAGAGAGGTCCCAGGACTGAGCCTTGTGGAATGCCACTTGTAACTGGTTTGGAGTCTGACATAGCTACAGCAATTCTAACCATGTGGGTTCTGTCCTTGAGCCAGTTTGCAATCCATCTAGTGACATAGGGGTTTATATTTAAGCTGGTGAGCTTATCTATAATGCCCGAGTGGGGTATTGTATCGAAGGCTTTTGCGAGGTCCAGGTAGGCTGTGTGGACCACCTTCCCCTCGTCAATGGCCTTGGTGACTGTTTCAAAGAAATCGACCAGGTTTAAGAGGCAGGATCTGCCCTTAACAAAGCTGAACTGGGTAGGATCCAGTGTCTGTAGGTCCCTAGGGCAGATAGCCTAGTATGAACCTATGAACCTATATCATACAGACTTCTTATGGAAGACTTATGCCTGTCTTACAGAGCAATCCAAGACCCAAACCTAATGAACTTACTGCATATCTGTAAATCAAATGGGTCTAGGACTGCCTGTTCCAGGGACTTAAATATGACCAACAACTTAAATAGGACATGCTGGATGGACAGATTTATCTCCCAATGACTACCACATCTTTGGAATAGGCTACCAATTCATCTGAAACAGAGCACCTCTATGACACTGTTCAAGAGGAACCTGGAAGAGAAGATGGGCCACCATAAATTCTAACCAAGGAGAGCATCTACAACCCTCCTGGACATGGGCAGTCATCACTAAATGCAATCTTGGGTATTGACTAGTACTTCTATTGTATTACATTGGGTTGAAACGGCTAGGCTTAAAACAACCACCGGGCCTAGTAATCTTCTATGATTCTATGATCCTATGCGTCCAGGGTAAAGTCATCATACTGAAAGCAGACTCTTCCCCATTTTGGATCACAAGCCAAAATGCAACTACACAAAACCACAGTTAAAACT